>NC_136264.1:128374553-128527053 GCF_964187855.1 Myxine glutinosa | reverse complement strand
CGCCGGGCTGATGCTAATTTTGTTATGGCCGCTCGCTACACTGGGTTCGAGCAATGGCGCCCAATGAAAGGAAGGACATTCGTGGACAGTTGGAAAGGAAACATTTAGCGATTTGATTTATTTACAAATATGTACAGTGCAACTTATCGGTAGGAAAGAAAAAGGAACAAGAGGCATAAACGTAGCTTTTTCTATGCCTTATGACGATTACAACAAATAAATACAACATGGGCACCCAACACAGGTTCACGGGGGAGGGGAGGGGGAAATGAACATCGGGATCCTGTTACCAGATTGTTATAATGTTACCCGATGCTTTTCCTTGCGACGACCTTTGTCTTGATGTCGCACCGAGCACCCCGAGCGGGTAAAGGTGATCCCCAGCACGAACACGAAGAGGCGAAGGCGATCCTCAGCACGAACTTGAGCAGGCAAAAAGCATCAGGAACTCTGCAGAGTGAGTGTGTTGGGAACCGTGCAGGTAAGAGTGCCAGGGACACGTGGAGAGTAAGCACGTCATGATCTCGTGCAGAGTAAAAGTACGTCGTGGCCTCATGCAGAAAGTCTGATGACCACGTGCAGAGTGGAACCGGCAGGCAGAGAGCAGGCACGTGCAGAGACCTGAGAGAGGGTTCGGCCAAGAGGTAGAATCAGTCAGGCACGTGCAGAGAGAACATAACACATGCAAAGCGAACAAAGTCCACGCAGCAGAGAAAGAGATGAATCAAGTACACGTGCTGAGGCCTGAGAGAGAGTGTCGTGCACACATGCAGTGAGAAGGAGCAGAGAGAGACTGGCCAAGAGAGAGGATCAAGTGGGCAAGGCCTTTTTGTCAGGCCTTGGCGAGGGAGGAAGGCTGTTTTCGGCTGTTTTCCGGGCTGCTAATTGGTGGAGTGTCGCTTCCCCTGCTCTCTTCAAAGTTCCTCTAGTATTGATTGGTGGCCCATTGTGTCTCCCTGCCCCCACAAGCCCTCTTGAAGGGACTTTTATCTGGTGCATTTGAAAAGTTCCCTGTCCACAAAATGTTGTTGCTGGCATCCACCCTTTCATTTCGGTTTATTGAAATAATTAAAACACTGGACAAGGCAGTTTGAAGACTGAAATTTGTGAAATTTACAATAATAAAGGTATTTTATAAAACTTAGAAATATATATTAAAATAATAATAATCATATAAAATCACATCATACTAAAATACGCCATTTCGTGTCTGTCTGATGAATTTTTGACACCAATACATTCCGTCGTTACTTATCCAATCTCAACCAAAGTTGACAGGATGACTAAGTGTTACACAATGAAGGTTGTAGCGCATACATTTGCCCCCTTCCCTTAGGGGGCTTTCTCCCCCGAGTGGATTTTCCCCGCCATTGCCGTCAATGGGGTTGCATGTTGAGGTGTATATCCATGTTAAGTTAGCTTTATCGTGGCGTTTTTCCAAGGCCGCTTCGAATAACAAAACTAACGATAGTAGCATAATATTAATGTTTTTACAAAACAATATTAATAGCAATAATATCCCACCTCCCCAAGGTGTTTTTCCTCCTTGAACAAACGTTGAGTCAACGTTTATAAATAGCTTATCATGGCATTTCCGTGGGAGCAAAGGTCCAACGGCCTCCACCAGAAGTAAAAATATTATAAACCACAAACACGCATGATTAGATTTACTTGTACCGACTGCAAAGCCGCAATGAGCCGGCGAAGCCAAAGCCTCTTGCCACTATTTTACCCATCACTATGGCATCAGTAGGTTAGGTAGTTGGTAGTAGGTAGGTGTAGTAGGTACCGTACCTGGTAAGACTTGGTAAAAAAAAGAGCAGACAGTCCTCCCCAATGGCAATACCTGCATACAATAAATGTCACAAGAAGCTTAAGGAAGTAACTATACGATGTGCTAGCTTAGGGCCTATTTTAAGAAATTTTAACTGGGCTTAATATACTGTTGTGGATATGAGAATGTTTTTTTATTTTATTGTTGTGGTAAAATGTTGTTGTAAAAGGTTGTTGTAAAATATCACCCCTCCTCCCTCCGTTTGTGGTTGTATAAAGGTCAAAGGGCGTTTCCGTAGTTAGTCCATAAAACATACATGCAGGACACGATATATCTTTTTTGACAGTTATATCCTTATTATGTGTATTAGTGTAAGGCTGTGTCTTCCATTAATTGAAATACTCCATTGCACCAGTGAAAGAGATAGATTCCCTTCATTCCCACTCCCAACACTTCCATTCCCCCCTTTTCGTCAATTGCAATTCGTATTGCCAACTGCATGTTGGGCGGTTTTCCCTTCATCCGCCATTGACCACGAGGCAGGGTTGGGGGAAGGAAGGCGGGTCCCCACCTCGTCAGAGAGGGGAGGAGTGAGCCGGCCCCACTCGACCAACCATGAACAAGGGGTTTGGCTTGAGAGGGCGGGGAGAGAACGTTTGGGGGAGGTTCGCAAAGGTTGAGGGGCGGGGCCTATATAACCCACGGCGGGGGTGTTCCCAGGAGAGATGCACTCTGAGTTGGTCTGAGTCGGTTGCCAGAGGGAGTTGGTGGTCAAGGGAGAGTCGTGAAGAGTCAGTCAGTGGAGTCGGTGGTCAGTTGGTTGCGGTGAGGAGTCGGTGGTGAGGAGTGAGAGAACCAAGAAGGAGTTGAGGGTTTGGACCAGACGAGTCGGACAAGGCCTGGCAAAGCACGCGACATACACAGCAGCCAAAACAGCAGCGTGGGGCCTGGCCTGAACGGCGGCTGCTAAACGCGCCGGTTGTGCTGCGGGACCCCCTTGGACCTCCCTCTCCCTCCAGCCATCCACATCCTGCCATTCCTGCAATTCCCCGCGTGAGTCAGTGTCTTTTGTTTGTTCTGTCCTGGGTTAATTAAGACTGTAGGTAAGCTAGTATTTTCCCTGTGTCACCTGCGTCTTATGTGCTTGTAAATAAACGTGACTGCTTTCTTTTTGCTTGTGTGTGTAAATAATAAACCCCATTACTCGTCTGTACGTCTTCTCGTTTTATTCCTTTTCCTCTTGCATTGCGTCGTTTTTGTCTTTTCCCTCATCGAGCAGCTGTGGTGCGATACGGCCAAAGTTCTGGGTGAATCGGGTGAGTCAGGGATCCTGTAACGGTCGCGGCAATACCAAACCGCTCGGTAACTAACATCTTCATCCGCGATCTGTAACAATTGGTGTCTGGGAGTGGGATTCGAGGCCCGAACCAAATTTTTTTAAAAACGAATAGAGGAAAAAAAAAAAAAAATTTGGTCAAAATTACGAGCTGCCGAAATTTGGTTTTTTTAAAGCAAAACCCGAATTTTGAAATCGCGCCATGGCTGGTCAAGGCGACGGGATGTCGGTGGGAGAGATAGACGGGGTAGAATCGACCCAGGACCTCGGGGAAATGTATGTGGAGGAAAGGGTGGAGGAGAGTAAAGAAGGTGTGGTTGAGGGGGTATCAGGTGCACAAAATGGCGTCCTCGCGCACGTGGGTGTAGCGGCACCAAATTTAGCCGTGGTCGCGGTAGCCGAACCCGAGATGCCAATGAATTGGAACCTGTTTATGAAACAGATGATGGCCTTTATGGTAAAAACAGACGATAATTTCAAAGGGATGGAAAACAGGATGGGAAACCAAATTGTGGGAATGAGGGCTGATAGTGAGCGATTGGAGGGCCAAATGGGGGTAATGGGAAACCAAATGGGGGTAATGAGGGACGAAGCGAGGGGTACCGGTGAGGGGTTAGACAATGGGATAAAAGAGGTGCAAAATGGGTTAATGGGGTTAGAAAATAGGATGGAAGGCAAATTGCGGGAGATAGGGGAGCAATCCGCCCGAGAAATTAAACGAATGGGGAACCAGATAGAGGAGGTGCAAATCGGGTTAGAAAGTAAACTGGATGCTCAGAGGGATGAATTGGGACAGATGAGGGTGGCATCTACAAGGGAGATGGAGGAGATACGACGAGGTGTGAGTGAGGAGGTTTCGGGGCTACCTGAGGAGGTAAAGCGAGGTGAGAAGCGTATGGAGAAAGAAGTGAGGAATAATACGGCTAGGTTACAGGGGGGCATAGAGGATCTGACGAAGGGAGTAGAACAGCTGACAGTCGGACAAAGGGAACTAGCGGACCAAGTGGAAAAGAACACTGCAATAATCGGGGGTTTGAAAGCGACACAAAAGGACATTAAAAACGAATTAATAGCAACACAAAAGGAATGTCAGATGGTACATGAGGGACTGACGAAGAAGTTGGAGGAGGTGACAGAAGTGATGGAGACGAAGGACCGAGAGGTGAGGACGCACATCGAAACGGTTAAGGTGGCGTTAGAGGAAGAGATAGAGGGGGCGCACCGGGAGATGAAGGAGGTAAAGGAAAAATTAGAGGAGGTGGAAGAGGGGGTGAGTGAAATTAAGAAGAGACGGAGGGAAACTAAGAGGGAGATAAAGGAGGAAGTCATGGAATATGTACAAGGTCTGTGTTCAAATCATGATGAGGTGCTCACTAACCAAATAAAAAGTTTGCAGGTGGCAGAGGAGATGCGACGACGAAGTACGGAGGTGAGTGGCAATGTATATGATGTGAGGGGAGATTCAGTCGGCTTGGGGGGTGGTGTAGACCCGGGTGTTCGTGAGGGACCAATGGTAAGATGTATGACTGGTCCGGAGTGGATGGACAGGGGAGGTGTGCAAGGAGGTTTGGCTATGGGGAGTGAGGGGGGTGCTGGTGAGCAAGGATGTGGGGGCATGGCGTGGGTAGCGGGTTGCGGAGGGGCGACCCAGGCATCGACACCAGGAGGGGTAGTGTTTGGAGGGACGGGAGACGCGCGGGAGCCCCCCGGGAATAACGTACTGTGGGAGCCCGAACGGGTTGGTCCCGCGTTGATCCCGCAAGGAGTGACGCGCGGGGTCCGACCTTCGGGCGCCCACAAGGTCCCACTCGCGCCGTATGACGGCAAGAGTGATTTGAGGGCGTACCTGGCGCAGTTTGAGTACGTGTGTAAAGGCAACGGTTGGAATCCGGACGAAGGTGGAGTACACCTGGTGGGGGCACTGCGCGGTGCGGCGGCGGAGGTGCTGACGGCTTTACCACCGGGTGCTCTCACCCTGCCAGCTCTCCGTGCGGCATTAATTAATCGGTTCGGCATTGAACAGCAAAGCGAGCTTGTTAAAGCCCAACTTGCGCAGCGAAAACGCAAGCCCCAGGAGACCATCGGGGAACTTGCTCACGATATTCGCCGCGCGGTCGGGATTGCACACGCGGACATGGCAGCGAGTTCCCAGGAAAGCCTGGCGCTGGATCACTTTATTCAGGCCCTTCCGGATCTGGAGCTCCGGCAACAGCTCGCCATGTGGCGCCCGCAAACCATGAGTCAGGCGGCCGACACTGCAGCCCGTTGGGAAGCAGCGAGGCCCCTGGCCCGGGGAGGCGAGCGCCACGCAGTGGCGGTGCGTCAGATGGGGCCCGTGATGGGGGGCGGCCCCCCAAGGGGGCCCGCCCCCGACGGGGGCCCTGACCTGGAGAGCATGGTCCAGAGGTTAGTGCATTGGCGCCTGGCGGGACCTGGACCATGGCAGGCGGCCCCAGCGGTGGCACCCGGTAGTCCCCGACAGAGTACCCCAATTCGGACATACAGGGGGGGGAATTTGGAATACCGGAGGCAAGCACCTTACCAGGTGAGGTGCTATAATTGTGCTCGGA
The DNA here is from genome assembly GCF_964187855.1 of Myxine glutinosa. Classification (NCBI taxonomy): domain Eukaryota; kingdom Metazoa; phylum Chordata; class Myxini; order Myxiniformes; family Myxinidae; genus Myxine; species Myxine glutinosa. The sequence continues at coordinate 128,521,373 of NC_136264.1, read as the reverse complement.
TGGGTCACCGTGCATGGGAGTGTCGAGCTCCGCGCCGGGACGTTTCCCGCCAACCGATGCCCTCAACTCCGCCCCGTATAGATCGGCCTAGCCGACCTCAGACACCCCCCCGCCAGGGCCCGGGAAACTAGAACGTGCCGGGCATGCAGGGCGGTGTTCGGCAGTAGGGGATGGGGAGAAGCCCTCGTTGACGCGACAGGTCATTCATTGTGGCCGAATTGGGACGGGTAGTTTGACAATTCGGTGCAAAATTGCCGGCGTGGGGGTAGACGCCGTGGTGGACACGGGAGCCAGTGCCACGATCATCAGCCCCGTGGTCCTTAATTCGAGTGCAGACGGCTGGGGTAAAATCCAGCGTCTGGAAAATCATAGTTTGCAGTTGGCTACCGGGGCAACGGCTCCGATCATAGGGCGTGGTTTTGTGACCCTCAAGTTGGGATCGGTAAAGCAAGAGATAGAGGTTTGGGTGGCGGAGGTGTGCGACCCATGCTTAATAGGGTTGGATTTGTTGACTGCCAGCGGTTGTAAAATCGACTTGAGTCGGGGGATCCTGCGATGGGGAGTGGAGGAGCTACCATTGGAGGGGGTGAGCACGGCCGAGAGGGTGGAGCTGGAGGCTCCTGAGGCCGTGACCATCCCTCCAGGGGCCGAGGCCATCGTGCCGGCCCGATGGTCAGCTCGCCCGACATGGCAGGAATCCTGCGGCCTGGTCGAACCGGTGGCAGCGCTATCCATACCTGGTTTAATCGTGGGCCGTACCCTTGTAAAAACGGACGGGCCGGTGGTGGCCGTCCGAGTAATTAATATTAGCACAGAACCACGCACTATAGTGAGGGGCACGAAGGTAGCTGGCTGCACCCCAGTTAGAGAAGTCGCGTCAGTGAGGGGCGAGAACGTCCAGCCGAGCCGGCCCCAGGGGGAGCCTTCAATAAGTTCTAGGAATTGGCCCGATCCCATTTGCGAGATGGTAAATCGTAGTAGTGTAGAGTTGGGAGATACCCAGAGGGAGGCCTTACACAAACTGGTTGGGTCCCATTTGGACCTCTTCTCCTTGTCCACCGAGGATATTGGACGTACGGGCCTGGTGAAACATCAGATCCACACCGGTGAGGCCCGGCCTATTCGTCAGGCCGCCCGACGGCTCCCTTAGAGCAAGAGGGCGGAAGCTGACGAGCAGGTTGAAAAAATGCTCGACGCAGGTGTGATCGAGCCCTCGGGAAGTCCTTGGATGTCACCTGTTGTGCTGGTCAAAAAGAAGGATGGGACCACGCGGTTCTGCGTGGACTATCGCCAGCTAAACAACGTGACACTCAAGGACTCATATCCCCTGCCAAGAATTGATGACACCCTCGATGCCGTTGCGGGCTCAAATTGGTTCTCGACTTTGGACCTCAAGAGTGGGTATTGGCAGGTGGAAATGGATAGGGCAGGGAAGGAGAAAACGGCATTTTCCACAGGTAAGGGACTGTATCAGTTTACTGTGATGCCGTTTGGTTTGTGTAACGCCCCGCCACCTTTGAAAGATTGATGGAGCATGTACTAGGCGGCATGCCATGGCAATCATGCCTGGTGTACCTGGATGACGTCCTAGTACATGCCAAAACGTTCCCCCAGGCAGTAGCTAATTTGGACCAGGTGTTCGGGTGCCTCAGACAGGCAGGGTTGAAGCTGAACCCGAGTAAGTGCACTTTGTTTGCAAGAGAGGTGGCCTATCTAGGTCACGTGATCGGCCGCGAGGGGGTAAAAACGGACCCAGACAAAATTAAAGCGGTAGAGGAGTGGCCCGCACCACGTACCATCAAGGAGGTGCGGGGATTTTTGGGACTCTGCTCCTACTACCGGCGCTTTGTGGCGAAATTTGCGGAGTTGGCCCGTCCCCTCCACCGGCTTACGGAGAAGGGGACGCGATTTAATTGGACACGGGAGTGCCACGAGGCCTTCCAAAAATTGAAGGGGTGTCTAACATCCGCACCCCTTCTAGCTTACCCCACTAGTGACGGGACATTTACCCTGGACACGGATGCGAGCCAGGAAGGATTGGGCGCAGTTTTGTCTCAGACACAGGAGGGCGTGGAGAGAGTGATTGGTTACTATAGTTGGGCCTTAAGTAGGCCCGAGCGAAATTATTGCGTCACTCGCAAAGAGTTATTGGCCATGCTGGCTGCCATGAACCATTTCCACCCGTACCTGTACGGGCGGAAATTTTTGGTTAGAACTGACCATTCCTCCTTGCAATGGCTCCTTCGGTTCAAGGAACCGGAGGGCCAAATTGCAAGGTGGTTGGAAAAGTTGCAGCAGTACGATTTTGATGTGGCCCATCGGGCCGGGAAGGCCCATGGTAATGCGGACGCACTCTCTCGGCGTCCTTGTCTGGGGGAAAACTGTAAATTTTGTGCGAGACACGAGGAGAGGGAACAATTGGGCGATTCCGCCCCGATTCTCGTCGTCCGGGCAACCCGGGTGAGAGGGCCAATTTTGCCACTAACCGCGGACGAGGAATTTGGAGAGTTGGCTTGGAGCACGGCCCAGCAGGAGGATCCTGTTCTGGGGCCGGTGTTCCAATGGGTCAAATTGGGGCAAAGACCAAAGGGGGAAGAGGTCACCCCCCTCGGGGCGCAAACAAAGGCGTATTGGGCTCAGTGGCAGACCCTGGAATTGAAAGGCAACATCTTGTATCGCAAGTGGGTGGAGGTTCCCTCTGATAGAACTTCCTGGCTGGTGATAGTCCCTGACAAATTCAAGAACGTCATATTGCAACAGGTGAATGGTACCCGCTCTGGCGGCCATTTGGGCAGGACAAAGACAATATCTCGGGTCCGCCGGAGGTTCTATTGGGTGAATATGGGGCGCGACATACAGGACTGGTGTCGGAGATGCGACGCCTGTTCTGCCAAAAAGGGACCAGCACGGAGGATGAGGGCCCCCCTTCAATTACATCAGGTGGGGGCCCCCCTTGAGCGGGTGGCTATGGATATTCTAGGACCGCTGCCCCGCACCCGCCAAGGTAATAAGTATATCCTCGTTGTAATGGACTATTTCACCAAGTGGCCGGAGGCCTATGCCCTCCCCAACCAAGAAGCAGGGGTGGTAGCACAGGCCTTCGTAGAAGGATTTGTATGTCGGCACGGGATTCCACAGGAGCTGCACACCGATCAGGGTCGAAATTTTGAAAGTCAATTACTAAAAGATGTGTGCAGACTCCTGTCAATTCGAAAAACCAGGACCACGCCCTTGCGGCCACAATCTGACGGGATGGTGGAAAGGTTCAATCGAACATTGATCCAACAACTGGCATTGTTCACCACCACCCGTCAGGATGACTGGGACGAACATCTCCCGTACCTGTTGATGGCCTACCGAACTAGCCAGCACGGGGCCACCGCATGCAGTCCAGCGTTGCTTATGTATGGGCGGGAGTTACGGGCTCCCGCCGACTTGCTATGCGGTCCCGTGCCAGACACCACGGACACACCGCCGAGGGAGGGTTACGCACGTCACCTGGAGGAAGGCATGGAGCGGGTCCATGCCTTCGCCCGCCGCCAGCTCCATCTGGCGGGGGCCAAGATGAAGCGCAGGTACGACGACCGGAGCCAGGGGAGTCAATACGCTCCGGGGATGAAGATTTGGTTCTTTAATCCCCGGAGGCGGAAGGGAAGGTGCCCAAAACTCACCTCCCCCTGGCAAGGCCCAGGAGTCGTCCTGTCGCAAATCTGTGACGTGGTCATTAAGATCAAAATGGGGCCACGGACCCCCCCTCGGATCGTCCATGCCGACCGGATAAGACCTTATGCCGGCGAGCAGGCGCCCTCATGGATCGCCTCGGCTCTAGATGCCGAGGCAGGACCCAGTACCTCTTGCGACGGGGGCTCGTAGCGTCAGAGGACTGGGGGGATGGTAGTGAGAGATGCCCCGATGTGGTGGGATGGCAACTCTGTCATCCCTCACGAGTGGGGCAAATGCGCTATAGCTTATGGGGTGTATGGCAGTGAAAACTAGCCCGGGTGGGTTAGGTTATATTGTAGGGATCTAGCGAAGATGACATTAGGTGACGTTAAGGTTAGTTAGTGACTGATACCTGTAGTGGGGACGCAGGTAGATTAGTATGGATGATAATGACGTGGGAGCGCAATAGTTTAAAGGGACGACTGGGAAGCGCAAGTTTCAGAGGGGAGTAGTTAGCTGAGATGATGCCGTGTGTGTGAGGATTGAACAGGTGTGATTGAACAGGTGTGATTGCACAGGTGTGCAACTGAACAGGTGGATGGAGCAGTGTATGAGTGAGTGATAGGGATTGTGTATTGTGATGACCAAATGGTCCAGGAAGAAAGGAGGGTGCAGGTGGCACCAGGTGTGAGGGCACAGGTGTGCAACAGCAGGTATGGAGAATGGTAGTGTGGAATAAATGGAGTATTGGAATGGATGGTCGTGGAGTGAGTATGGTGGAAATTGTGGAGTGGAGTGGATGGTGCGAAGGTGTGAATGGGGGAAGAGTGGACCCCCATCACGGATACCCGGGGCGGGTAGTGTAAGTGTTAGGTAGAGGGTACAGGTAAATTGTGGTTGGATATTGGCATCTGTGGTGCGGGTGACAGAATGGTATTTGGATGGGTGCATTAGTGTTGTGGAAATGGCTGGGCGTGTAGCCTGTTAGTGTGTGTAGTTGTTTGGGCGCTCCACCACTGTAAGGATGTCGGCCAGGTGAGGCCGCAGGTGGGCTCTGGGAGCCGGTAGTAGTTGTTGTGGATGGGGCCCGAGGATCCGGAGGACGGACCCGGGTAGCCCAGTGCCAGAGGGCACCGAGTGGGGTGACAGAGCCAGGAGGGGCCTGCCCCAGTTAGATAGGTTAGGGTGAGGAGCTAGGTAAGCTCGGGTGGCAACTACAGTGGTGGAGGTGTGCAGGTGGGTAGACCTGTTGGGAGAGCTAGACGTCGCAGCCCAGGAATTGTGCGAGAGCACCGGGAGATGAATCGGGGGAGTGAGACCCCAAATTGAGAAGCACCACAGTTTGGTCAATGGGAATTGGTTTTTAGAACCCATAGTGTAAGTTGGCCAATGGATTGGCAGGGAGAGACCCCGGGTAGTGTAAAGTGTGTTAAAGTCATTTAGAGGATAGTTAGGATGAAGGATCTCCTCGCACCATCTGCATCCACTCACCTGAGGTGACAGGTACTCCACACCATGCCATGTTTTGATTATTTTTTACTGTGCAAATGTTTGGATTGTGAGACCCATCATGACGTGGGTGTGACATTGTGCGTAATTCCATCTCTGCCTCCTTATGAGGATTGATGATGAATTTGGTGATGGCAAATTTTGAAGTAGAGGGATTGTGGAGACGAATTTGATATAGGGGAAATATGGGGAAGACGTGACAGTAGTGACGAATTTGTAAATGTGTAGATTTTTGTACATATGGGGTAAGGGCAAGGGTAGGGTAGGTGACAGGGGGGTGACGTACGGTAGGGACGAGCTTTCTCACTTCGCCCTCCGTACGCATTTCGACTTGCATTGCCTTATTGATGTGTACCCTTGTGACCTTACCCCTCGCTCAATTGTCTTTCCCCTTTTGTCTCCCACATGACCTGTGCGCCATTGGATGCCGAGGGGAGCGTGCGTGGGTCGGCCATTGTGCGCCCGAAATTCCCAGAACCAGCTGTCTGCATCGATGCACCACATTATGGACCACATGCTTGTGGCCGAGCACCACTTATGGACCCCATGGGTTGGGGCATGGCCCCTCTGCTGGAACCGGCCATGAGGGCCCGAAATCTTGCTGGCGGACCTTGGCCATAGGGCACCGATGCCCCACAGGTGAACCACACGTAGTCGGCCCTGTGGGCCATAAATAAACGGAAATAAAAAGGACACATTGGGCACACTTTATTGCAAATAGGCCGCCAGTAAGCAAAGCAAAAGAATGACAACATCTGGAAGAACAAATAATAATAACCAGCAGAGGGAGCCGAAGAGCAAGAGATCACCTGCAGGGTTAGGGGTTGTTGAATTTATTTTTATTCATTGAACACTGATGAACTATGGTGACTGCACCGATTGGTGCTTGGGTGTGTATTGGTGCGTTTTTGGGTGCGTTCATGGTGCGTCGATGCAGAGCAGACTGTGTCCCCCCCAGAAAGAACAATCACAGGTCCTGGGTTAGTCTTGTAAATAAAGTAGCGTCAATTGTAAATAATGCTTCCCACCGTCAGTGTGTAGTTTGAAGACCATTCCGCAATTCGGTTAACTGTGGGCGTAAGTCTGTTAGGCAGGGTGCAATGGAGCAGCGGGACACATTTATTTATGTTTTAAAACTGTCGCACTCAGGGTCAGGTTAAAAGTAGAGGGAACTACACCTACGTGCCACACTAAGGTAAAAGTTATAGGCCCGGGACGTGCCTAAGGGGAGGAGGGTGCAGTGTTGTGGATATGAGAATGTTTTTTTATTTTATTGTTGTGGTAAAATGTTGTTGTAAAAGGTTGTTGTAAAATATCACCCCTCCTCCCTCCGTTTGTGGTTGTATAAAGGTCAAAGGGCGTTTCCATAGTTAGTCCATAAAACATACATGCAGGACACGATATATCTTTTTTGACAGTTATATCCTTATTATGTGTATTAGTGTAAGGCTGTGTCTTCCATTAATTGAAATACTCCATTGCACCAGTGAAAGAGATAGATTCCCTTCATTCCCACTCCCAACACTTCCATTCCCCCCTTTTCGTCAATTGCAATTCGTATTGCCAACTGCATGTTGGGCGGTTTTCCCTTCATCCGCCATTGACCACGAGGCAGGGTTGGGGGGAAGGAAGGCGGGTCCCCACCTCGTCAGAGAGGGGAGGAGTGAGCCGGCCCCACTCGACCAACCATGAACAAGGGGTTTGGCTTGAGAGGGCGGGGAGAGAACGTTTGGGGGAGGTTCGCAAAGGTTGAGGGGCGGGGCCTATATAACCCACGGCGGGGGTGTTCCCAGGAGAGATGCACTCTGAGTTGGTCTGAGTCGGTTGCCAGAGGGAGTTGGTGGACAAGGGAGAGTCGTGAAGAGTCAGTCAGTGGAGTCGGTGGTCAGTTGGTTGCGGTGAGGAGTCGGTGGTGAGGAGTGAGAGAACCAAGAAGGAGTTGAGGGTTTGGACCAGACGAGTCGGACAAGGCCTGGCAAAGCACGCGACGTACACAGCAGCCAAAACAGCAGCGTGGGGGCCTGGCCTGAACGGCGGCTGCTAAACGCGCCGGTTGTGCTGCGGGACCCCCTTGGACCTCCCTCTCCCTCCAGCCATCCACATCCTGCCATTCCTGCAATTCCCCGCGTGAGTCAGTGTCTTTTGTTTGTTCTGTCCTGGGTTAATTAAGACTGTAGGTAAGCTAGTATTTTCCCTGTGTCACCTGCGTCTTATGTGCTTGTAAATAAACGTGACTGCTTTCTTTTTGCTTGTGTGTGTAAATAATAAACCCCATTACTCGTCTGTACGTCTTCTCGTTTTATTCCTTTTCCTCTTGCATTGCGTCGTTTTTGTCTTTTCCCTCATCGAGCAGCTGTGGTGCGATACGGCCAAAGTTCTGGGTGAATCGGGTGAGTCAGGGATCCTGTAACGGTCGCGGCAATACCAAACCGCTCGGTAACTAACATCTTCATCCGCGATCTGTAACAATACGTTTTCACAGTATGTGTGTAGTCTTCTAACTTCAGGTGCCAGGGCTGGTTCTCTGACTCTCCGGGCACTGCAGCTTCCTCCACCAGAAGAAGTTAGCTTGCAGTGATTAATTCGGTGAATTCCGTCTCAACTTCGGATATTTCCGGCCGTGAAAAACTATCCGTATTTCTAAACTAAATATGTAAACCGCTTATACCATATTTCTGGCCGTGAAAAACTATCCCATACGGCCGCGAGATTTCTAAAAAATAATTCTTCGTCAATTTTAGAATATTTGACGCCGTTTTCACCGTCCGAAACGCGTAATAATATTTTTTCAAATGCTCGAATCTCATTGGTTCTGGTCTTTGATGACGATTTTCGTTGAAGATAACGAGGTTGGTCTTAACGTATTTTAATTACTAATGAGAGGTTTCACTAGATTATGAATCAAAGAACGACGGGTGAAACAAGCTCCTATTGAACTTTTTCGCAATTGTTTTATGCAAACTTCCCCATCCGGTCGATGGCTGTCTCCAGAACCCCATCCAGTGAGCGATTTCATTTTAGACATATTTTTGCAAATGCTCGACTCTCATTGGGTCCGGTGTTTGGTGACGCGTTTTGTTGAAGCTAACCAGGCCCGTGCGGGGCGATGTTGGTCTTAAATTATTTTATTAATACATTGGAGGTGCATAAGATTGTGAATCAAACGATGACGGGTGAAAGAAACTCCTAATGAACGTTTTAAATTTGTTATGCATACTTCCGCATCCGCAAGATGGCTGCCTCCACTGCGCTTCGGATTCTCGAGCCAAGGCATAATCAGGTTTTCAACATAATACGTACTCGTTCATTGACAACACCGGCTTCGCCGGCTATAAACAGTCGCTAATGCTGTTTATAACACTAATATAACACTAAATAAAGAAATTTGGAGGAATCCCGAAATCCTTGAGGTAAGTTTTACTTACAAAACTTAGCGAAGATCTACAATACTCTATATACCTCACAAGGGTTGGGTTAATAACATGACCCTTCCTGGCGCTAACGTGGCGTTTTTTGTAGTGAACTTTTAAAACTCGCTCCTGCTGTTTAACACGAAACTGAAAGGAAGGAAGCGCGGGGTGTGCTCATTTACCAAGCAGCTAGCTAGCGCTTGCCAAGCCAGGCGTTCCTTAAGGCATTTGAATGGAGTGCTTGCTCGAATGCTTAAACAACTTGGTGATCTCTCTACAAGAAACTTGGTAAATGAACACGCACCCAATGTTCTTGAGACCAGACCATAGATCGACTGTAATCTATATACCCAATAGAGGAATGACCCTTCCTGCTGCTCCCGGAGTGTGCGGGTGTACTAGTTAATCAAAATATCAAAATAAGTATAAGGAATAAACAAACATGCATAATCAAACAACAAGTTTGAGGCCTTTGGTCTGTCAACCCTTGAGGCTTTTGGTCTGTCTTCTGTCCTTCAAGACTTTGAATCTATATCTGTGGATGCAATGTTTGTGCATCTGCCTGGGTTCCCCTTATGAGTGGAGGGCCTGCCTTTGCCTCCCCAATGCATAGCGACATACTAACCCATATAAGGGGAAGGGACCAAGATAATGTTCTGCTATGAAATAACTATTCTAAGGGACCTGTATGGTGGTTGCCGTTATTTCTTAGCAGTTTCCCAAAACCACAACAATATATTCCATGTGACCTAAAAAAAAATTTGAAAGGCAAAACGGAAGGTCTATTTTCTTTTGTGCACGAGCCTGTCATCTCCAAACACACCCCATCCCCAAATGAACCAAGTGTTGATGCTTCAGGAAAGTGCAAGAGACAATACTCGAGATAACACCCCCATAACATTGTCCCATTGAAATGTACACAATCATCTTACTATCTATATAATAATAGCGTAAGGACTCGACTTTGTTATCCCTTTTACGCCGCACCCAGTGACCCGATGCCCACGGCACTAATGGATTTACGATCTACGAACCGCACTCTTTGTTTATCACGTACAGCCATACTCGAAAAATCTGAATTAGCTGACGTTGGGGCCCAAAAGCATCCGATTAACTGCCGATACGACGCCATCTTACGACGCCATCGTATTGGCGTCTGCTGGGCGAAGGCGAAGCAAGCCATCTGCTGATTGGACAAGCGAAGGCGAAAGCAAGCCGTCCACTAAGTGGACAATCCAGAGCATGCATTTGTGCCGGTGTCGGCGATCGTTGTTCATATACGCACTCTTCATTCTCATCTTTCTTCCTAACTCTTACTCGGATAAGCAAATCCCCTATGCCATCCATAATGGTACACTCTATCCATACACCACATCCTCCCTTCCGTGGATGTTCCACGGGTTTCGGCTAGTCTTACTATAATTCACCAAATGTCCGTCTGTCTATTCGAAGGTACCGTAAAAACTGCTGAACCGATCGCAAAGATATTTTGGGTGGGTAATCCTGGGACCCCTGGGAGTAAAATAGGCTATTTAGTTTTCCCAATTTCAGCTTTGGTCTCCAGCATTCTCAGGTTTGGACTCCCGCATAACATTCGCGTTCGCATAATGTTCATTGTGACGATGTTCTCTTTGTGACGATCTTACTATAATTCACCAAATGTCCATCTGTCTGTCTGTTCGACGGTACCGTAAAAACTGCTGAACCGATCACAAAGATATTTTGGGTGGGTAATCCTGGGATCTCCAGGAGTAAAATAGGCTATTTAGTTTTCCCAATTTCAGCTTTGGTCTCCAGCATTCTCAAGTTTGGACTCCCACATAACATTCGCGTTCGCATAACGTTCATTGTGACGATGTATGTGTTCACGGTAGTGTTTGATGTGACGGTGTGAACGTAATTTCGTAATGTTTTTCGTTTCATAATCCTTTAATGAACATTTAATGTTTAATGAATGTTTAATGCCCTTCGATGTCCGTGGCCGCACGCGCACGACACTGGACGGGCCAGCGTGTATCTTGCCCTTCGCCGTCAGGCTTGGGTAAACCGCTGAGCCCCATCCATGGTGGGGATTGGGGCTTGAGACAGTGTCCCACGAACGAGGAATTCCCAGTAAGCGCGAGTCATCAGCTCGCGTTGATTAAGTCCATGCCCTTTGTACACACCGCTCGTCGCTACTACCGATCGGACGGTTTGATGAGATCCTCGGATCAGCCCCTGCACGGGCCGTTCTCGGCTCGTGCCGGTGCACCGAAAAGATGAGCGAACTTGACTGTCTAGAGGAAGTAAAAGTCGGAACAAGGTTTCCGTCGGTGAACCTGCGGAAGGATCATTATCGGGACAACATGAGAGCGAGTGAGACGTACGTGGTACGTGATCGTCCATGTACTGTTTAGCCATGAACTGTTTAGATTTTGATGATTTGCGTGTGGTATGATTCAACGGATGTTTATATGAATCGTTTAAAATAAAAATGGCTTCAATTTCTGATATTTTACTTTTTCATTTGGGCTTCCCAATTGAAGCCCCGCCTGTAAGGCGGGTACTGTTGCTAGTCAATTATAATTGATCGTATTGGCCAATATAGGGCGCTGTTTTTATGAAGCATAATTAAAATGCATATTTATCAAAAACTGGTGAGGTTTGAGATTGTGGATTTTGATATTCGTACTCAGCATACTATTGACTAATGAATTCGTGTCCCCCTGCCCCTCTTCCCCCCCTCCCCCCTCCCATAGTTAGTTTCCCGATTCAAAGTGTTGATTGTATCATTTCAAAAAAGGGGAGTTGTTGATTGTATCATTACAAAAAATGGGATGCCAATAAAACCTCAATACTGTACTGTACTGCAGTATTATTCACAAAATAATAATTGTATATGCCTCTGGGGTGAGAGTTGGATGTGGGGTGGGACTATGGATGAGAAGAAGTGGGGTGGGACTCCAGAGGGAGGAGAAAGGGTGCGGTAGGAGTACTTTTGCACCAGTTGTTGTTTGCCAAAACCTCATATTCTATGGCGCTGCCTTCCCAGTTCCCTTCCTTTGCTCGCACACTGCCATCCATTCTCCTCTGCTCACACTGCCTTCCTTTATCCTTCTCCTCCACTCATGCTGCCTTCCCTTCTCTGCTCATGCCACCTTCCCTTCTCTGCTCATGCTGCCTTGCCTTCTCCACTCACGCTGCCCTGCCCTCTCCACTCACACTGCCTTCCCCTCTCCACTCATGCTGCCTTCCCCTCTCCGCTCACGCTGCTTTCCCTTCTGCATTCACACTGCCTTCCCTTCTCCCCTCATGCTGCCTTACATTGTCCTCCCATTATGGTGCCTTCCTTTCTCTGCTCATGCTGCCTTCCCTTATCTGCTCATGCTGCCTTTCCTTCTCCACTCACGCTGCCCTGCCCTCTCCACTCACACTGCCTTCCCCTCTCCGCTCATGCTACCTTCCCTTCTGCACTCACACTGTCTTCCCTTCTTCCCTCATGCTGCCTTACATTCTCCTCCCCTTATGCCGCCTTCCCCCCCTCCCACTCTCCCTCCCTTCTCCCCTCCTCTCTCTCCCCCATCCACTCCCCCTCCCCTCCTCCTCTCTTCCCCTCCTCCACCACTCTTTGTCTCTCTCCCATTCCTCTCTCTCCTCACCTCTCCCTCTACCCCACCTCTTCCCCTTTCCTCTCCCATCTCCATTCTCCCTCCCTTCTCCTTCTCCTCCCCTCCCCCCTTCCCATTCCCTCCTTGCCCTACCTCCCCTCCCTCCTTCCATCCCCCTCCCCTCTCCTTCCATCCCCCTCCCCTCTCTCCCTCCCTCCCCCTCCCCATCTCTCCTTCCCTCTGCCTCTCCCTCTGCTCCTTCGCCTCTCCCCCCTTCTCTTAATATTCCCCTCACGAAGCAACACCGTGTTGTCTGACAATGCCAAGTACCTTTACTGGGACATAAATGAGTAATCAATCCATAATTAATTACCAGTAATTAATCATTTCTTACCTCTTTGATGGTAGATCACAGAACCCTTCGCTGTGTCTTGCTGATGGAGTATTCCTTGACAGTGTCATCAAATGACAGAAATGTTATGAATGCGTTCTCAATTGCAAGTAAACTGATGGAATTCTGTTTGCTGATTTTCTGAACATTGTTGATCACAGATGATTCTTCATCCGTTTCAGAACTGAAATATATATTTCTCCTGAGGAGTTTGGCACAGGGATGCATCGACAGTCCCCACGTAACTTGACTGAGCTTGAACAGTTTTGTGCAGAAAAATGGGCAAATATTGCCCAATCAAGGTGTGCAAAGTTGGTGGAGACCTATCCCAACAGACTCACAGCTGTAATTGCTGTTAAAGGTGTTTCCACCAAGTAGTAAATTTAGGGGGCGGGGAGGGGGGCACTTATCTAATCTAGATATTCTAGTTTTGCATTTTTTATTAATTTTCTAAAATTTGCAGAATTTGTTTTCCACTTGGAAGTTGTGGGTTACGATGTGTAAATAAAGGTGGAAAAAGTCTGATTTAATGCATTTTCATTCTAGCAGGCTATAAAGCAACAAAAGGTGAAAATTTTGAAAGGGGGTGTAGACTTTATATAGGCACTGTGTATATATATACAAGTGAATAAAAAAATTTATGCTAAATTAAAAAGGCAATGTAGAGATGACAAACTACAGTATAAAAAAGGTACTAAACAAGATAGGGATGATGATTGTTTAGAGAGTAGCTAACAGTATTGCCATCACATAACAATCCCGACATCGCTGCCTCATTTACACTTCATCAGTTATTGCTTCAAGCTTCAACAAACACTCCACTGGTTACAACAGTACTTGATTACTCTTGTAGTCTAGCCACATACTGAGACTACAAATTAGCAGCCGAGTATGATGTTATAATATCAGTACATGATCATCAACTTGTTACAAACTGCATGGACATCTCCAATAACAGCATTCTATAATTATGTGCATTTGTGATCGGTTACTCTATGTTGATAAAAAAAGAAAAGTAGGAAAGACAACTGAAGCTGCAAGAAATCCCTGAAATTATATAGGAGCTTCTTACACTTTTGCAGAAATGAAATATAGGAGCTTCTAATACTTTTAGCTTGGCCTAGCCCAAGACAATAGTCTGGAGGAGGAGTGATGTAGGGATTGTTATGTGATGGCAATACTCTTCGCTACTCTCTAAACCAACATCATCCCTATCTTGTTTATGACCTTTTTTTAGGACCTTTGTTTAGGACCTCTTGTTTAGGACCCATCCCTACCTTTTTTAGTTTATCAAGACCTAGTTTAGGACCTTTTTCAGACTGTAGTTTGTCATCCCTACATCACCTTTTTAATTTAGCATAAATTTTCTTATTCACTTGTTTCTGTAATTATTTGCAATGTGGAATAACACAATGGTATGGTACTCAGAGGATACCCAATCTTGGAGCAAAAGTGCCAAGATATCTTAGTCAGCAATGTCAAACACTGCACATGTGTTCCTATATTGCCTTACGTAACCCTGATTGTATCTCGCAGCTCTGTCTTATTGCTCGTTTCTCAAAGAGTAATGTCTTCATCCAGCCTCATTCCACACAATGACCTGCACTTAGAAATGCCAAAATAACTGGTGTGGTTTCCAAAGGTGGGCGGTCCGCTTCGAAAGTCCGCTTATCCGCTTATCCGCTGCAGCGGACTAACGTTTTCGAAGCGGATAAGCGAATCGGAACAACCCCCAGAAACCGAAGCGGATAAGCGTAAGCGGACTACCGAAAAATTAAAGCGCATCGCGATTCGCCAAATCAGCTGTTAGCCTGAGCCGTTACTCTAGAATTGTGAATATTTATTTAAGTGAATAATAAGTGAAAACTGAATATTTTATTGGACGCTAGAGCGGCAATAACGTCAAGATGGAGAGATTTCTGACTCTCCAGCCCAGCGGCAGTGCCAGGGACAGGCACACGAGCGACGCAAACCAGCAGTCCCAGCACAGCGACATCCACAACCCGGCGGTCAACAACAACAACAACATTTTGAATAAATTTTATTTCAATAAAAATGTATATTTTTGATCTTAAAAGCTTTGTTTGTCTTTGTAGTAGTTAGAAATGGCTATTTAGGCTTAAAAAGCATTAAATTCCCTTTAGAAACGTCAAAAATCGCTTTAAAAACGTCGAAGCGCTTTTAAAAAATCGAATCGAAGCGGATAAGCAGATAAGCGGTAAGCGGACTAAGATTTTCGGCCGCTGAAGCGGATAAGCGAATCGGACTACACGGGCTGGCGGAGCGGATAAGCGGTAAGCGGACTTAAAATTTTCCGAATCGCGCCCACCTTTAGTGGTTTCCCTCTAACCAATATGGTGGGCACAAAGGGAAGGGGCGGAGCTTCTCAAAAGAATTTATTTATACACGGCCGGACGTGAAAGACACTCGTGATTTTTACTGTTTTGTTTTCTTGGTGTCAATAAAACTTATGATACACTCGAACTGCAAGTGTCCTCGATAAACTACTATGAGAGTGCGAAGAGATACTTTTGTTTTGTATCAGTGGGTGGGGCCGGCATTTTTTATCCGCGTCATCCCTACGTTAGTACGTAGAGTCGACAGTGCCAGCACACTCTCTGATAATAGTTTTGAAAAATTAACTTCAATGAAGAACTTTATCAAGACAAGATATAAGTATTTATCTAAAGTGTCCAAATCCTGGTTCTGAGAAATCAGAAGACCTCAGTAATACTTGAGTAGATTCTCGCCACACAAAAACACAGTCACAATAAATCATCAGAAAGACATTAGTCAAGCACATTGTACACGTGACATGCTTTCTTATCTGCACATGCGCATAGCAAGGTTCAGGGTTGAGCGATTAGGCGTGGGGAAGGGTGTGGCCTTGCCAGACTACGATGGCCTCGGTTAAGCACAAGAGAACATGCTCTCAGAGAGTATCTGTAAATACAGTCACGTGAAAAAGTAAGTACACCCCATGTAAAGTTTTGACTTTTTCAACATATTTCAACATACAGCTATTTGATCTTCATTTCAACAATATTGACAGATAGAGGTGATATAATACAACAAATATCATGAAACATTTACATTTTGTAGTCCATTGTATAATTTAAATAAACATAAATGCAAATTTTGCATGTGGAAAAAGTAAGTGCACCCTTGGCTCTAAAAGGTGGTATTGCCCCCTTTGGCAGAAACAACCTCAAGTAGGCATTTCTTATAACTGTCTACCAGTCTCTGACATCGACTGGGAGAAATTTTTGCCCACTCCTCCATGCAGAATTCTTTCAGCTGTGCGATGTTTGAGGGGTTTCTTGCATGCACAGCTCGTTACAAATCCCCCCACAACATCTCGATGGGATTTAGATCCGGGCTTTGACTTGGCCATTCCAGGACCCTCCATTTCTTTCTTTTCAGCCATTACTTGGTGGATTTACTGGTATGTTTAGGGTCATTGTCATGTTGCAAGGTCCACCTTCGGTTGAGCTTCAACTTTCCGACAGATGGCCTCACATTATCCTCAAGCACCCTCTGGTACAATGAAGAATTCATTGTGGATTATATGATGATGAGCTGCCCAGGCCCTGATGCAGCAAAGCTGCCCCAAACCATAATATTTCTACCACCATGCTTTACAGTTGGCATCACGTTCTTGTGGTCAAATGCTGTCTTTGGTTTTCGCCAAACATGTCTTCTGGTACTGTGGCCAAATAGCTCTACCTTTGACTCATCTGTCCAGAGCACATTGTTCCAGAAGTGCTGGTCTTTGCCGAGGTGTTCATTGGCAAACTTTAGTCTTGCCCTGATGTTCTTTCTGGACAACAAAGGTTTCCTCCTGGCACACCTCCAATGTAGATCAAATTTGTGCAGCCTCTTTCTAATGGTAGACTCGTGCACTTTGATATCAACAGTGGCAAGAGCTACCTGTAGGTCCCGTGATGACATTCTGGGGTTCTTCGAGACTTCTTTCAGCATCTTGCGGTCTACTCTCGGGCTGAACTTGCTGGGGCGGCCTGGCCTGAACAAGTTGGCAGTTTGGAATCTTCTCCACTTGTAGATGATCTTCCAGACAGTCGAATGATTGATTTCAAATTGTTTGGAGATCTTTTTAAATCCCTTCCCAGACTCGTAGGCATCTATAACCTTCTTTCTGAAGGCCTCAGAGAGCTATTTTGATCTCGGCATGGTGATGCCAAACACTCCAACAACAAAGAGCAAACCAAACTAAATGTCTGAGGTTTAAATAAGACAGGTTCCTCCAAGATCCTCTCTAACGATGTTATAATCATTTGCACCTGAGCTGGTGCACCTGATTCTAATTTTAGGTATTTGAAGTAGTGATAAATGTAGGGGTGTACTTACTTTTTCCACATGCGAAATTTGCATTTATGTTTATTTAAATTATACAATGGACTACAAAATGTAAATGTTTCATGATATTTGTTATATTATATCACCTTTATCTATCAATATTGTTGAAATGAAGATCAAATAGCTGTATGTTGAAATATGTTGAAAAAGTCAAAACTTTACATGCGGTGTACTTACTTTTTCACGTGACTGTATTTAACTGTAGAAATGAACTGGAGAAACAAATTATAACAAAGGATTCTGCACCAAGTAAAACTCCAGTCATTGCCATTGAGAGAGGCCCAGCTGAGAAATACACCGTCTGAATAATTATTATATTTGAGTAGATTATGTTCTTCTACTGATTTACAAATGTTGTAGTACAAACTTTATAGACGAGCTCACCAGTGGTGTACTGAGGGTGTCTGGCATTATTATTACTAGGGCATGCCCGTACTATATATATGCCCGTACTATATATCTATCTAAAATTATATCCCCCCCCCTCTATTTACATGAAATGGTTTGGTTCATTCGCAACGCCAAAGCGAACGGCGAACGGCTTGCGAGTACAGTGACAATCCCCCCCCTCTATTTACATGAATGGTTTGGTCCATTCGCAACGACCACAGAACCCCCCCCCTCATGCAATGGTTTGGTCCAAAGCGAACGGCTTCCGGAGTTTGGTAAAGCAATCGCCATCGCGTGCACAAACGCGCAGGAAAGCGAATGAATCGCAAATTCGTTTTTATTAGTGATACGAATTGAATTGGGAGAAATTGGGAGATGAATGAATTGGGAGAAATAATGCGCATAAGAAATCGAATTACGTACCGTAATGGCGGTCAGCTCGTAACGCGCTCAGCTCCGCTCGTCTCACATCGGCCACGCCTACGCAACAGAGCGTTCTGTGATTGGCTGATGGTTTGGTCCACAGCGAACGGCTTCCGGAGTTTGGTAAAGCAATCGCCATCGCGTGCACAAACGCGCAGGAAAGCGAATGAATCGCAAATTCGTTTTTATTAGTGATACGAATTGAATTGGGAGAAATTGGGAGATGAATGAATTGGGAGAAATAATGCGCATAAGAAATCGAATTACGTACCGTAATGGCGGTCAGCTCGTAACGCGCTCAGCTCCGCTCGTCTCACATCGGCCACGCCTACGCAACAGAGCGTTCTGTGATTGGCTGCCGGAAGATAAGTCGTCACTGTCCGGAAGTTCGCAAATCGCAGTTAGGATGAATCGTTTTAATTTAATCGCAGTTTGAATTCGTTTTAAAACATAGTTTAACGGCAACATAGTTTTCCAACGTGAAATAAATGAATACGCTGTCAAATGTGCCGTCCGAGGCAGAGTCTGATCGCCACGTTCGGCACACGTGATAGCTCGCTGCTCTCTGATTGGTTGAATCGTTTTTTGGACATAGCTCGGTAAGTAATTGTCCGATTAATATGAAACCTTGAAAAGGCACATCCTCGGGTCCCCAGCAATATACCTGGCAAGTTTCAAGTATATCGGACCCGTGGTTGTCGAGAAACAGCGGTCACAGACAAACACACAGACACACAGACACACAGACACACAGACACACAGACACACAGACACACAGACACACAGACACACAGAGATTGCTGGAATTATAGATAGATTATTTTTAAAATAATTTCCCCTCTTCCCCACCCCCCCCCCCCCCTCCCCTGCCCCCATCTCCTCCACCCCCTGCTTCCACGTTCCTCTCCCAAATCCCCATACCCAGTAGCCATAGGTAACAGGGCATAGACATCAGGAAACTAGGATCTTTTTATTTAAATATCAATTAATTGACCATTGACCACTCCAGTCGATGCAGTATGCCAAAACAAAGATGAAAGGATCATGAAATGTCAGTTCAAAACTTATTAAACTAGGGGGCCCGTTGGTCCATTGAACCAAATTTTAATTGGGGACTTTTGGGTGTTCGGGGACTTTTGGATCATCCTGGTTTTCTGGGTACTTTTGGTTCATTGGGACTTTTTGGTCATCTGGGTCTTTTGGGGGCTTTTGGATCTTTGGGAACTTTTGGTTCTTCAGGGACTTTTGGGTCATCAGAGTCTTTTTGGGTCATCAAAGACTTTTGGATCATCTGGGTGTTTTGGGTCCTCGAGGGTCTTTTGGGTCCTCATGGACTTTTGGGGCATTTTGTGACAGGGGGGAGGGGAGGGGGGGGGGTAGGGTGGAGGGGGAAGGGAGGGGGAGGGGGAGGGGGGAGAGGGAAGGGGAGGGCCAGTCAACAATGACGTTGCAGTTCTCATGGTCGGAGAGCAGCACAACAATCGCGACATCGTCCTGCATCTTCCCAACAGCACGAAGTGGATTTTGGTGACTCACCGATCCTGTGACGCCCTCCAGTACCGGCGTTGCCGGGCGGGGGAAGGGAGACCCGTACATTCCCAACCCGTACATTCGCCCTCTCGACTCGAGCTCACTCGGACAAAAGCCTCGCACAAATTACACCGTGAAGGCCCAATGGCCATGTCTATGCCACAAATCAAGTACGTGAGCGAGTCGGTCGCACTGAATTGAAAATATATAGAACGCTCATACTCCGTGAAAAGTGATGCCGCCGTGTCGCCATCTTGATTAGCACGATTCGACCAACTCGCTTCGCGGATCTCGTTTGTTTTGAACGTGTGAACTACGTGCGAATGCGTAACTGTGAGTTTATGGCGGCAAGGAACATCACGTGATCGCTCTGAGTGAATCAGCGCGCTGCTCTGCCACCTGCCCAGATTCCGTGTATAATATTCCTCGCTGAAACGCGCTGAGGTAAATATGAATAAAAAATATGGATCTCGTAAAGATGAAAGAAAAAAAAACCTATGTGGTATGAATGGCAATGTTCCTCGCTGAAATGTGAAAAAACGCAATCGCTTTTCGCTCTGAAATACGTGCGAACGCGTAACTGAGTTTATGGCGGCAAGGAACATCACGTGATCGCTCTGAGCAAATCAGCGCGCTGCTCTGCCACCGCCTCAGATTCCGTGCATAATATTCCTCGCTGAAATGCGCTGAGGTAAAAATATGGTAAAAAAAATATTATGAAATAATTTTTTTTAGGTCGGCCATGTTCTTCCCAGGCTCAAAGGCCATGTCTATGCCAAATATCAAGCACGTGAGCCTCTCCGTTTAGGAGTCTATCGGTAACATTACACACACACACACACAAACTGTGTTTTATATATATAGATGTTCTTTTCGACGGCATCAGTGATACTTCGCCGTAGCGAATCTACCGCCGAGAAACCGTGACTTGAGATAGTTATTGATCACGTGGTTTGCTTTTGCCTTGACCCGCGACTAGAGGGTTCATGATCACGTGTCCCGTATGCGGTGTGTAGCACTGGTACCTCGCTATTATGTTATTTTCATAAATGTAAGTGGAAAACAAGGCATTTCCTGAGACATGATATTTCTGCTGATATTATTTGATCCTGCATAACATTATCACCCATAATGCCGACACTGAGGCAAATGTGTCTAGCGGCCCTGCCCACATCAAGCTGATTGACAGTCATAGCCACACCTACCACGGTCCTATTATGTGACAAAGGAATGTAGTTTATGTACTTTTTGTGGAATCCTATCGAGCTACGAGAATTATAATACCAAAGGATGTTGCAGGAAGTAAAATTCTGTCGAATGGTAGCAGAAGCATTGCCATTGATAGAGGCAGCTCGGAAATATGCTGTCTGACGAATATTATTGGTTCACGAGTTGTCAAGTGACCACTATATTCGTCATGTGTGTGCATCTGTCTGTGTGTCTGTCTGTCCGCAGCATAACTACCCGATGATATCATCCGATCTTGATGAAACTTGGGTGGGAGGTTGATATCATGATCTAGTTGTGTCTTGCCTAGAGTGGGCGTATTGCGCCCATTGTGGGTGGAGCCACGCCCGAAAAAGATGTCTTTTTAGGGGGTAATCTAGTTCAAGCTACATCTTCTCCGAGGGGTTTGGTGGAATCTGATAGGGGTTTCGGTATTTGTTTAGGCGAATGTCGTGCGTGTAGCCCCACGGAGCTCGATTTTTCTTCTTCTTTTTTTCTTTTTATTTATTTATTTATTTTCTCATTTCATTTTTCACCGAATTTTCGGTATTGTGCAGGTAACTAACCTCATAACTGATTATACATTATTTTCTATCTCATTTCAAGGTCAATGACCTTCGTTTTGACATTTCCGGGCCTGGCCTGTCCGGGCCTGTTTCGGTTATAGTCCGTCCTTTGTCATTGAATACCGCTTGCTCGTGAACCATCGTCGTCTCCTGACTTGTTATTATTATTATTATTATTATTATTATAATTATGAACAAGAAGATGAATTCCCGGGTTTGACCGATCTCTTTGGCTTCACATCATGGAATGGCCAGCACAGTCTCCAGACTTAAACCCCATCGAGGTGGTTTGGATGAACTGGACAGAAGGGTGAAAGCAAAGCAACCTACAAGTGCAACACATTTGTGGGAACTTCTGCAACAGTGTTGGGAAGAACTTCCCGAACAATATTTGATTTCCATTGTAGAAAGAATGCCACGAGTGTGTTGGGCTGTTATATCTGCAAAAGGTGGCTACTTTGCTGAGTCAAAAATTTAAATTAAATTTTGTTAAACAAACTGATTCTATGATTTCTTTTTTATCTCCAATTGTTTCTTTGTTCTATGCTTAATTTCAGAGTACATTGAGACATTAAACTGCGTAAATCTCAATAAAAACTGGAAAAATTGAGGTGTTCTAAAACTTTTGACCAGTAGTGTATATATATTGTTTTTTTGTTTTTTTACCCATAATTTGGTGCCTCCCCTGAAGTTTGGCCCTAGGCTGGGCTGAGTTGGCCTATGTGGTAGTTTGGTCCAGGGTACACCCATCTAGGGTTAAGTTGTCTGGTTCTGGTTTAAGGTTCGACCAAAGTTGTCAAGTCCAACCAAAAAAGGTGCAAAAACAGATCCTTGCAAATACAGACCAATCAGCCTGCTCCCAATTATCAGCAAAGTCATGGGATCCATCATTGCTTCAGATATCAAATCCTTCCTCTTCTCCAATGGCTTGATCTCTGATCATCAATTTGGATTCAGACCAGGTCATTCTACTCTGGACATGTTGCTTCTGCTGTCTCAACAATGGATGGAGGTCCTCAATGCCAAACAGGAAATCAGAGCTGTCTCACTTGACATATCACGTGCCTTCGATATGGTCTGGCACCCAGCTCTGCTCACCAAACTCACCTCCTATGGTATTCAGGGAAATCTCCACTCATGGCTTGCGGATTTCCTCTCTGGTCGTAGGCAACGTGTGGCCCTGAATGGATTTCTCTCATCTTCCCTTCCTGTTCTGGCTGGAGTTCCCCAAGGTAGTGTTCTGGGCCCTGTGCTATTTCTGGTCTTCATCAATGATCTCTCCGACTCTCTGGAAAATCCTCTCTATCTCTTTGCTGATGACTCCACTATCTGCCGCTCCATTCCTCATCCCTCAGATCGGCAGTCTGCAGCGTCCTCACTCTCTGCAGACCTGGACAAAATCACAGACTGGTCAAACAAGTGGAACATGTCTTTCAATCCTGACAAATCTCACACTCTTACAATGTCTCTCCGAAAGGACCGACTGGACAACCCTCCCATCTACTTTCTCAACAATCCTCTCCAAGAAGTTCTGTCGCTCAAGCTTTTGGGTCTCACTATCTGCCATGATCTTTCTTGGGAAAACCACATTTCCAAGCTGGCCTCCAAAGCCAGTCGCCGACTGGGCATCCTCCGTCGTGCGAAGTCCTTCCTTGGCACACCTGAGCTCCTCACCACATACAAGGCTTTCATCCGCAGCTCAATGGAATACTGTTCCCCCCTCTGGGCTGGTGCTCCTGCCTCACACCTTGCTCGGCTTCACGCTGTTGAGGCCAAAGCTTTCAGAATCATTGGAATCTCCTGCGATGTAGTCAACTCCGAGGGCCTTTCACTCACTCACCGCAGGCAGGTTGGTGGTCTTTCTGTCTTCTACCGACTCCTCTCCGGCCTTGCTCCCCCAGCTCTCTCTGTGCTCTGTCCCCCCAATATTCCTTCAGGTCGCACAAGATCTGCCTGCAACCCTCTTCTGGTTAAACTGCCAAAGTCTAGGCTCTCTGCTCACCTTCACTCTTTCATTCCCCTTTTCTCCCGCCTCTGGAAAAACTCCCCCACTCCCTTCAATCCCATTCCTCCCTCCAGGTCTTTAAAACAGCTGTTCACCACCATCTCTTATCTTCCCCCATCGAAAACCTTGATCTTTTCTACCCCCGGTAATTCACCCCAGAGTCCTTGCAGTGTTCATATGTTTTATTCCTCTCCCACCTCCCCCCAAGTCCTCCCGATGTCCCTGCTCTCAAATGTTGTGTTTGTGTCCTTCCCCCTCTCTCCCCATCTTGTCTGCCGCTCCCCTTATTTTTTGTGTTTTGTGTGTCGGTTTGTCTTTTTGTGTGATTAATGTTAGCTCTTTCATGAGCCTCGATCTTGTATACCAAAAAAAAAAAAAAAAATCTGTTGCCCTGATAGGGACACCAGAAGGTGGCGCTGAATCACCAAGAACTTGGAACCTTAAACCGACTCGTCCAAGAAATATTTTGAATTGTGAATGGAGATGCGACACATGTGCGATGATCTGTACGATCTTTTATGATATTTGCATCTTTGTTTATTTTTTGTCATATTGTTAGTCCATTAATTCCTTATTCTCTATCTCCTCAAATATCAGTGCAATGTGTGGAAATCTTCCTCATTTTTTCCTTAACCTCTTCCTTCTGTGATCTGATGGATACTTTTTAATTGCAAAGAATCAATGTAGATACCCAGGGCATCTTCCGTTACCTAAAGAAGACACCAAGCATGCCCTTATCCTCATGCCATATTAATGGTATGTAATTAATGTTTCCTTATAATTATGTGACGAGATCAATCAGGAGCTAAACCAAGCAATCAATATTTTCTCATGCTGCGGGATCATCCTTGGAAAGGATTTTTTTCTTTTGATTCTGATGACTTTGCAGTGTCAGCCACAAATCCACTTTACTTACATCAATAACTCAATTTCTCACTCCCCTTGTACTTCTCTAATTGAGTATTTTTCGCTGCAACTTCCCCCCTCCCGCCCCCCCCCCCCTGCTCCCACCTTCCGTGTTTATTTTATTTTGCTAACTCCCCTTTCTGATGCCATTCTCCTGATCATCTCTAATTTTGTTACTCCCCTAGTCGTTCTTCCCACTGCCTTGGCCACTTCTTGTATTCCCGCTGTTACCCTGGCCTGACCGGCCGCCATCCTC
The DNA here is from genome assembly GCF_964187855.1 of Myxine glutinosa. Lineage (NCBI taxonomy): Eukaryota > Metazoa > Chordata > Myxini > Myxiniformes > Myxinidae > Myxine > Myxine glutinosa. The sequence goes on along the minus strand of NC_136264.1, from coordinate 128,497,133 downwards.
AGCATCCTACTTTTAACGCTTGTATTCTGTGGAATATATAGCTCTCAACCTAATTGGAAGCTCCCACAATGAGACTGATACACAAGGCCTGTTGTTTTCACAACCCAGACAGGTCAGTGCCCCCTCTAATTTTTACTGCCTCGTCTCTGCGGGTCTAGTTACCTCAATCACAGAAGGTGGGCGGATAGGTTATGTTTTCACCCCTGCTTGTTTGTACGTTTGTTTGTCTGTGAGCAGGATATCTTTAAAAAGGCATGGGTGGTCTTAAAAAAGCATTTGCAAAGAAAAATATCTTTTAAAAAAAAGAAAGAAAAAAAAGGACGGATTCGGACGACACTTTGTGCACAAATGTGAGACACGTCGAATTGCTTAGATTTTAGTGAAGATCCTGATACTAGAATTTTAAAAGTGATTCTTCACCATTTATTGTGCCAAACCTGATATACCTATAGCAGGATATCTCAAAAAGTTACGGACGATTTGTGACGAAACATGGTGGATGACTTGAGTAGTTGACAATAACAAGTTAATTCAATTTGGATTGAGGTCTGGATTCGAGAATTTGTTTTTTTTTTAAAGTGATTCTTCACCATTGAGAGATAGGTCCAAAAACGATATATAGCACGATATCTCACAAAGTTACGGACAGATTCAGACAAAACTTGGTGGACAGGTTGGGTGTGTGACAAGGACAAGTCAATTAGACTTTCATTAAGGTCCGGATGCAGATCTGGCCTATAAGTGGGATACAACACGTATAAAGTGTATCAAAACGCCTGGCGGAGATATGCGCTCTTCCGAGTGCCGTTCTAGTTTCCTCTGCTCTCTCAACCCTTTGATCTTCCATGATGTACTTGTTCTTTTCCTAACCCACTCATGCTTAAACTCCCAAAGTCGCAAGATTACCCTACCCATATACAGTGTACTCATTTGATATTTTCTCCCTTTTTGTGGAACTTCCTTCTGGAGGTGGTTCAATAATTGCATTCTCATCTCCAGGGCTTCAAGGAGGTGGTACACCACCATCTTATGTTATCCCCTTTCCTTACTCATGATATTTTCGACCACCATTAATCCTACCTAACCTAACTCTTAATTTAATACTACGTGTTTTTTTCTTTTCCTTACTTTCCTCTTTTCCTGTTTGTTCATTCCCATGTTTGTTTTGTCCATATGCGAACCCACTGCCTCCCCTTTCAGTGCATTGACTTTTTACCTTCTGTCACCTCACTCTTCCATCAGACAATATATTTCTTATACATAACCTAAGTGTGAGAAACATGAATAGATATTTACTGGACATATCATTAAATAATCACCAGATATGTAATTTTGAGATAATGGGGGTAGGTAGAGGAGAATGAGGTGAGATCAGTGATAAGGAAGTGAATAAGTGATACAGTGATGAGTAACTAGTAAATAGTGATAAATATATAAAAGTGATAAAAGTGATAGTAAATAGTAAATAAAAAGTAAATAGTGATAAGTAGACAGTGAATGGTATACATTTATTTCCCTTATTGTTTACTGGCTGGTGACCCGGCATTGCCCAGTGATGTTCTAACCCTGTTGGCATTTTAAAGAAATCAAATTTTGAGTTTTTTTTCCTATTTTTCTGGGGCCTAAACCACTTCCCTACGCCCATGAAGGAATGCGGTTGGCGATTATTTAATATTACCTTTAATGTAGCTGCAAAGGCTTAGGCATTATCGAGCGATAAAAAAAAAAAAACAAGTAAAAAAAAAAAAAAAAGTTAAATAAAAAAAAAGTAAGAAAAATACAACTTTTATTTCTTCAAAAACTTTTTTGCCCTAAAACTCCCCTCACCACTCACTGATGAACATCTGAAAGTTTGACGAAGATCAATTTGTTCATCTCTGAGAAAAATGGTGGCACACAGACAAACATCTCTTATCATATATGGATCACAGATAATAACTTTAAAAATTGACTAGAAAAGTTAACTAGTGGCTTGGTAGAACTTGTAGTTATGGGATGATGTATGTATGGATGTATAAGTCGGATACGACTTGATGGAAATATATACGGTACAGTCACGTGAAAAAGTAAGTACACCCCATGTAAAGTTTTGACTTTTTCAACATATTTCAACATACAGCTATTTGATCTTCATTTCAACAATATTGATAGATAACGGTGATATAATACAACAAATATCATGAAACATTTACATTTTGTAGTCCATTGTATAATTTAAATAAACATAAATGCAAATTTCGCATGTGGAAAAAGTAAGTACACCCCATAAAATGTTTTAAAAAATCTTTTTAACATATGTGGACATATCAATATTTGATCTTCATTTAAACAGTATCGATAGATAAAGGTGACACTAATTGAACAAAAACAATGAAACATTGACTTTGCAAAAATTTATTAAACAAAAAATTGTTGCACAGCATGCACAATTGCATTCACAGCTCGTTTCAAATCCCCCCACAACATCTCGATGGGATTTAGATCCGGGCTTTGACTTGGCCATTCCAGAACCCTCCATTTCTTTCTTTTCAGCCATTCCTTGGTGGATTTACTGGTATGTTTAGGGTCATTGTCATGTTGCAAGGTCCACCTTCGGTTGAGCTTCAACTTTCCGACAGTTGGCCTCATTATCCTCAAGCACCCTCTAGTACAATGAAGAATTCATAGTGGATTCTATGATGGTGAGCTGCCCAGGCCATGATGCAGAAAAGCTGCCCCAAACCATAATATTTCCACCACCATGCTTTACAGTTGGTATCAGGTTCTTGTTGTCAAATGCTGTCTTTGGTTTTCGCCAAACACGTCTTCTGGTACTGTAGCCAAATAGCTCTACCTTTGACTCATCTGTCCAGAGCACATTGTTCCAGAAATGCTGGTTTTTGCCTAGGTGTTCATTGGCAAACTTTAGTCTTGCGCTGATGTTCTTTCTGGACAGCAAAGGTTTCCTCCTGGCACACCTCCCATGTAGATCAAATTTGTGCAGCCTCTTTCTAATGGTAGACTCGTGCACTTTGACATCAACAGTGGCAAGAGCTACCTGTAGGTCGCGTGATGACATTCTGGGGTTCTTAGAGACTTCTTTCAGTATCTTGCGGTCTGCTCTCGGGCTGAACTTGCTAGGGTGGCCTGGGCTGAACAAGTTCGCAGTTGTTTGGAATCTTCTCCACTTGTAGATGATCTTCCGGACAGTCGAATGATTGATTTCAAATTGTTTGGAGATCTTTTTAAATCCCTTCCCAGACTCGTAGGCTAGGGTGCATCAAACGCCCCTATGTCAAGAAAACAATCTGTCCCCAATTTTATTTTGTTCCAGTCATAAAATAAAGTTCCTCTGCAAAATTTGGTAAGGTTTTGATATCATCTTCTGGGTCCACCTCAGCAAATTAGATTTTGAGTCGGTAGTATCAGAGTCAGAAATTTGACACGCAGCTGTTTTGAGGCCCATAAATAAAAATGAAAGGATTGACCGATTGCTACATACAATAGCTCTTTGGAAAGGTATTATTCCGCTCTGTAGCAATATATAATCATCATATGGATAGGGATATAATTCACTTATACACAAATGGTCAAAATCATGATTTTATTGGTATAATCATATGTATTATAGATACCAGAATGATATAATTTTTATTACAGTAGAATCATATATACACAATCTTAGCATTTATCATCTTAATACGAGTACATCTGACTATGGATAAACATGAAAATAGAAACAAAACAAAGATACTGTAGTTTTCATGGATATTTCTGACAGTTTAGTCTTGAGCTGCTCGCTTTCGAAGATTCGGTTGCTCCTTGCGGTTGTGCTCAACAACTTGTAGCACATTTTCGTAGTGGTCTTCACTTCTGGCTGCTGAAAAGAAGTCAGAGCTAAGCTTAACTCCCCTTTCTGCAGAGTCATTCACCACATTCAAGGCTTCAACATTAGTCCATGATGTCTGGTAGGCTGCAGAGTTAGTCCATTCTTGAACATCGGTAACTAGAAATGCCCAGTCAAGCTTCAGATGATGAAATAGGTACCATGAATCTGGTCCAACAAAATCAGCCAGAGTGGTCTTCTCAGTCAAGTCATCAGGAAATCTGGGCTTTCCAAACCCAGTACCAAACCGTCCTTGTGGGTTGGTTACTGGAAAATCTGGCTGAAGCTCCAGAAGTCTGTCTGCCAGAGCATGGCGATGGTCATGAGGAACAACTGAGCTGAAGAGGGCAAGTGGAACCATCTCTTCTGTGAGGTGCCAGAGATGTCGTTTGAAGGCTTTCAGGGCACTTCTTGAGATTCCAGCATTGACAGCTTCATACTGTTTCAGTTTGGAGATGAGCTGCAGGTCATTCCATGGGGCATCGGTGACAGAGGTACATGTCATCCACCAGGAGCTGTATACTAGAGTGACAAACGTGACAAATTCTCTGAGCTTTGGCACTTGTTTTTCTGTGGTAATTGTACCTGCTGGAAGATCAGCGATTTGTTTTTCGAAGAGACATAATTTGATTGAGTAGAGGAGCTTCGCCATCCATCTGGCTTTATGCAGTGCACCAGGACGCTTGAAGGTTATTTGATGTTCAGCTACTTCACCATCAAGGAATACAGTACACAGATCAACAAATTCCAAATAATCATCACGTCTTAGAGATTGCTCGGTGTGACAGAGTCTGAGAACATTATTTTGCCAGTCACTTGTCAAACTTGTTGCTGCTTCATTTAGTTAAGATGGATCAAATCGTGAAAGTGGTTCATTGAATGTGTGTGGAAACATTTCAAAGTTCTTGCGAAACCTTGAGAAGAGGAAGATATCTGGTGACTTAGATGCTTCAACTTTAAGATCAGTAAAAATGTGCGTAAGAATGACTTCACCAATGTGGTGTCTGCAGCCTGACCACAGAAGAGCTTTGTTAAGCCGTTGTTGAATTGTTACACAAGCTGCACTGATGTGGCCGGTGTTAGATGCAGTTGTGTCAAATGTCAAGTTGACAACATTCTCTTGGCAGTTCCATGATTCAAGTAGGTTATTAGTCAGCTGCGCAATTATATCTCCAGATTTACGGTCTGTTCCAGGCTTGTAGGATGGAACACCCAGCAGCTTCATATCAGTTTGAGAACCCAAAAGCACAGCCAGGCGTTCTTCAAAAGTGTTTTGGTTAGTTAAGCATGGAAGCAGCTTTGAGTCCCAGTGCAACGTAGCAAGCTTCGGAGGTATCCATTTGTCCTTACAGGTAGTAGCAATATGCTGTCCAATTTTGCGTCTTGATTTATCTGCTGTAGCATATGATGTTGACACCTTCGCTACATCCCCTCCTGTTTCTTCAATAAGAGCTTCTGTGAAAGCAGCCTATTGGGTTGGTGTCATCTTCATCCTTGTTGCCAGTGAAACAAGACTGGGCCTCTTCAGGATGTCATGTGGAATGAAAACTGATGTGCCAGGTCTAACTAAACGATGATGACTTCTTGAGGTTGTTGGTGTGCTTGTTGAAGGTCCAAGAGTTACTTCTTCATCACTGTCACTAATATTATACACAGTGGTTGTAGTATTTATGTTGAACTCCAGCTCCATACTTGCTCGCCTCTCTGATTCTTTTTCCTCGCGGTTCACTTTACGCTGCATCTTATCTGCCAACAGTTTATCTTGGCAGCCAAATGTTGCACAGCGATCTGTCTTCATAGATTCCAGGAATGCTAAGTCTTCAGGATTATTGATGTGAGAACTAGCATCATTGGGCCACAAGGGAAATGTCTCCATAAATTTCATCTCCATTTGATTCACCTTTGTGATGCTTGCTGGAGTTGTTCTTTGGTTGATAGGGATTGATCTAAGCTTGGAATTATCATCTGCAAGTTTGATAATTTTCTCAATAGCCTTGTGTTCAGAGATGATAGGAATATTAGCCTTGCCATAAAATGGTGTCACTTTCTGCAGTACAAGCTTTGCTGATTCCCACCGAGAGCGTCGTTCAAGTTTGCCATCTTCCGTGTGCCACATGAAACAACGTAGTACTTGTAAACAAGTTGGAAGTCTGGTGCCATTGATCTGGGAATCTTGTTCAGTTATGGCACTTCCAAGACCAAACACCTTGGTGGACTCTCTTGTTGCAACAGATGCTTTCTTTACTGTGCCATCCATTGTTTTATCTGAAAGAAAAAGGTAGTATTAGTAACAATAATGTCATTTCATAATTATGTACAACAAATAAATCAATTATCCAATTTTATTAGAGTATAGCCTAATAATTGTTTTAATCATCTTGTCTAGTTAAAAGATCTCTGTAAAGACAAGATGACTACAACATTCAGGATATTCTTTAATTTATATATTATATTTTAAAAATACTCCATTTAGCTTTATATCCATATTTTGAAAAAAATCATTATTTTGACTATTTGTATATAAATGAATTGTATCCCTATCCCTATGATGATGATATATTGCTACAGAGCACAATAATACCTTTACAAAGAGTTATTATATGTAGCAATCAGTCAATCCTTTCATTTTTATTTATGGGCCTCAAAACAGCTGCGTGTCAAATTTCCAACTCTGATACCACCGACTCAAAATATGAAATGGTGAGGTGGACCCAGAAGATGATGTCCAAACCTTACCAAATTTTGCAGAGCAACTTTATTTTATGATTGGAACAAAATAAAATTTGGGACAGATCAATCCAACATCTTTTTAAAAATAGTTGGGCGTTTGATGCACCCTATCGTAGGCATCTATAACCTTTTTCTGAAGGCCTCAGAGAGCTCTTTTGATCTATGCATGGTGACGCCGCACCCTTCAACAACAAAGAGCAAACCAAACTAAATGTCTGAGGTTTAAATAGGACAGGTTCGTCCAAGATCCTCTCTAACGATGTTCTAATCATTTGCACCTGAGCTGGTGCACCTGATTCTAATTTTAGGTATTTGAAGTAGTGATAAATGTAGGGGTGTACTTACTTTTTCCACATGCGAAATTTGCATTTATGTTTATTTAAATTATACAATGGACTACAAAATGTAAATGTTTCATGATATTTGTTATATTACATCACCTTTATCTATCAATATTGTTGAAATGAAGATCAAATAGCTGTATGTTGAAATATGTTGAAAAAGTCAAAACATTACATGGGGTGTACTTACTTTTTCACGTGACTGTATATATATATACAGACTTGGCATTTAATATGGAATATTTTTTTTGTGGGGGTGAACTTACTTTTCAAGATGTCTTAGAACCAAAACTTCATTGGAATTATGTTGAAATTATTCTAGATTTTGTTAATGTGACCTTTAATAGAAACAAAAACCACATTTGACATTTCGAGACAAATAAATTGATCCTTGAAAGTGATGTAAACTGATATCGAACTCATTTCATGGACAGTACTGTGTTAACTTCTGTACGTTTTCCAGAAGTATCTCTTTATTTTGCACATTAGCCCAAATTTTTTTTAACAAAAACAAAAGTTAAATTACGACTGGGATTACGGACAGTAAAATTACAGTTCAGTACTTCATGTAACCCCCACGAGCATTCAGGAGAGCAGGTGCACGTTGAGGCATGCTGTTCACGAGATTTGCCAAGGTTTGGACAGGAATCGCTTGCCATGCAGTGACAATAGCCTGCTGCAATTCACGCACAGAGGTCGGCTGCTGGTCCAAGTGGTCGATTTGACGCGTTAATTCTGCCCACAAGTTCTCTATCGGATTCATATCCGGGGACATGGCAGGCCACTCCATATGCTCTACACCACGGTCAGCAAGAAAGTGTTGGATCATGCGAGCACGATGAGGCCGTGCATTGTCATCATGGAAGACAAAGTTTCCTCGAAAGGCTGCACGAGCAAATGGAAGTATAATGTTTCTTCCAGAATGGCCCTGTACTTGAACTGGTTCAGGTTTCCATTCAGAACAACCAGGTCAGTTTTGTCCCCTGCATGAAAAGCAGCCCAAACGGTCACCCCACCACCTCCAGCTTGGACTCTTGGCACTATACAATCTTTGTTGTAGGCTTCATGCACTTGTCTGCGCACTCGGACGCGGCCATCTTGACGATAGACCAGAAATCTAGACTCCTCGCTGAAGATTACGTGATTCCAGTGTCCTGGCTGCCATTGACGGTGCTCTCTGGCCCACTGCAATCGGCGCTGGCGGTGTTGCCTGGTCAGGCGTGGCTTTCTCAGGGGACGCTTGGCACGATAGCCTGCTTGAACCAGTCATTGGTTGACTAGCGTTCTGGATACAGGCACATTTGTCAGTTGCTGCCACTCAGCCCTAAGACGATTAGCTGACTTGGTACGGCCATTGCGGACTAACCGGTGCAGCTGGCGATCATCCCTCCTTGTGGTTCTGCGGGGACGTCCTGGCCTCGGTATTGGAGTAGGGACACCCCTCTGAGCATTTCGTTTCAGGATCTTTGACACCTGACCTTGAGTGATGCCATACTGCCGAGCAATAGCACGCTGTTTCATGCCGTAATTTCGTAAAGCCACCACTCCATGACAAACAGCATTGTCGAGTTGACGGACCATCTCCAGAGGAAGCGGCAATAACTTTTGGAGACGTGCAGCAGTTGTTTTCCACTAGTACAGAACGCAACAACCCTTGTATACCCGACTTTGAAGCCAATCATCAAATGTACCTGTCCGTACATTTTGCCACGCCACCTGTGATATAATCCTGTTGTTGACTTCTTGCTGCGACAGACAATCAGTGTCATGGTTCTTTCAACAAATAAATCACCGAAGCGTGAAAGAAACTCACCAGATTGATATACTGAGTTAAGAAAGTAAACCCAAGTCAAGAAAAAAAATATATTCCATATTAAATGCCAATTCTGTATATATATGTATATATATATATATATATATATATATGTATATATATATATTGTTACGGACACGACTTAAGATGTTGCTTGACCGAGCGGAATGGCCGCCGTGTTCGCACAGTTTACCCGATTCTTCCCCAACTCACCCGATTCCACTCGAACGTTGGCCGAATCGCGCTACGCTAAATCAATGAAGGAAAGGACACAACGGCTGGGATAAATGAAACGACACAAGGGGGTACAGTTCTCAAGACCTCCGGAGGAGGATATAATTGGTGATGCAGAAAAGGGGTAGATTACAAGGTAAGAGGTAAAGCACAGAAAAGATGGGCACTTAGACACAGTCTTATCTTATCCCCGACAGACCACAGACAAACGGAACAAGACTGACTTACACAGGGATTGATGGCAGGGAAGGACAGGCAGTCGATAGCACAAGGTGCACCTTGGCTCAGGGACAGGATACAGCACGGTCCAGTAGATGCAGGGAGGTGTCACAGCGCTCGGTTGGTGGCGTCTCTCTTCCTTCAAGTCCAGCGCGCATCTGACGTCACCTCCCTCTTCCTGAGCATGCTCAGCGGGGAGTGACACGCCCTCGGCTCGTTGGCTCCGCCCCAGATGGAATCGGTCCGCCGCTTCTATTGGGTGCGGGGGGTTACCGGGCTCCGCCCTTGACGAGGAGCTGACAGCGAGCCCCTACGTGGTAACCCCGTCGGAGCACATGTTCAATGGCGGCTAACTAAGCCGGAGTGAGGACGCACACTCCCCGCGCCGCCGCCGCTGTTGTTGTTGTTGTTGTTGTTGTACCATGAGGAAGAGCTGCGGGGAGGTATTGGGAGGTCCTAAACTTCCTAACGGTGCCATACAATCACATTCTGGTGCAACGAAGAGTCCGAATTAATGGAAACGAGTCCTTAACTGACATAGACTAAGAATAACTAGCCAGATGTCCTATAGTTGTCTACGTGAGATGCGGTGGACCTGGATGCGACATTTAATGGGGGAAATAGGGGAAGGTCGGGTCTACAGAGTGTTGTTTACAGAAAATGGGACTAGGGAATGGGGGATTGGGGATAGTTGGGAAGTATTGGGGAAATAGGGGAATATTTACAAGCGGATATGGATGGAGGCCAATCTCATATCCGCAACATTGCACCCTTCTCTACCTCGGGGCGTCCCGACCCGATAAATTTTTACTTACTTTAGTGTGGCACTCAGATGTAGTTCCCTCTACTATTAACTCAACCCTGAGTGCGACAGTTTTACAGATGTTCACAAATGAGTAAATATGTCCCCCTGCGACGTTGCACCCTTCTCCTCACAGAAACACACCCACAGGATAACCGAATCGCGGAAAGAATCCTCAAACTAAACATACAGCCGGTAGGGAGCATTATTTATACAAGACTGATATTTACACTACGATCCAGGACCTGTTCTTTGAGGAACACATGCAGATGTTATGCATAGAGAGAGAGAGCACGCATGCCAGCATCGATACACCAACCCACGAGTGCCCTGTGGCCCTACGGCCTTTAATAATGTGCAGAGCACCCCATCCAAGCACCAAAAGCACCACCCCATACATACAGTCAGCACCATCCGGTGCACCAATAAAGTGTTCATAGTCACCGGTGGTGTCGCAGCCGGCCGATGTTCTGCCGCTGGTCTTGCCTTCATGTGGTGTACTTGGCCTTCTGGCTTCTTTAGGAATAAAGAAAGGCGCCAACCGCGTCCATTTCTAAATTGTGGCCGTCAGGGGGCCCACTATAAGTGGTTCACCTGTATGGCATAGGTGCCACGTTGACCCAGAGGTCCATCCACGGGTGGTGCTTGCCCGCAAAAGAACTGCGGTCCATGGTGGGCGGCCACAAAAATTGCGGTCCATATGGTGTATCGATCCAGGCAGCAAGCAGCGAAAGTACAGGCCCACAACTGCGGAGCCAGCACCTCTCTCTCTCCTCTCTCTCTGCCCCAAAGCCAGATCCTCGGAGGTGGGAGTCAAAAAGAAGACAAGTGAGTAAGGTGGTAAGGGCGCAAAAGTGCATGCAATATAAGGTAATGCACTCTAGGGGCACATGGGAACCAGGTTAGACAGGTACGTTCCTACCGTACGCCCCCCCCCCCACCAGGTAACCTACATGGCCCCTCCCTTACCCCTTACTGTATCCACAAAACACAACACTACCCATAAACATCTACTTTACACATCAACAAACGTCCCTACTGTCTTCCCCGTTCCTCCCATAAACCAAATTCGTCTTCTTTCCCTCCTAACCAATCAAATTTGCCATTTCCAACTCTCATCAAAATTTGCCATCTCCAATTCAACATCAAAATTTGCCATCACCAATTCATCATCAGTCCCTCCTAAGGAGGGAGAGATGGAATCACCCCAATGTCTCATCCACGTCGTGATGCTTCTCACAAATCCACACAGCAATTCTCCTTTCCTGCAACACAAAACAAAGAAAACACAGGTGTGGAGTCATCATCACCACAGGTAAGTGGCTGCGTATGGTGCGACAGGTTCATCAATCCTAACTATTTCCTAAATGACTTTAACAACTTTACATTACCCGGGGCCTTTCCCTGCCAATCCATTGGCCAACTTACACTATGGGTTCTAAAAACCAATTCCCATTGACCAAACTGTGGTGCTTCTCAATTTGGGGTCTCACTCCCCCGATTCATCACTCGGTGCCCTCGCACAATTTCTGGGCTGTGACGTGTAGCTCTCCCAGCAGGTCTACCCACCTGCACACCTCCACCACTGTAGTTGCCACCCGAGCTTACCTGCTCCTCACCCTAACCTAACTAACTGGGGAAGGCCCTCTCCTGGCTCTGTCACCCCTTGGTGCCCTCTGGCACTGGGCTACCCGGGTCCATCCTCCGGATCCTCGGGCCCCATCCACAACAACTACTACCGGCTCCCAGAGCCCACCTGCGGCCTCACTTGGCCGACATCCTCACAGTGGTGGAGTGCCCAAACCAACTACACACACTAACAGGCTACATGCCCAGCCATTTCCACAACACTAATGCACCCATCCACAATACCATTCTGCAACCGCACCACAAATGCCAATATCCAACCACAATTGACCTATACCTTCTAACTATTCTTTAAACTACCCGCCCCGGGTATTCGTGATGGGGGTCCACTCTTCCCCCATTCACACCTTCGCACCATCCACTCCACTCCGTACCACTTACTCCAACTCTCTCCACACCACTCATTCTCTGCTCCATATATTCCACACACCTGTACTTGCACACCTGTGCTCTCACACCTGGTGCCACCTGCACCCTTCTCTCCCCAAAGCGCATTCGCGCTGATCCACAGCACTCACTACTCATACACTGCTCCACACACCTGTCCAGTTCTCACACAGCATCATCTCATCTAACTACTCCCCTCTGAAACTTGCGCTTCCCAGTCGTCCCCTTAAACTATTGCGCTCCCTCATCATTATCATCCACACTAAACTACCTGCGTCCCCACTACAGGTATCAGTCACTAACTAATCTTAACGTTACTTAATGTCATCTTCTAGGGCCCTACACACAATATCCTAACCCACCCGGGCTAGTTTCCACTGCCATACACCCCATAATCTATAGCGCATTTGCCCCCCATGGGAAGGGTGGCAGGGATGCCACCCTTACCCACCGGGCCCATCGCTCATCAATCCCCCAGTCCTCTGGCACTAATAAGCCCCCCTTATTCAGAGGTACTGGGTCCCGCCTCGGCATCTAAAGCCGAGGCAATCCACGGGGGCGCCTGCTCGCCGGTGTAAGGCCTTCTAGTTTCCCGGGGTCTGGCGGGGGGTGTCTGGGGTCGGCTAACCCGCTCCCCCCTGGGCGGAGTTGAGGACCTCAACCGCCGGGGTTCATCCCGGCGCGTGGCTCGACAGTGCCGCGCCAGGTGACCCAGACGGTTGCAGGTATAGCACCTCACCTGATAAGGTGCTTGTCTCCGGAATTCCAAATTTTCCCCCCTGAAGGTCCGAATTGGATTACCCGCTCGTGGTCCACCGCGAGCCACCTCCGGGGCCGCCTGCCATGGTCCAGGTCCCGCCAGGCGCTGGTCCACCAGCCTCCGGACCATGCCCGCCAGGTCAGGACTCACGTCGGGGGCGGGCCCCCTAAGGGGTCCGCCCTCCATCGGGGGTCCCACCTGGCGGACCGCCATTGCGTGACGCTCGCTCCCCCGGGCCAGGGGCCTCGCTGCTTCCCAACGGGCCGCAGCGTCAGCCGCCTGGCTCAGAGTCTGCGGGCGCCACATGGCGAGCTGTTGCCGGAGCTCAATATCCGGGAGGGCCTGGATAAAATGGTCCAGCGCCAGGCTTTCCCGGGAATCCGCTGCCATGCTAGCATGTGCGATCCCCACTGCGCGGCGAATGTCGTGGGCAAGTTCCCCGATGGCTTCCTGGGGCTTGCGTTTTCGCAGCGCGAGCTGAGCTTTAACAAGCTCGCTCTGCTGTTCAACGCCGAATCGATTAATTAGGGCGTCGCGGAGGGCTGGCAGGGTGAGAGCACCCGGTGGTAATGCCGTCAGCACCTCCGCCGCCGCGCCGCGCAATGCGGCCACCAGGTGTACTCCACCTTCGTCCTCACCCCAACCGTTGCCCTTACACACACAGTCAAACTGTGCCAGGTACGCGCGTAGATCACTCTTGCCGTCATACGGCGCGAGTGGGACCTTGTGGGACCACCTCGTATGCGAGTCGTTGCCCGCCTGCCGGACCCCGTGCGTCGCCCCTTGCGGGGTCAGCGCGGGGCCGAACCGGCCGGGCCCCCACAGTACATTACCCCCAAGGGGCTCTCGTGCCTCCCCTGTCCCTCTAAAAACTACCCCTGTTGGTGTCGATGCATGGGTCACACTTCCGCAACCCGCTACCCATTCCATACCACCACAACCTTGCTCACCCACACCTCGCACCTCTCCCATCACCGGACCCTCTCGCTCGCACCCTCGTTCCATACCCTCCGGACCAGCCATACACCTCACTCTTGGCCTCTCACGAACATCCGGGTCTATCTCGACCCCCAAGCTTATTAAATCACCTGGCGCATCATACGCACGACCATATTGGTCACCACTTACACCGGGTCCTCTTTCTCTTCGCTTCTCCTCCATCACCTGCGAATCCCTCATCCGGTTAATGAGCACATCATCACGATCCGAACACAGACTTTGGACCAATTCTTTTACTTCCTCCTTTATCTCTTTCTTATCCTCTCTCCGTCGCTTCTTAATTTCGCTCACCCCTTCTTCCACTTCTTCTAATTTCTGCTTCACCTCCTTTATTCCCCGGTGCGTCTCCTCAAGCTCGTCCTCTAAGGCTACCTTGACCGTTTCTATGTGCGTCCTCACTTTCCGGTCCTTCGTCTCCATTACCTCTACCACCTTGTTCATTTTCCTCGTCAGGTCCTCATGTACCATCTGACACTCTTTTTTAATTACCCCTACGTCCTTTTTCATCTCCTTCTGTGTCGATTTTAAACCCTCTATTACCGCTGTGTTCTTCTTTACCTGGTCGCCCAACTCCTTTTGTCCCACTGTCAGTTGTTCTACTCCCAGCGTCAACTCCTCTATACCACCTTGCAATTTTACAGTCCCCTTTCTCACCTCCTTCTCCATGCGCTCCTTACAGTGCCTCACCTCCTCGCGCACTCCTCCGACCTCCTCACTCACACCTCTTCTGATCTCTTCTCCCATCACTTGCATCTCCTGCCCAGATGCCACCCTCATCTGCTCCATTTCCTCCCTGTGAGCATCCAATTTAGTTTCTACCCCCATTCTGACCCCCTCTATCTGCTGCCCCATTTGTTTAACTTCCCTTTCCGCTTGGTCCCTCATGTCCCTCAATTTGCCTTCCATACTGTTTTCTAACCCCTCTAACCCCTTTTTCATCCCTTCCATTTGATTCTCCTGAACGGCCATTCTGTTTTCTACCCCCATTAACCCCTCCTGTATTTCCCCTAATCTATTGTCTAATCCCTCTATTCTACTCCCTAACCCTCCGATCTGGGCCCCCATGTCCTCCCTCAATTTCTCGCTATTGGACCCCATCCTTTGTTCTAACCGTTGGCTATTGGCCCCCATGTCCTCCCTCAATTTCTCGCTATTGGACCCCATCCTTTGTTCTAACCGTTGGCTATTGGCCCCCATGTCCTCCCTCAATTTCTCGCTATTGGACCCCATGTCCTCCCTCAATTTCTCGCTATTCTGGGCCATAAGGGCCTTCATTTGTATTAAAAAAAGGTTCAAATCTACCAGCGGCGCTACTACGGTCGCGGGCGCGGTCGCCGTGGCCATGTGCGAGGCGCCATTTTGCGCGCCCGTAACCTCGTGCGCGAGGACGCCATTTTGCGACCCTGCCACCCTCACTGCTTCGCTCTCCTCATGTCCCTCAATTTGGTCCTGGATCGACCCTGCCTCACTCTCCTCTACCGGAACCCAGCCGTCTTGATCTGCCATAGCGCGACTTTCAAAATTCGGGTTTTTATTTTTGTAAAACAAAATCAAATTTCGCCGTTAATAATTTCGAGCGCGTGAAGCGCGCTTCGGGTCCAATCCCACTTCCCGACACCAATTGTTACGGACACGACTTAAGATGTTGCTTGACCGAGCGGAATGGCCGCCGTGTTCGCACAGTTTACCCGATTCTTCCCCAACTCACCCGATTCCACTCGAACGTTGGCCGAATCGCGCTACGCTAAATCAATGAAGGAAAGGACACAACGGCTGGGATAAAGGAAACGACACAAGGGGGTACAGTTCTCAAGACCTCCGGAGGAGGATATAATTGGTGATGCAGAAAAGGGGTAGATTACAAGGTAAGAGGTAAAGCACAGAAAAGATGGGCACTTAGACAAGTCTTATCTTATCCCCGACAGACCACAGACAAACGGAACAAGACTGACTTACACAGGGATTGATGGCACGGAAGGACAGGCAGTCGATAGCACAAGGTGCACCTTGGCTCAGGGACAGGATACAGCACGGTCCAGTAGATGCAGGGAGGTGTCACAGCGCTCGGTTGGTGGCGTCTCTCTTCCTTCAAGTCCAGCGCGCATCTGACGTCACCTCCCTCTTCCTGCGCATGCTCAGCGGGGAGTGACACGCCCTCGGCTCGTTGGCTCCGCCCCAGATGGAATCGGTCCGCCGCTTCTATTGGGTGCGGGGGGTTACCGGGCTCCGCCCTTGACGAGGAGCTGACAGCGAGCCCCTACGTGGTAACCCCGTCGGAGCACATGTTCAATGGCGGCTAACCAAGCCGGAGTGAGGACGCACACTCCCCGCGCCGCCGCCGCTGTTGTTGTTGTTGTTGTTGTACCATGAGGAAGAGCTGCGGGGAGGTATTGGGAGGTCCTAAACTTCCTAACGGTGCCATACAATCACATTCTGGTGCAACGAAGAGTCAGAATTAATGGAAACGAGTCCTTAACTGACATAGACTAAGAATAACTAGCAAGATGTCCTATAGTTGTCTACGTGAGATGCGGTGGACCTGGATGCGACATTTAATGGGGGAAATAGGGGAAGGTCGGGTCTACAGAGTGTTGTTTACAGAAAATGGGACTAGGGAATGGGGGATTGGGGATAGTTGGGAAGTATTGGGGAAATAGGGGAATATTTACAAGCGGATATGGGTTAGGGTTAGGGAGGCCAATCTCATATCCGCAACAATATATATATATATATATATATATATATATATATATATATATATATATATATATATATATATATATATATATATATATATATATATATATATACTTTGATACAGCCCCACTTTGATACAACCCCGCTTTGATACAACCCCGCTTTGATACAACCCCGCTTTGATACAACCCCGCTTTGATACAACCCCGCTTTGATACAACTCCGCTTTGATACAACCCCGCTTTGATACAGCCCCACTTTGATACAACCCCACTTTGATACAGCCCCATTTTGATACAGCCCCATTTTGATACAGCCCCACTTTGATACAACCCCGCTTTGATACAACCCCACTTTGATACAATATATATATATATATATATATATATATATATATATATATATATATATATATATATATATATACAGTATATATATATATATATATATATATATATATATATATATATATATATATATATATATATGACGGTTTGGCCCCCCGTTTGGAACTCAAGAAGGGGCACCTTGAAGCAGCAAAATGAGGTTTAATACAAAATCGAGCAAACACAATATTGTGGAGCATGCCTTGAAATCACAGGGCCTTGTCACACAAGACCTGCAAGTCCAAGCCACCCTCTAAAAACTCCGCAAAATACAATTTGTCATATACATGAAATAACAGGAAAAACGCTGCGCTATTTATGACCTCAGACAAGAGAGGGCCTTTGAAGACACAAAAAGGAAGATATTTCTCAGGCTCTAATTCCAAACAAGCTGGGCTTTCCAAGGCCCAGCGATGCATTCCCATAATAAAGTTCTATGATGTGAACATTTGGTAGTGAAACATAAGAAACCAGGCACACAAAGATCAAGGGATACATATTACATCATCCCCTGTTCGAGGTTAACTTACAACTATTCCCATAACTTTCTTCCTTAGAAGATGGTGGAAAAATGTCCCCAAGGTTGGATATGACCGAGTCGTGAATCAACATGTTTTGCAGTGAATCTAGTTTTTTGAAGCAAGCAAAAGAAAGACACAATTAAATATATATTTCTCAGGTGCCCTGTGTCACGTGGTGTGCCCCCCATGTCCCCCCTTTGGCTTTACGACAACTCTTCGGAGCATACAGCAATCAGTTAAAACGAAACATATTTTGGTTATTGGTAAAAATACATAACGGTATTTTTTACCTTTACCTTAAGAAGGCATAACAGTTCTCCACATATATATATATATATATATATATATATATATATATATATATATATCGTTAGATTAAATAAGACGCGGACGTAGCTTCAGGACGTCGATCTTTAATTGTCGACAAGCTTTCGACCAACAAAGGTCGTCTTCTGAGTCTACAAAAACAGCAGGCATGTATATCAGTCAAGTATGTATGGTGATATGTGTGTGAGATGTGTGATGTGTGTAGAAAATGCATACAGAAGGAAGAGCCACGCCAAAGTTCACTCACCAGCCCCAAGTTCAACGGAAGTGACCGTTTGCGTTACAGTTAGGGTGCACGTGCATATACAAATATAGAGATATACATACATAAACACACAAGCATATATTCATATCCCATTTATATTCATATAATATATTTATATATTTATATAAATGACATATAAAGGTAGAATGAATGAATGAATGAATGATGAAAATGAAATTGAAATGAAAAATGAAATGAAATGAAAAAAAAAAAAAAAAAAAAAAATGAAACCAACTTAAGCATAAACACAAAAATCGACATTATCGTAAAAAACAATACACAAACCGCAGACATCATTACATGCAGAACCGTTCCTCCATGGAAATGAACACAGCTGAGGTTGAAAATAGTCAAACCAACAACAATAGAACTACTGCAACCAAACTTGTAGATCTACCTAAACTCGGGATCATCAATCTTTCCAATCATTCCCTCAGTGAGGCGGAAATAAACCTGCTCTCTAAGGGTTTAAAATTTTGCCCAATCGCTCCACAAATAGACCAATTACAATTGAAAGAAGATTTTAAAGATTTCTGTAGGCGAATGACATTAAAGGCACACTTTGCTAAAGTACACCCAGCACCATCAACGCCACAACAAACAACACCAACAACCATGCATACAATCACATACACCGATACTAATAAACCACAACTCACTTTACCTAAACCAAAAAGCACCTGGACACCACGTGTTGACAATCCATATCTACATGTCTATATGGAACAAGTGAGCAATGAAATTGAAAAGGTGGCACAAAAATATAATTGTTCCAGACATAAGGACAATCTTACAAAGGCAGAGCGACGAGCACTTCACAATCTCCAAAACAATGAAAAGATAGTCATAAAGCCAGCAGATAAAGGTACTGGCATTGTCATTATGTCGACTACCGATTACGTTGCAGAAGGTAATCGTCAACTACATAGTGATACTTACAAAGAGCTCCCATCCGACCCTACCCTTTTACATCTTGAAGAGGTTAAAAAGGTAGTAGATTCTATTCGGGTGGATAAAACCATCAAATCTCGCTTGGTTCCGAAAGATCCTCATTGCCCTAACCTTTATTTTCTTCCTAAAATACACAAGGTAAACAATCCAGGTAGACCAATCGTATCTGGCTGTACATGTCCAACTGTTCTCATATCAAAATTTGTTGACTGTCATTTACGTCCTCTCGTGTTGAAGCTCTCCTCATACCTCAAGGACACAACCGGTTTTCTGACCCACATCCAAGGATTGAACAGAATATACTCACCTTTCAACTCCCAAACCATTTTAGTCACAGCAGATGTTACATCCCTCTACACTAATATTCCACATTCAGAAGACCTGTCTGCATGCCGCAAAGCCCTCGATACACGACAAGTCCCAATGCCACCTACTCAAGACCTTATGCGCCTATTAGAACTGACACTCAAACTGAATAATTTCCAATTCAACGGACGACATTACATTCAAACTCAAGGTACCGCTATGGGTACCCCTGTTGCACCATCGTACGCTAACATCTTCATGGGAATGATAGAGGCCAAGATCAATGCACAACCTCATCACGGAATCTTGGAAAAATCCTGGGTACGTTATATTGATGACATCCAGTTCATCTGGTCAAAATCCCCCCGTAGTCTCGCACAATTCCAAAATGAATTAAATTTGATTCATCCGACCATCAATTTCACATTCGACAGCTCACAGTCCGAAGTTCACTTTCTAGACACATCACTCACGCTTCAAAATAACAGACTCGAAACAGAACTATACACCAAACCAACAGACACTCACTCTTACCTCTTCTCCCTTCTTCATCTCATCCTAAACATACAATTGCAAGCATACCATACAGTCAAGCACTCAGAGTAAGACGCATTTGCTCAACAAAAATGGCAGAAGAAACTTCTCTGTGCCAATTAGAAACACACTTCATTGCAAGAAACTATGACCCTCACTCTGTGCAAGAAGCAATAACCCGAGCAAAACACATACCGAGAGCAGACCTTCTGACTTACAAACCCAAACCTGCAACTAACCGTGTCCCACTGGTAACCACCTACTCTGCTACCTCATCCCAATTGCCAAGTATTCTGAATAAGGCCCTTCCTCTCCTCCATCAATCAGAAACACTCGGCACCACATTTCCTCAACCTCCACTAACATCATTTCGACGTGGTCGGACACTCAGGGACCTCTTGGTAAAAGCAAAGCACCCACAGCCCCACAACAAAGAAACTAGGATCCCTGGCTTCTATAAATGCACAGCAAACAAATGCATTATCCACAAGCATTTACTAGAAGGAAACAAATTCTGTAGTTCTAGCACTGGACAAAAATTCCCCATCACCTCCTATATGAACTGCAAATCTACATGGGTCATATACCTAATCACTTGCCAAAAGTGCACCAAACAATATGTTGGAAAAACTGAAAATACACTCTACACACGATTTAATAACACGCGGTCAGAAATCAATAACTTCCACACCAGTCAGGGCAAATCTCTACCTTACACGATACACTTTAATCAACCGGATCACTCTATAAATGACATTCAGATCTCTGCCATTGAATCAATCACAAATCGATCACACACCACGATTCTGAAACGTGAGTCCTTTTGGATACACAAACTTCGGACAAAAGTCCCTCATGGCATAAATTTTGATGACTAAAGCATGTTCCAACATCAACCCAATCAAATTGTTAACCGTAACCCATTCATTCATCATTCATTCATTCATTCATTCTACCTTTATATGTCATTTATATAAATATATAAATATATTATATGAATATAAATGGGATATGAATATATGCTTGTGTGTTTATGTATGTATATCTCTATATTTGTATATGCACGTGCACCCTAACTGTAACGCAAACGGTCACTTCCGTTGAACTTGGGGCTGGTGAGTGAACTTTGGCGTGGCTCTTCCTTCTGTATGCATTTTCTACACACATCACACATCTCACACACATATCACCATACATACTTGACTGATATACATGCATGCTGTTTTTGTAGACTCAGGAGAAGACCTTTGTTGGTCGAAAGTCGACCTTTCTTACAGTTATATATATATATATATATATATATATATATATATATATATACATATACATATATATATATATATATATATATATATATATTGTTACGGGTCGCGGACAAGATGTTACTTTGGGCCGAGCGGATGGTCACCCGCGACCGTTACAGGATCCCCGATTAGCCCGACTCCCCCAACGTTGATCAAATCGCGCCACAGATATTCAATTTGGAAACCTCTAAAGCGACCGAAAGAGAAGGAAGAGAGAAGAAGACAGAGTGCAGAGGAATAACAGGATTTATTATACACACAAGCAAAAAGAAGGAGTGATCAAGTTATTTACAAGCAATGGATGGAAGGAGCAGTCACACAGTGAATCGTTAGCTTATCTATGCAGTTTACTTATAAACCCCAGGACAACATTCAAGACAGACGACGTTCACACTTACATGGGGGAAATTGCAGGCAGGTATGGCTTGAGGATGGATGGTTGTTTTGGGAGACAATGGAGGGTCCAGCGTGGATTGCTGCCTGGCGCGCCCTTTTCGTGGCCTGCATCCTCTTAGCTGCAGCGCAGCTGGTCGCACGATGGCTCGCAGGCTCGGTCACACCTGCTCGTTCAGGCGTCTTCCTTCTCCCCAGCAACAACGAGCGACAGCAAGCAAGAGGACGGGGTAAGAGCAAGAGGACGGGGTCAGAGCAAGAGCAAGAGGACGAAGTGCGTCCCGCGGCGGTTTATATTGGTTCCTCACCGAACCTTCGCGCACTTTCTCGGGGGTTCCCGCTCCGCCCTCTCTTAGCCAAACCCTTTGTTCTGGGTTGGATGAGCGGGGCCGACTTACTCCTCCCCCCTATGACGAGGGGGGCGACCCGTCTTCTCTAGCCACTCCCCTTGTTCGTAATGGCCGCAAATGTCGAAAACCGGTCAGCAGCTGCAGGTAAT
Organism: Myxine glutinosa; assembly: GCF_964187855.1. NCBI lineage: Eukaryota > Metazoa > Chordata > Myxini > Myxiniformes > Myxinidae > Myxine > Myxine glutinosa. The sequence goes on along the minus strand of NC_136264.1, from coordinate 128,475,153 downwards.
GCGTCGTCACGTTGCACAGCAGTTCAGTACTGCAATAAACGGTTGCTGTCAAAGCTCAAGTGGAGGAATCCCTGGCACTTGAGCTGCCATGGAACATCGGAGGGGCCTACGCTTATTTCGGTTGATGCAATGCAGAGTCAATCTAGTGGGAAACACATATTTAACCTACATAGAATAAGGAAATAAACTATTTAAAAAAAGATATATCGTGGCCTGTCTGTAGGTTCATGGAATAACTAGGGGGACGTCTTTCGATCTTATTTACTCTACGAGGGCCAGTTAAAACACAGCAAACCAGTTCTCACATTCTTTACACTTTCCAAATTCGTTACAATATATGTATATATATATGTATATATATATGTATATATATATATATATATATATATATATATATATGTATATATATATATATATATATGTATATATATATATATGTATATATATATATATATATATGTATATATATATATATGTATATATATATATATATATATGTATATATATATGTATATGTATATATATATATATATATATATATATATATATATATATATATATATATATATATAGATATATATATATATATATATATATATATATATAGATATATACAGTATATATATATATATATATATATATGTCGGATTGGGACTTAGGACTTGGGACTCAGAAGACTCAGAAGAAAGGAGCAACGGATATATTTATTGGAACTCGAGTACACAAGCTTGAGGACAGCAAAGTTGTATTGAAACTCACAAAGAATGACCAACAGTACAACAAGATGCTCTGAAATAATTCAATTAACATTGCTTTATATAAGGAGAATCAGGGGTGGAGTTAGCTCACAAGACACAGAGACAAAATGGGCTCATTGGTTCCCCCACCATAGTCCCATCCTGTTGTTCAGTTAATTAAAGGAAGTTCATCCAAGGCCAGTCATGGGTTAGCTCTGATAGGGAGATGGTCAGCATTATGTGGCAACATGTTTACAACTTTCTGTATAGCAGCTGGCTTGGGAAAGTACAAAGGGGAGTGGACACTCATAAAACTGTCAACTTGCAAGATAATGGCAAAGTCAGGAGAAAGGCAAAGAGAGATAAGAGTTGCCTCCAAGGCCTGGGAAGGGGAACTAGAGATTGTGCCCACGCAGGCCAGAGCACACAGGCAGAGAACTCCTTATTAGGATATTACACATCCTCAATGCAGTAGAAAGAACTCAGTATCATAAAAGAGTACAGTAGCAAGTCAAAACAAAACATATAATTGGTTATACTTGGTAATTGGTAAAGCAGCAAGGATATACAAAGGGGGAGGGGCATTACAGCTCCCTACATACCGCCCTTTTGGATCTAAGATACAAAGTTATCTACGAGCCAATCAAAGGCCTTTATTTCAAACAAAACAGAAAAATCATTCAACATATCACGCGAAGGCAGCCCCGTAAGAATGTCCCGTACCAAAGCACCACACAAACTCAGTAGGATGATTCGCGTCTGTATGTGAGTATGCAATGTAAGGCCGTAAAAGCAGAGTGATCAAATGGCACACAAAATCCACCAAAAGAGGTGGGAGAGAGAGAGAGTGTAACTAAACGTAACGTACCACACGAATGCAGCCCAGTGAGCATGTCCCGTACCCAGTACCGCACAACGAACCCAGCAGGCTGATCCGCGGGTGTGTGGGTGCAAGTGGGTGTAAGTGGATGTATGATGTAAGTCGGGTGTAGATGGGTGTATGAGGTGAGACCGTAGAGACATGAAGATCGAATAGCGCGCCAAATCCACAACGAAGACCTCTGGTTCCACCGGGGTCCACACCCAGGAAGATCTCCGACCCACCCTTGGTCCACAGAGGTGCAGCCGGACTCCTCCCCAACTGGAGCTCGCCCAGGCTTCCCCAAGTGAAATCCTTGTAGATCTTCAGCGCTCAATCGATATTCATGTTCATGAGGTCTCTTACGTGCTGGTGATCTGGGGAAGACACAACATCGTCAGTATCAGGTGGCTCAAACCTATGGCCATGAAATAAAGCATAACGATCCAAAGGTGGGAGAGAAACTTCCTTTGGGTCAAAGTCGAGATCGTCCGAGGCGATGCTGCTTGCTTCGCTGTTATTCAAGGGCGAATCTCCGAAACAATCAGACTCGGAACTCAGAGTATTTTCACGATCGAGTTCCTCTCCATCCGGGCTTGGGTTCACAGCTGGGTCCAAATCCCGAACTGGGTCAGTGGCGTTTGACTCACTGTGGGCTTGTGAGACATAAAGGTGAGCTCGTGAAACATGGAGAGGCAGAGCCTGCATTGAAACATAAACATCAGCCGGGGACCCTCGCAAGTGGCCCACATCATCATTGGTAACATCATCAGTAACATTATTCTCAGGTGGCGTAGGCCTGCGGCGTGGACGGCCCATAGTCATAGCCACGGCATGGCATATCGTGAAGAAACGAGAGGAATCCTTCAGGAAATCGTCGATTTCTTCTTCCGACGTGTCGGGGCCCAGTTTAAACGGCCTTCTGGTAGCCTGAAATGCTTCGAGGTCCGCATAAGTGTACTCGACATCATTATCGGTAATATCAACAATGGAAGAACAATCTTCGGAAGCGGAGATCTCATTGTCGCGGCCCAGGGACTCGTTCAGGTCGTCGTTCCAGGATCCGCGATTGGCAGTTGAGTTGACAGCTGGTGTGTCATCCGGACCCGCGATCCGCTGGTCGATCATCACCATGGCCTTTTCCGGTGTCGTCTTCAGTGTCCATCCTGTGGTAAACTTTCTCGCACACGCAAGGACTAAAGCCTTGATTAGTACACAACAAACCACTAGTCCAAGGACTATTGCCAAGGCGGTCAATATCCACTTTACTATCGTCCCTGTCCATCCTTTAAACCAGTCGGTAAGCCACTGGTGGGAGGCTTCCCGATCCATGCGATCCCTTGTCAATATGTGAGCACTTTCTCTTAACCTTATAATAGCAGCACTGACCCCTTGTGAAGGGTCAGGAATAAAAGTACAACATTTACCCTTAATTATCCCACATACCCCTCCTCGTTCTGCCAGTAGCATATCTAACGCAACCCTATTTTGCATAACCATTGTACGCAGGTGGACAACCGTGTCCAACATTTCGTCGTGTGCTGTAGCGGTGTCGTTGGCCACCCTTTCTAAGATTAACGCAATTTTGTCAATGCGGTAACTGTTCATGACCGTCCCAGCCCATGGGAAGAAGAAGCTAACGGCTTTCTCCCAATCAGCGCCGTGTAAAGTAGTGGTGTCGTCGTCGTGCCAATAGGTGCTTCGTTGTGTCCTTATGAGTGCGGTGGTATTATGCAAGTGCTGTCGCATTTCCATCTCTGGGAAAACTGATCCTAAATAGCAAATTCCTCCCCAATTATCAGGTAAATACGGGTAAGCTTTATTCCCGCATACAAACATGGTCCCGTGCGGAGCCACTAAATGGGTGGTCATGCAAGTGAGAAGGCCTGGGATAGTGTTTGTCCCGTTTTCCCCTTTCCATGCCAACTGGAGGTGTGTGAGGTTATGCAAGGGCGAGCTTGTAACGTTCACTAGCAGCGTGTGTTTCCCTTTTCTCGGGTCCGCGGGAAGGGTATCTCTACACACGGATTTGCCTACCATTACTTGGCCCTTTCCTTCTAAGCAGAGGGCCCCCCATGCCGGTTTGACCCAAACCGGCGCCGGACGTTCCTCAAAGTGTCGGGACAGGATGGGAGGGGAGTACTGGAAAACTCGTTTACACGCGGTTTCATCAGAACCTTGGCTTGTCAGAGTTGTACTAATGCATTTGGTATCTAGTGGCTTCGAGCACAAATCATTGAGTGATAGGGGTAACACTACCATTGGTATGCCTGCTGTGCTGGTGCGGGGAAGGTGCATACACATCCAACACTGTGTCCTATTCTGTACTGTGGCCATATGCCGTGCGACCTTCCAGTATGTGTTCTCCTCTGGCTTCCTTCTTACTTCCTGGGCAGGAGGGGGTTTAATAACGTAGGCGGCACAACTAGGCCGGAATTGGTGTTGGGTCTCTCCCCTCTTTTTGTTCCTTCTAATCAGCGTGCGCGGGGGCCATATTCCACATTCAAGTATTATCGTGGTGTGTGGGCCGACGAGGGCATGCGACAGTAGGAGAGTAGTATTGTCGATGCCCGTGCCCCATTGATATCCTGCGGCGGCGTGACTATTCACGGTCCCAGTAAACCTTCCATTTTTCACCTTTCTAACCTTAGTTAAGACTATGCGTGGGGTTGTCATGCGTGCCTGTGGTGTCCCATTGTGTACCACCATGGCTTCCATCCATCTTACAGATAACCACTTGAAATGTGTCTCCAACTCACAGCAATGTACTACTATCCCCTGTCCCCGGGGAGCCGTTATGTATTTGACGGAGTAAAGTTTAAATAACGTGTAGTTGTCGTGTCCTGGGTATTTGGGGAGATCCTCTCTCAGTGGGTTAAACTGCAGAAGCCTATCCTTGGCGGGGTTTGTTAGGCAGCTGCCCAGAATTCCCATCATCATGACCGTCATCGCCGCCCTTAGGAGACTGTGGTGCCCTAGACGATGCATTGTCTTCGGCAGTGTGAGGTGCGGTGTCTTCAGCAGTGAGGGGTGCGGTGTCTTGTGTGACTTGTGGTGCGGGAATGGACAACTTACAATGGGTGGCGTGGATCCACGAAGGTTTACCCTCGCAGAAGACTGCCGTCGGTGTGACTAGTAGCACCTGGAATGGTCCCTTCCACCGTGGCTCCAAAGCAGCCTTGCGGGTGAAGTGCTTTACAAGCACCCAGTCGCCGGCCTGGAAGTTGTGGATGGCGTGGCCTATTGGTTCAGGCAGCGCCTCTCGTACTCGAGCATGGATGCTGCGTGCCACATTCGACAAGCCTATGCAAAATCTCAAAAGCATGTCATCCATTACTGGCAAAGCAAGGGTGGACATGTCTGTTGGTGCTGAAACGGGCAAGCTCATAGGTCGTCCCATTAATATTTCGTGGGGGGAAAGGCCCGTAGTGCGACCCGGGGTGGAACGAATGCTCATCAATGCAAGCGGAAGAGCCTCTGGCCACCTCAAGCCTGTGTCTGCGCAAAGTTTCGCTAGTTTATTCTTTAAAGTCTTGTTCGTTCGTTCCACAAGTCCTGAGGACTGTGGGTGGTAGACGCAATGGAAGGATTGTTTAACGCCCAGCGCCTTCAGGATGCCCTTAACCACCTGCGCCGTGAAATGGCCTCCTTGATCTGACGAAATTATCTGGGGAATGCCAAATCTGCACATAAAATCCCGCACAAGGCGCTTCACTACTGTCGGAGCATCGGATTTGACGCATGGGTATGCTTCGACCCATTTGGTGAACGTATCTACGATTACCAACACATAGCGAAACGACATGCTTGGTTCCAATTCTGTAAAATCGAACTCGATAGTTGCGAACGGCCCACTAGGCGGGGGTCGTCCCCCATCATGTGCATGTCTCGGTGGCGCCCCTCTATTGTGTTGCTGGCAGACCACACACGATCGGCACACTTCGGATACAATCCGTGACAGTCCTGGCGCTGCCCAAGTGTAGTCTATCTGTCCCATCACCCCCCTCTGGCACACATGACCATTCTGATGAGCCATGCGTGCCAGCCAAGGCAGTAAAGCCTGGGGTGCTATAGGTTTTTCATCAAGGGTCCACATTTCCCCTGGCCCAGGGCGTATCGCTCCTCGTTTGAGCCAGACCTCGTGTTCGGCCGTCGGTGCAGCATTTTGCAAATTTATGATATCGTCCTTAGTTGGTGTGGCGGGTGGTCCCGCAGTCGGTATGTCAGCAATCTGTGCGGCTGTCTTCTGTGCTCGTGTCACCATCGGCATGTTGCGTTCTATCTGTTGGTTGGCGGCCTTTCCTGCCGCCTCGTCCGCCCTTGCGTTGCCCCGGGCAACGTCAGTGTCCGCCCTTTGGTGGCCACGACACTTAATTACCGCGATAGCGCGGGGAAGTAAAATGCTTCGGAGGAGCCCTTCTACCAGCGCGCCGTTCTTTATCACTGAACCGGCAGATGTGAGAAAACCTCTCATCTTCCAGATGGCTCCTTTATCGTGGACTACGCCGTGAGCGTAGGCCGAATCTGTGTAAATGTTGACGGCAAGGCCTTCCGCCAAGCTGCACGCTCTAGTCAAGGCGCACAGCTCCGCCTGCTGTGCGGAAAATGTAGGTGGAAGACGCCCGCTCTCTACCGTTTCGCTATCCGAGCACACGGCGTACCCGGACAACAGGGACCCGTCCCATGCGCGCCTAGCTGATCCATCGACATAATATATGCAGTCGGGGTATTCTAAGGGATTGTCCTTTAAATCCGATCGCACCGTGGAAACTAGCTGCACAACGTCGGTGCACACATGAGGTTCGCCCTCCTCTGGGGTGGGCATCAGTGAGGCTGGGTTGAGTGTCGTGCAACGTTCGATCGTAATGTTGGCTGCAGTGATCAGTGCGGATTCGTATTGCATTAATCTAGTGTTAGACAAATGCTGTGTGCTTCGCTGTAACAACAGCGAAGTGACGCAATGTGGTGCCCGTAGCGTTACTGGGTGTCCCATAACAATGTCCGCTGTTCTTTCTACTGCGTACCTGGCCGCTGCCACGGCTTGCAAGCACACCGGAAACCCTTGTTCGACCGGGTCTAACTTTTTACTAAAGTAGGCTACCGGCCGCTCCTTATCCCCATGGGTCTGTGTCAAGACTGACTGGGCGAAACCTCCCACGGCGTGAGTGTAAAGGGTAAATGGTTTCGCATAATCCGGGAGTCCTAATGACGGTGCCGTAACCAGCGCCTGTTTCAGCCCGTCAAAACATCGCCTCAATTCATCCGTCCATATCAATAGGTCCGGGGCATTTGATTTGGTCGCCTCGTACAGTGGCTTAGCCAGCAGCGCAAAATCAAGTATCCAAGTGCGGCAATATCCCGTCATACCTAGGAAGCGCAGCATTTGCCGTTGCGAGCGAGGGCGAGGCAGCTCCATGATAGCGGTCACTCGTCCAGCATCCAATTCTCGTTTTCCGTGCGAAATGGCGTGTCCCAAGTAAGTTACAACCTGCCGCACAAACTGAAGTTTTGGTCTGCCTACTTTGTGGCCTTTGGCCGCCAAGGCCTTTAATAGGGCCAAGGAATCCATTTCGCACGCCTCCTTTGAAGGGGAGCAAATCAACAAATCGTCAACGTATTGCAGCAACACTGACCCTCCCTTCAATTCCACATCCGCCAGGTCGCGGTGCAGCGCCCGAGAAAACAGAGTGGGGCTATCTGAAAACCCCTGAGGTAGTACTGTCCAAGTATACTGGCGCCCCCTATGGGTGAAAGCGAACAAGTATTGTGACTCAGGCGCGATGGGCACAGAGAAAAACGCAGAACAAAGGTCGATGACCGTGAAGTATGTTGCGTCCGGCGGAATTGACATCATGAGGGTTTCTCCGTTTGGAACTAGTGGGTGTATGCCCTGTATCACCTTGTTCACCTCCCTTAAATCCTGTACAAATCTCCATTTGTCCTTTGACGGCTTTTTAACTGGCAAAATTGGTGTATTACATGGGCTGTTAGTTTCTACGATAATCTTCTGTTCCACTAGGGATTGAATCACTGGTGCTATGCCTACGTCGGCCTCAGGTCGTAGCTTATACTGTTTTACGTTTGGCAAGCGCATCCCCGGCTGCACTGCTATCACTAGAGGTTTGGCGTCTCGCATCCGTCCAACCTCACCGTCGCTTTTGGGCCATAAATTGTCCGGCACCTCCGCTAGGAGGTAATCCGACTCACCCGGGTCCGTCAGCACTGCCCTCATGGCATAGGTGCCTTTGGGGGGCAACTCTGCCTCTTCGAACTTTCCGTCCCTCCGTTCTGCCTTAATGTCAATTGAGAACCCTTCACCGTTTTCGAGCCGTTTCAAAGTCCAGCGGCCCCTCTTACACCGATAACCATGTAAGGGAACTTCTCGTAACCGCCCTACCATCCAACCTACACTTTCCGGCGGCCACCCTTTGGCAGTAGTGAGGGTAACATGGGCGACCGCTCCTTCGGGGTATTGGGTCAGCGCATGCTGACTCGGGGTTAGGACTACCTCAATTCCTATTCCCTCACGCCCGATCCATACCCGTGACAAGTGTAGAGGCATCCATTTGCCCAGCTTTTCCTTAACCCTTTCCCGGTAGTTCTCGTCCTCACCCGTTGCATCATAGTACGCAGTGCAATGGGGTGGATTATCCTTTAAGTCCTTTATCGAAATTTGGTGCAGTTGCATCCAATCTCGCAGCACTGAACTGTCCAAACACACATTATCTATGATATATGTCCAAGCAGACAAAGCCCCTGGATCCAAGCGCCACCAATACGCGGTGGGGCCGGGACGAGCCAGTGCCGTCATCAACAAGTCGCGTTTAGACTCCGCGACGTCTACGAAAACTCCCTCCTCGGTACATGAGATTTGACAGCCCAAACGGCACAATAAATCCCGTCCCAGCAAATTCGTCGGGGCGGTAGTGGTCATCAAGAAAGCATGTTTAGCCTCCAGCGGGCCGCATGTTACTCGCACTTCCTCCGAAATAGGAAGCGCTTGGGGTAAACCCGAAACACCCAGTATTTGAACGTTCCTGGCCGTAGGGCGCAAAGAGGGCAATTGCCCCTTGTTAATTGTGCTGCGAGTCGCACCCGTATCTACGAGAAATTCTAATTGTCTTCCCTCCACGTCCAACATCATGGTTGGTTCCTCTGCCGGTGTCATGGTCAAGAGAGGACACTCCTTGGGCGACTCGCCAGCGTCCCGTCAATAGGCCCCTCTATTGTATTGGGGCTGAAACCCCTTACGAGCCTTTGGGCAATCACGTATCCAGTGTCCCATCTGCTTGCAATAATGGCACGGTTCCTGCGGAACCGGTGGTGCGGAGGGCATAGGTCGTCCCTCTACAGCTCCCCTTCCGCCCTGTCTGCGTTCTGGCGGCCCCCAAAGTGACTGGTTCACTGGTTGCCACTGCGGCGGACCCCGAGGCGGGGCCCAGTTCCCCCTTGGTCCGTTCTGCATCCCACTATTGGGGGGTGGTCTGGGGTTTTGGAGAAGGGGTCTTGGTGGATACCAATTTTGGGGAGGGGGCCCTTGCACGTTCCAAGTTTGAGGGTTTTGAGGAGGAAGGGGAAGAGGGGGAGGTATTGTCCATTGTTGTTTCACCTCGTTCATATTAATTAGTCCAAAATCTTCCTCAGTACAACCGTCGCAGTTTTCATTTTCGCTGTGGATCCACTCTCCGTTGGGGAATTGGCCCTTATAGAAAAAAGGATAACAACTCCTCCTATGTTCCTCTGGACCTCGAACAGGTCCCCACTTCTGGCACTGTTCGCGTATGTAGTCCTGACTCTGATCCCCCTTTTTATTTTGATTAAATTGAGCCCGTTTCTCCTGGACAAACATTTGCAATATTTCCTCCTTAATATCCTTCTTCTCCTCTAGGGAGGAGCCCGGGCATTGTTCCAGTTTGTCGCATAATTCGTTGGTTGTCATTCCCTTCCAGCCGAAGAGGACGGTCTGTACCTGTTTCTTTAATACCGGCCGAAGCCCCTCGATTAGATATTGATTTACCAATGGTTGGGGTAGCCCTCCCAGCTGCATCGGACCCAGTCCTCCCCAGCGCGCAATGGCCTTTTCCAACCTTTCTCGGTACTCTCCAATTGGTTCTCCTGCCTTTTGTTTTATGGCCCCGATTTTTCCCCAATCCGGACCCCCTGCTGGCAACAGCGCATGTTCGATGGCACCCAGCAGCCGGACCTTCAGTGCATCCCATTGCACTAGTGTTATCCGGGGGATAGCACCCACCGCCCTTGGGTCGTCGTGCGGCCAGTGTGCTCTTTGTCTAGCCCTTTCCCATACTTTGGGTGGGAGCACGGATACTCCCATATGAGTTATGTCTCGGTAGTCGCACTCGCCAGCTATAAACCAATTCGACATGGTCGGCACTATCTGCCGCGGATCCTCAATAAGCAAATGTTGAATCCTTTCCCGCATTACAGTTAAAGAGGATTCTTTCCATGGTACCCTTTCTCGAACCCCCTGTCCTTGAGCGTCGACTCCGATAACTTGTACGGGGCACAATGTTTTTCTTCCCTCTATTTCCTGACATTCCGATGGGGTAGTTTGTGAGGTCCTTTTCCCATTACAACCTACCAGTGAGGGGTATAACCCATCCGGTCCTATCGGTGGCGGAAACCCTGCGATGTCGGTCCCGTCATCTATTCCATTAGCCCCGAGTTGTGCAAACAGTCTTCCCTGGCTCGGGTGGTTCTGGGGTATCTGGGGCGCGATGGTAGCGGGGTTATAGGGAGGTGGTAGCAGGGACGCAGAAAGGATAGGTGGTGCCTGAAACCCCGGGACAGGGTTTAGGTCTGGGGCTGGGGAGGGTAGATTGGTCGCTACCTCCCCTCTCGCGGGGTCTGGGTTTTCAACGAGCGGCATCAGTCGCGCGTTGGCCTGCTTTTCTATTTCCTTAAGCGCTTCATCCTGCTCTTTATTCGCCTGTTTCCTCAGACCCTTGAGTTTTGTTACCTCACCAGCCAAGCTGGCCTGTTTCGACTTTGCGTGTCGCTTCATCGCTTCTTCCTTCCACCAGCCAAAGACTTTCCAATAGTCAGGCGGAAAGTGTTTCGTGGCCTGTTCGAACTTTTCTAATGTCTCATACAACACGTCCAATTTTTCCAGCGCAAAAGACCCTCCTTCGGGCCACGGTTCTCCTAAATCCTTCGTCAATGCAACCCATGACTTCCCTGGTCTCACAGCAGCATAGCCATACCTCTTAAACATAAAAAATGCTGGGGTATGTCTAAGCGGTTCACCTGCCTTTACTGTCTTATTACCTATACTGTTACCCATCCTAAGAAACCTTAGTTTACCGACGTAGCCTTGTACTCGTGAGGATCTCCCGCCTCGCGGCACAGCTACACTACCTAACTCTGAGAGGCTCGCAGCCTTGTACCCGTGAGGTTCGCCCGCCTCGCGTGGTACGGCCGCGCTACCTACTCTCCTGAGAGGCTCGTCCGCCTACACAGCCGTCTATCCTACCCTTACTGCACTTTCCTGGCGTCCTACGCCCGTGTAATAGTTCTGATCTTACTTAAAACTAAAATCCCGACGTCTCCCGGGTAGGCCTCGGATCGGGACGCCGCCCTTATCCTTACCCTCACAACCCAGAGATCTATTACCCCTTAACCTCAGGCGCCCAACGTGGGGCACTTTCCTTTACATAACGTTACCCTGACGAGTCCATAAACAATCAGTTGCTCCAGGACCCAAGCGGTCCGTAATTAAATTTAGGTTCGTGGAACAGGTATGAGCAGGGGACGGAACAAACGGCAACCGAGCAAGAGAGTGGTTTACAATTTGGACTGACCCCCGGGCTAAAAAGGAAAAAACAAAAGAAAACCACAGCTCACCTGACCCGGATCAATTGCCAGCTGGTCTCTCACCACTCCCTTGCCTGGGACCGCGTCCCGGACTGCCCAGACTGATCCCACCGCTGCCACCAGTTGTCGGATTGGGACTTAGGACTTGGGACTCAGAAGACTCAGAAGAAAGGAGCAACGGATATATTTATTGGAACTCGAGTACACAAGCTTGAGGACAGCAAAGTTGTATTGAAACTCACAAAGAATGACCAACAGTACAACAAGATGCTCTGAAATAATTCAATTAACATTGCTTTATATAAGGAGAATCAGGGGTGGAGTTAGCTCACAAGACACAGAGACAAAATGGGCTCATTGGTTCCCCCACCATAGTCCCATCCTGTTGTTCAGTTAATTAAAGGAAGTTCATCCAAGGCCAGTCATGGGTTAGCTCTGATAGGGAGATGGTCAGCATTATGTGGCAACATGTTTACAACTTTCTGTATAGCAGCTGGCTTGGGAAAGTACAAAGGGGAGTGGACACTCATAAAACTGTCAACTTGCAAGATAATGGCAAAGTCAGGAGAAAGGCAAAGAGAGATAAGAGTTGCCTCCAAGGCCTGGGAAGGGGAACTAGAGATTGTGCCCACGCAGGCCAGAGCACACAGGCAGAGAACTCCTTATTAGGATATTACACATCCTCAATGCAGTAGAAAGAACTCAGTATCATAAAAGAGTACAGTAGCAAGTCAAAACAAAACATATAATTGGTTATACTTGGTAATTGGTAAAGCAGCAAGGATATACAAAGGGGGAGGGGCATTACAGCTCCCTACATATATATATATATATATATATATATATATATATATATATATATATATATATATATATATATATATATATATATATATATATATATATATATATATATATATATATATATATATATATGTATATATATATATATATATGTATATATATATATATATATGTATATATATATATATATATGTATATATATATATATATATGTATATATATATATATATATATGTATATATATATATATATATATGTATATGTATATATATATATATATTGTTGCGGATATGAGATTGGCATCCATCCATATCCGCTTGTAAATATTCCCCTATTTCCTCCATACTTCCCAACTATCCCCAATCCCCCATTCCCTAGTCCCATTTCCTGTAAACAACACTCTGTAGACCCGACCTTCCCCTATTTCCCCCATTAAATGTCGCATCCAGGTCCACCGCATCTCACGTAGACAACTATAGGACATCTTGCTAGTTATTCTTAGTCTATGTCAGTTAAGGACTCGTTTCCATTAATTCTGACTCTTCGTTGCACCAGAATGTGATAGTATGGCACTGTTAGGAAGTTTAGGACCTCCCAATACCTCCCCGCAGCTCTTCCTCATGGTACAACAACAACAACAACAACAGCGGCGGCGGCGCGGGGAGTGTGCGTCCTCACTCCGGCTTGGTTGGTAGGGGGGTGTTGAAAGGGCACCAAGCCTTTCCAACGAGCCGCCATCGAGCATGTGCTCGACGGGGTTACCACGTAGGGGCTCGCTGTCAGCTCCTCGTCAAGGGCGGAGCCCGGTAACCCCCCGCACCCAATAGAAGCGGCGGACCGATCCCATCTAATGGGCGGAGCCAACGAGCCGAGGGCGTGTCACTCCCCGCTGAGCATGCGCAGGAAGAGGGAGGTGACGTGAGATGCGCGGAGAGCTGAAGGAGAAAGGACGCACCCTCCGAGCGCCGAGAGACCTCCCAAAGACTGAGCTGTATCCTGTCCCTGAGCCAAGGTGCACCTTGTGCTATCAACCGACCTGTCCTTCCCTGCCATCAATCCCTGTGTAAGTCAGTCTTGTTCCGTTTGTCTGTGGTCTGTCGGGGATAAGATAAGACTGTAACTAAGTGCCCATCTTTTCTGTGCTTTACCTCATACCTTGTAATCTACCCCTTTTCTCCACCACCAATTATATCCTCCTCCGGAGGTCTTGAGAACTGTACCCCTTGTGTCGTTTCATTTATCCCAGTCGTTGTGTCTTTTCCATCATTGATTTAGCATAGCGCGACCAGGTCAACGTCGGGTGGAATCGGGTGAGTTGGGGAAGAATCGGGGGAATTGTTAGGTCGCGGCAATACCACCGCTCGGTAAATAACATCAAATCCGCGATCCGTAACAACTGGTGTCGAGGAGTGAGATCGGACCCGAAGCGCGCTTAACGCGCTCAAAATTACAAGTAACGGAAATTTGTTTTGTTTTAAAATAAAAACCCGAATTTTGAAAGTCGCGCTATGGCGGATCAAGACGGCTGGGTTCCGGTAGAGGAGAGTGAGGCAGGGTCGATCCAGGACCAAATTGAGGGACAAGAGGAGAGCGAAGCAGTGAGGGCGGCAGGTTCGCAAAATGGCGCCTCGCACATGGCTGCGGCGGCCGCACCCGCTGCACAAGTGGGAGGGATGGCCCAAATGCAGGCCCTCATGGAGCAATTTATGGTGCAAATGCAGGCGTCCCTCAAACTGCAGAGTGAGCAATTGGGGGTAATGGGGAACCGGATGGATGCTCAGGGTGAGCGATTGGAGGGCCAAATGGGGGTAATGGGGAACCGGATGGATGCTCAGGGTGAGCGATTGGAGGGCCAAATGGGGGTAATGAGGGACGAAGCGAGGGGTACCGGTGAGGGGTTAGACAATGGGATAAAAGAGGTAAAGAATGGGTTAACGGGGGAAGAAAACAGAATGGCCGCTCAAGAGAATCAAATGGAAGGGATGCAAAAGGGGTTAGAGGGGTTAGAAAACAGTATGGAAGGCAAATTGAGGGACATGAGGGACCAAGCGGAAAGGGAAGTTAAAAAAATGGGGCAGCAGATAGAGGGGGTCAGAATGGGGGTAGAAACTAAATTGGATGCTCACAGGGAGGAAATGGAGCAGATGAGGGTGGCATCTGGGCAGGAGATGCAAGTGATGGGAGAAGAGATCAGAAGAGGTGTGAGTGAGGAGGTCGGAGGAGTGCGCGAGGAGGTGAGGCACTGTAAGGAGCGCATGGAGAAGGAGGTGAGAAAGGGGACTGTAAAATTGCAAGGTGGTATAGAGGAGTTGACGCTGGGAGTAGAACAACTGACAGTGGGACAAAAGGAGTTGGGGGACCAGGTAAAGAAGAACACAGCGGTAATAGAGGGTTTAAAATCGACACAGAAGGAGATGAAAAAGGACGTAGGGGTAATTAAAAAAGAGTGTCAGACGGTACATGAGGACCTGACGAGGAAAATGAACAAGGTGGTAGAGGTAATGGAGGTTAAAGAGCGGGAGGTGCGGGAGCACATAGAAAAAAATAAGGTGGAGTTAGAGGAAGAACTTAAGGGGGCGCACGAGGAGATGAAGGAGGTGAAGCAGAAATTAGAAGAAGTGGAAGAAGGGGTGAGCGAAATTAAGAAGCGACGGAGAGAGGATAAGAAAGAGATAAAGGAGGAAGTAAAAGAATTGGTCCAAAGTCTGTGTTCGGATCGTGATGATGTGCTCATTAACCGGATGAGGGATTCGCAGGTGATGGAGGAGAAGCGAAGAGAAAGAGGACCCGGTGTAAGTGGTGACCAATATGGTCGTGCGTATGATGTGCCAGGTGATTTAATAAGCTTGGGGGTCGAGATAGACCCGGATGTTCGTGAGAGGCCAAGAGTGAGGTGTATGGCTGGTCCGGAGGGTATGGAACGAGGGTGCGAGCGAGAGGGTCCGGTGATGGGAGAGGTGCGAGGTGTGAGTGAGCAAGGTTGTGGTGGTATGGAATGGGTAGCGGGTTGCGGAAGTGTGACCCATGCATCGACACCAACAGGGGTAGTTTTTAGAGGGACAGGGGAGGCACGGGAGCCCCTTGGGGGTAATGTACTGTGGGGGCCCGGCCGGTTCGGCCCTGCGCTGACCCCGCAAGGGGCGACGCACGGGGTCCGGCAGGCGGGCAACGACTCACATACGAGGTGGTCCCACAAGGTCCCACTCGCGCCGTATGACGGTGGGTAAGGGTGGCATCCCTGCCACCCTTCCCAGGTGGGGGCAAATGCGCAATAGTTTATGGGGTGTATGGCAGTGGAAACTAGCCCGGGTGGGTTAGGATATTGTGTGTAGGGATCTAGCGAAGATGACAGTAGGTGACGTTAAGATTAGTCAGTGACTGATACCTGTAGTGGGGACGCAGGTAGAGTAGTATGGATGATAATGACGAGGGAGCGCAATAGTTTAAAGGGACGACTGGGAAGCGCAAGTTTCAGAGGGGAGTAGTTAGATGAGATGATGCTGTGTGAGAACTGGACAGGTGTATGGAGCAGTGTATGAGTGGTGAGTGTTGTGGATCAGCGCGAATGCGCTTGGGGAGAGAAGGGTGCAGGTGGCACCAGGTGTGAGAGCACAGGTGTGCAAGTAAAGGTGTGTGGAATACATGGAGTAAGTGGTACGGAGTGGTGTGCATGGTGCGAAGGTGTGGATGGGGGAAGAGTGGACCCCTTTCACGAGTACCCGGGGCGGTTAGTGTAAGTGTTAGGTAGAGGGTATAGGTAAATTGTGGTTGGATATTGGCATCTGTGGTGCGAGTGGAAGAATGATGTTTGGATGGGTGCATTAGTGTTGTGGAAATGGCTGGGCGTGTGGCCTGTTAGTGTGTGTAGTTGGTTTGGGCACTCCACCACTGTGAGGATGTCGGCCAGGTGAGGCCGCAGGTGGGCTCTGGGAGCCGGTAGTAGTTGTTGTGGATGGGGCCCGAGGATCCGGAGGACGGACCCGGGTAGCCCGTGCCAGAGAGGGCACTGAGGGGGTGAGAGTGCGAGAGGGCCTTCCCCAGTTAGTTAGGTTAGGGTGAGGAGCAGGTAAGCTCGGGTGGCAACTACAGTGGTGGAGGTGTGCAGGTGGGTAGACCTGCTGGGAGAGCTACACGTCGCAGCCCAGAAATTGTGCGAGGGCACCGGGAGATGAATCGGGGGAGTGAGACCCCAAATTGAGAAGCACCACAGTTTGGTCAATGGGAATTGGTTTTTAGAACCCATAGTGTAAGTTGGCCAATGGATTTGCAGGGAAAGACCCCGGGTAATGTAAAGTTGTTAAAGTCATTTAGGAAATAGTTAGGATTGATGAACCCGTCGCACCATACGCAGCCACTTACCTGAGGTGGTGATGATGACTCCACACCTGTGTTCCTTTGTTCTGTGTTGCAGGAAAGGAGAATTGCTGGGTGGATTTGTGAGACGCATCACGACGTGGATGAGACATTGGGGTGATTCCATCTCTCCCTCCTTAGGAGGGACTGATGATGAATTGGTGATGGCAAATTTTGATGTTGAGTTGGAGATGGCAAATTTTGATGAGAGTTGGAAATGGCAAATTTGATTGGTTAGGAGGGAGAGAAGACGAATTTGGTTTATGGGAGGAACGGGGAAGACAGTAGGGACGTTGTTGATGTGTAAAGTAGACGTTTATGGGTAGTGTTGTGTTTTGTGGATACAGTAAGGGGTAAGGGAGGGGCAATGTAGGTTACCTGGTGGGGGGGGGGGGCGTACGGTAGGAACGTACCTGTCTCACCTGGTTCCCATGTGCCCCTAGTGTGCATTACCTAATATTGCGTGCACTTTTGCGCCCTTACCACCTTACTCACTTGTTTTCTTTTGTCTCCCACCTCCGAGGATCTGGCTTTGGGGCAGAGAGAGAGGAGAGAGAGGTGCTGGCTCCGCAGTTGTGGGCCTGTACTTTCGCTGCTTGCTGCCTGGATCGATACACCATATGGACCGCAATTTTTGTGGCCGCCCACAATGGACCGCAGTTCTTTTGCGGGCAAGCACCACCCGTTGATGGACCTCTGGGTCAACGTGGCACCTATGCCATACAGGTGAACCACTTATAGTTGCCCCCCCCCCTGACGGCCACAATTCAGAAATGGACGCGGTTGGCGCCTTTCTTTATTTCTAAAGAAGCCAGAAGGCCAAGAGAAGGCAAGACCAGCGGCAGAACATCGGCCGGCTGCGACACCACCGGTGACTATGAACACTTTATTGGTGCACCGGATGGTGCTGACTGTGTGTATGGGGTGGTGCTTTTGGTGCTTGGATGGGGTGCTCTGCACATTATTAAAGGCCGTAAGGCCACAGGGCACTCGTGGGTTGGTGTATCGATGCTGGCATGCGTGCTCTCTCTCTATGCATAACATCTGCATGTGTTCCTCAAAGAACAGGTCCTGGATCGTCGTGTAAATATCAGTGTAGTCTTGTATAAATGATGCTCCCTACCGGCTGTATGTTTAGTTTGAGGATTCTTTCCGCGATTCGGTTATCCTGTGGGTGTGTTTCTGTGAGGAGAAGGGTGCAACGTCGCAGGGGGACATATTTACTCATTTGTGAACATCTGTAAAACTGTCGCACTCAGGGTTGAGTTAATAGTAGAGGGAACTACATCTGAGTGCCACACTAAAGTAAGTAAAAATTTATCGGGTCGAGACGCCCCGAGGTAGAGAAGGGTGCAATGTTGCGGATATGAGATTGGCATCCATCCATATCCGCTTGTAAATATTCCCCTATTTCCTCCATACTTCCCAACTATCCCCAATCCCCCATTCCCTAGTCCCATTTCCTGTAAACAACACTCTGTAGACCCGACCTTCCCCTATTTCCCCCATTAAATGTCGCATCCAGGTCCACCGCATCTCACGTAGACAACTATAGGACATCTTGCTAGTTATTCTTAGTCTATGTCAGTTAAGGACTCGTTTCCATTAATTCTGACTCTTCGTTGCACCAGAATGTGATAGTATGGCACTGTTAGGAAGTTTAGGACCTCCCAATACCTCCCCGCAGCTCTTCCTCATGGTACAACAACAACAACAACAACAGCGGCGGCGGCGCGGGGAGTGTGCGTCCTCACTCCGGCTTGGTTGGTAGGGGGGTGTTGAAAGGGCACCAAGCCTTTCCAACGAGCCGCCATCGAGCATGTGCTCGACGGGGTTACCACGTAGGGGCTCGCTGTCAGCTCCTCGTCAAGGGCGGAGCCCGGTAACCCCCCGCACCCAATAGAAGCGGCGGACCGATCCCATCTAATGGGCGGAGCCAACGAGCCGAGGGCGTGTCACTCCCCGCTGAGCATGCGCAGGAAGAGGGAGGTGACGTGAGATGCGCGGAGAGCTGAAGGAGAAAGGACGCACCCTCCGAGCGCCGAGAGACCTCCCAAAGACTGAGCTGTATCCTGTCCCTGAGCCAAGGTGCACCTTGTGCTATCAACCGACCTGTCCTTCCCTGCCATCAATCCCTGTGTAAGTCAGTCTTGTTCCGTTTGTCTGTGGTCTGTCGGGGATAAGATAAGACTGTAACTAAGTGCCCATCTTTTCTGTGCTTTACCTCATACCTTGTAATCTACCCCTTTTCTCCACCACCAATTATATCCTCCTCCGGAGGTCTTGAGAACTGTACCCCTTGTGTCGTTTCATTTATCCCAGTCGTTGTGTCTTTTCCATCATTGATTTAGCATAGCGCGACCAGGTCAACGTCGGGTGGAATCGGGTGAGTTGGGGAAGAATCGGGGGAATTGTTAGGTCGCGGCAATACCACCGCTCGGTAAATAACATCAAATCCGCGATCCGTAACAATATATATATATATATATATATATATATATATATATATATATATATATATATATATATATATATATATATATATATATATATATATATATATATTGTTACGGACCGCGGATAAGATGTTGTGTTTGCCGAGCGGATGGCACCGCGGCCGTACAGTTACTCCAACTAACCCGATTCCTGAACGTTGGCCGGATCGCGCCACAGATATTCAATAGGGAAAAGACTAAGGCGACATGGATGTGAAGAAGAAGAAGACAAAAAGGTTGGAAATACGAATATAATTTATTTGCTATTTACAGGCTCAAAAAAACCAAAGAGAAGGAAAGATAAGAAAATAATATAGACAGGGGGACGGACCAGAAGGACACAGTGAAAATCGCTAGCTTATCTATGCAGTCTTAATTAACCCAGGGACAGAACAAACAAGGACAGACTCACGCGTGGAATGATGATAGGACTGGCGGGAGATGGATGGCTGGAGGGAGAGGAAGGTCCAAAGGTACTGCAGCACGATCGGCGCGTAACAGCCGCCGTTCCTTCGCGGCCCTGCTCTGGAACTGCCGTCAAGGCCCCAAGCTGCTATTATCGTTGCTGCTGTGGCTGCGGCTGCTCTGTGGACGTCGCGTGCTTTGCCAGGACTCGTCTGGTCCAACCACACAACTGAACAACGTGCTTGCTTCTTGCCCAACTCTCTTGCTTGGTCCAACTTTGGCGAGCAAGGCGACGAATAGCAGGCTTTGTGCTTCCCTGAACGATCTCTTTCTGGATGATCTCTTACTCAACCACCGACAACCACTGATGACCACTGACGACCACCGATGACCCAACTACCTTGCTTCTTGCGCGCGCACTTTTATAACGCCTCCGGCGATCAAGCCGCCGGCCTTCAGGACACGCCCATCGGTGTGCTCACCTCGGCCCTGGTTGGTCGCGCGACCCTCTGGCTCCGCCCTTGATGACGACGGGTGGGCACGCCCTTCTTCCCCAACCCGAGCACATGTTCAATGGTGGTTTTGGAGGGGATGTAATTTGCAATCGAGGCTTGGCAATGACGAAAGGGGAAATGGAGGTTTTGGGAATGGGAATGAAGAATGAAAGGGAATCTATCTTATTTCACTTGGTGCAATGGAGTGTCATCTTAATGGAAGACAAGGCCTTACCCTAAGACACATAATAAAGATATAACTATTAACAAGGGGTATTATGGTGTCCTTCATGTATGCTTTATGGAACTAACTATGGGAACGCCCTTTTGACCTTTATACAACCACAAACGGAGGGAGGAGGGGCGATATTCTCAACAACCTTTTACATCAACAATAAATTTAAAAAAACCATTCTCATATCCACAACACTGCACCCTCCTACTCTTAGGCATGGCCCGGGCCTATAACTTTAACTCTTAGTGTGGCACGTAGGTGTAGTTCCCTCTACTTTTAAACCTGATCCTGAGTGTGACAGTTTTAAAATATAAATAAATATGTCCCGCTGCTCCATTGCACCCTACCTAACAGACTCACGCCCACAGCTAACCGAATTGCGGAATGGTCTTCCAACTATACACTGACGGTGGGGAGCATTATTTACAATGGCTCTGCTTTTATTTACAAAACTAACCCAGGATCTGTGATTGTTCTTTTGGGGGGGGAGAGACAGTCTGCTCTGCATCAATGCACCATGAAAGCACCCAAAATGCACCAACACACCCTCAAGCACCAATACCACAGTCATCATTGTTCAATGATTAAAAATAAAAACAACAACCCCTAACCCTGCAGGTGGTCTCTTGCTCTTTGGCTCCCTCTGCTGGCTATTATTATTTTCCTGGTGTTGTCATCTTCCTTTGCTGGCGGCCTATTTGCACTATTAAAATGCACCCAACGTGTCCATTTTTATTTATTTTATTTATGGCCCACAGGGCCGACTAGTGTGGTTCACCTGTGGGGCATCGGTGCCCTGTGATCAAGGTCCGCCAGCAAGATTTCAGGCCTTCATGGCAGGTTCCAGCAGAGGGGCCATGCCCCAACCCATGGGGTCCATAAGTGGTGCTCGGCCACAGACGTGTGGTCCATAATGTGGTGCATCGATGCAGACAGCTGTGGTTGCAAGAGGTTCGGGCGCACAATGGCCGACTCACGCACGCTCCCCTCAGCGCCCAATGGCGCACAGGTCCTCATGTGGGAGACAAAAGGGGGGGAAAGACAGATGAGCGAGGGGTAAGGTCACAAGGGTACACATCAATAAGGCAATGCAAGGCGAAGTGCGTACGGAGAGCGAAGTGAGAAAGCTCGTCCCTACCGTACGTCACCCCCCCTGTCACCTACACTACCCTTGCCCTTACCCCATATGTACAACAATCTACACATTTACAAATCCGTCGCTACCGTCACATCTTCCCCCTATTTCCCCTATACCAAATTCGTTCCCACAATCCCTCTAACCAAAATTTGCCATCACCCAATTCATCATCAATCCTCATAAGGAGGAAGAGATGGAACATCAAGCACAATGTCACACCCACGTCATGATGCGTCTCACAATCCAAAACATTTGCATCATAAAAATAACAAAAACAACCTGGCATGGTGTGGAGGTACGTCATCCCAGGTGAGTGGATGCAGATGGTGCAAGGAGATTTTCATCCTAACTACTCTCTAAATGACATTAACACACTTTACACTACCCGGGGTCTTTCCCTGCCAATCCATTGGCCACTTACTCCATGTGGTTTTAAAAACCAAATTCCCATTGAGAAACTGTGGTGCTTCTCAATTTGGGGTCTCACTCCCCCGATTCATCTCCAGGTGCCCTTGCACAATTTCTGCGCTGAGACGTGTAGCTCTCCCAGCAGGTCTACCCACCTGCACACCTCCACCACTGCAGTTGCCACCCGAGCTTACCTACTCCTTAACCTAACCTATCTACTGGGGAAGGCCCCTCCTGGCTCTGTCACCCCTCGGTGCCCTCTGGCACTGGGCTACCCGGGTCCGTCCTCCGGATCCTTGGGCCCCATCCACAACAACTCTACCGGCTCCCAGAGCCCACCTGCGGCCTCACCTGGCCGACATCCTCACAGTGGTGGAGTGCCCAAACCAACTACACACACTAATAGGCTACACGCCCAGCCATTTCCACAACACTAATGCACCCATCCAAATACCATTCTCTCACCCGCACCACAGATGCCAATATCCAACCACAATTTACCTATACCCTCTACCTAACACTTACACTACCCTCCCCGGGTATTCGTGATGGGGGTCCATCCTTCCCCCATTCACACCTTCGCACCATCCACTCCACTCCATAGTTTCCACCATACTCACTCCACGACCATCCATTCCAATACTCCATATATCCCACACTCCATGTATTTCACACAACCATTCTCCATACACCTGTCGTTGCACACCTGTGCAATCACACCTGGTGCCACCTGCACCCTCCTTCCTTCCTGGACCATTTGGTCAACACCACTCATCACCACTATCACTCACTCAAACACTGCTCCACACACCTGTTCAGTTGCACACCTGTGCAATCACACCTGTTCCTCACACACTTTTCACAATACACTTCTATACACCTCCAACACTCACACGGCATCATCTGAACTACCTGTTGCCCTGCTAACTTAGTGCTCCCCGTCTTCCCTTTAAACTAAGCACATACCACGTCATTATCATCCACTCTAATCTACCTGCGTCCCCACTACAGGTATCATTGTCACTAACTAATCTTAACGTTACCTATTGTCATCTTCTCTAGATCCCTATCATTATATCCTAACCCTCCCGGGCTAGTTTTCACTGCCAAACCCCATAAATCTAGTGCTCCTATGCCCCCGCTGTGAGAGATGGCAGAGTTTCCATCCCACCACATCGGGCATCTTCTACTATCAATTTTGCTCACCAAAGTCCACCAATCCAAAACTTGCCAATCATCTGCCACTCTTCTGCCAATCATCACTTTTTGCTTTGCAATTTTCGGGGCCAAAACACTATCCTCATCATCACAGTCTACTCACTAGTGCCTCTCGGTGCGCCAATTCATTTCCAAAGCTCGGCTTCGTAAAGCCGAGCAATGAATGCGGGTTGTTTGGTGCCGGCGGCTGGATGCATCCGACATTCGGTGC
The DNA here is from genome assembly GCF_964187855.1 of Myxine glutinosa. NCBI lineage: Eukaryota > Metazoa > Chordata > Myxini > Myxiniformes > Myxinidae > Myxine > Myxine glutinosa. The sequence goes on along the minus strand of NC_136264.1, from coordinate 128,451,965 downwards.
AACGACGGGGGCTTACCCGGGCCGAGATCCCACGCACCATCTCGGCACAGAGCCGTCCAATGGCCCGATCTCGACCTGCCGGAACGCCTCAACAAAAAGGGGTCGCCATGACGACCCTTCCTATTGGGCTGCCCGCTCCGCCTAGTGGGGCACGGACGCGGCCGTTCAAAGCGCGGGCCGGCGTGGATCTCGCACGGCGGTTCTTTCGAAACCGCCGCGGATCCCCGTGGCACGCAAAGCTGCCCGGTTCGCACCGAAGGCCCGATTCGGCTAAACGTCGTTCTAACCGCTAACCCGGTTACCGTCGATGCTTCACCTGCATGCTCACACGCATACGCTACCCCTTTCACCCTCACCGAGCCCGGTGCTCCAACGCCGCCCATACACCCTGCGTACTTCGTTATTGCACTCGTTCTTTCGCTCACAGACCTGGTCACACACCTGACCACCGAACACCTTGGCACACACTCGTCGTTCGCACACCTCACCAACACACCTCTTTGCGCCCCCTCCTCGGTCACCTCCTCTGTGACAATCACAGGTGTGCTCTCACTTGCACACCCAACCACGTGCCTCACGACCAACTCAAGTGTGCATTCCCACACACGCTCTACAATTCCAGGTGTGCATCCTTCCATTCCAGGTGTACATCCTCGCTCACCTGCCACAACCAACTCACGCTCCGTGTCACTCTCACTACTTTTACGACCACACTCAGTCGGGCACTCACCCTTACTCTCGTCACCGCACTCTTTACTCATGCACCCGTCCGTTACACACCTTTCTCGTGCATCCTCTTGCGCACACTCTCTCGTTACTCCCTCCGTAACACTCACCACAGGCGTGCATTCTCCCTTACTCTTGACAGCGTACTCTTTCCCCATGCACCCGTCCGTTACACACCTTTCTCGCGCATCCTCTTGCGCACACTCTCCCGTTACTTCCTCCGTAACACTCACCACAGGTGTACACTCTCTCGTTACATCCTCTGTAACACTCCCCACTCCGCGCTTCCATGTGCCCCCTCGCACACGCGCTACGACCAACTCACTCTCGACAGCACACTCACTCCTTGGCGCGCACTTTTTCCTCACACACCCCAGAGTCGGACATTCTCGCACACCTCTTCCTTCGCACACCGTACCTGTCGCACACTTCACCAACGGCCTCTCACGAACACCCGGGTCCAAATCAACCCCCAAGCCGACTGAAGCTTTCCTGACATCATATACATTTCCGCGTATATCGCCACTCACCTTGGCACCTCGTCTCCGCACCTCCTTCGCCACCTGCAAACTCTTTATTTGGTTAGCGAGCACACCATCATGATTCGAGCACAGACCTTGTACCATTTCCATCACCTCCTCCTTTATCTCCCTCTTAGTTTCCGTCCGTCTCTTCTTAATTTCACTCACCCCCTCTTCCACCTCCTTTAACTTTTGCTTCACCTCTTTTATTTCCCGGTGCGTCTCCTCTATCTCGTCCTCTAAGGCTACCTTGACCGTTTCTATGTGCGTCCTCACCTCCCGGTCCTTCGTCTCCATTACTTCTGTCACCTCGTCCAACCTCGTTGCCAGTCCCTCACGTACCATCTGACATTGCCTCTGTGTCGCTATTAAGTCATTTTTTATGTCGTTTTGTGTCGCTTTTAACCCTCCTAGTACTGCAGTGTTCTTTTGTACCTGCTCTGCTAACTCCGTCTGTCCCACCGTCAGCTGTTCCACCTCCTCCGTCAGGTCCTCTAGGCCCCCTTGTAACCTAGCCGTATTATTCCTCACCTCTTTCTCCATACGCTTCTCACCTCGCTTTACCTCCTCGCGTACCCCCGAGACCTCCTCGCTTACACCTCGTCGTATCTCCTCCTTCATCTCCTCCCTCTCTTTTGTAGATGCCACCCTCATCTGTCCCAATTCATCCCTCTGAGCATCCAATTTGGTTTCTACCCCGATTTTCACCTCCTCTATCTGGTTCCCCATCCGTTTGATTTCCCGGGCGGATTGCTCCCCTACTTCCCGCAATTTGCCTTCCATTGTGTTTTCTAACCCCCTTAACCCATTTTTCACCCCCTCTATCTGATTCTCCTGGGCTGCCATTCTATTTTCCACCCCCATTAACCCATGTTTCACCCCTTCTATCCCGTTGTCTAACCCCTCAATTTTCTTGTCTAACCCCTCAAATTTAGCTTCTAGCCGCTCCCCCATTTCTCCCATTTTGCCCCCCATTTCGCCCCCCATTTCTCCCATTTTGGCTTCTAGCCTGTCTATACTGTCGTTCTTTTTCTGTACTTCTGCCATGAAATGGGCCATGAAGGCTCGCATGTACCCTGGCATCTCTGGCTCGGCTGCCGCGACCACGGGCGCGGCTAAATTTGGTGCCGCAATAACCATGTGCGCGAGGACGCCATTTTGTGCGCCTGATACCTCCTCAACCACCTCCTCATTGTTCTCCTCCACCATTTCTTCCCTCCGGTCCTGAGTTACCCCTAACCCCTCTTCTAGCTCACCCACCTGCATCCGATCGCCTTGACTATCCATGGCGCGATTTCAAAATTCGGGTTTTTCTATAAAACAAACCAAATTTCGGCCGCTCCAAATTTTGACCAAATTTTTTTCTAGATGTTTTAAAAATTTGGTTCGGGCCTCGTATCTCACTCCCAGACACCAATTGTTACGGACCGCGGATAAGATGTTGTGTTTGCCGAGCGGATGGCACCGCGGCCGTACAGTTACCCCAACTAACCCGATTCCTGAACGTTGGCCGGATCGCGCCACAGATATTCAAAAGGGAAAAGACTAAGGCAACACGGATGTGAAGAAGAAGAAGACAAAAAGGTTGGAAATACGAATATAATTTATTTGCTATTTACAGGCTCAAAAAAACCAAGGAGAAGGAAAGATAAGAAAATAATATAGACAGGGGGACGGACCAGAAGGACACATTGAAAATCGCTAGCTTATCTATGCAGTCTTAATTAACCCAGGGACAGAACAAACAACGACAGACTCATGCGGGGAATGATGATAGGACTGGCGGGAGATGGATGGCTGGAGGGAGAGGTAGGTCCAAGGGTACTGCAGCACGATCGGCGCGTAACAGCCGCCGTTCCTTCGCGGCCCTGCTCCGGAACTGCCGTCAAGGCCCCAAGCTGCTATTTATCGTTGCTGCTGTGGCTGCGGCTGCTCTGTGGACGTCGCGTGCTTTGCCAGGACTCGTCTGGTCCAACCACACAACTGAACAACGTGCTTGCTTCTTGCCCAACTCTCTTGCTTGGTCCAACTTTGGCGAGCAAGGCGACGAATAGCAGGCTTTGTGCTTCCCTGGACGATCTCTTTCTGGATGATCTCTTACTCAACCACCAACAACCACTGACGACCACTGACGACCACCGACGACCCAACTACCTTGCTTCTTGCGCGCGCGCTTTTACAACGCCTCCGGCGATCAAGCCGCCGGGCTTCAGGACACGCCCATCGGTGTGCTCACCTCGGCCCTGATTGGTCGCGTGACCCTCTGGCTCCGCCCTTGATGACGACGGGCGGGCACGCCCTTCTTCCCCGACCCGAGCACATGTTCAATGGTGGTTTTGGAGGGGATGTAATTTGCAATCGAGGCTTGGCAATGACGAAAGGGGAAATGGAGGTTTTGGGAATGGGAATGAAGAATGAAAGGGAATCTATCTTATTTCACTTGGTGCAATGGAGTGTCATCTTAATGGAAGACAAGGCCTTACCCTAAGACACATAATAAAGATATAACTATTAACAAGGGGTATTATGGTGTCCTTCATGTATGCTTTATGGAACTAACTATGGGAACGCCCTTTTGACCTTTATACAACCACAAACGGAGGGAGGAGGGGCGATATTCTCAACAACCTTTTACATCAACAATAAATTTAAAAAAACCATTCTCATATCCACAACACTGCACCCTCCTACTCTTAGGCATGGCCCGGGCCTATAACTTTAACTCTTAGTGTGGCACGTAGGTGTAGTTCCCTCTACTTTTAAACCTGATCCTGAGTGTGACAGTTTTAAAATATAAATAAATATGTCCCGCTGCTCCATTGCACCCTACCTAACAGACTCACGCCCACAGCTAACCGAATTGCGGAATGGTCTTCCAACTATACACTGACGGTGGGGAGCATTATTTACAATGGCTCTGCTTTTATTTACAAAACTAACCCAGGATCTGTGATTGTTCTTTTGGGGGGGGGAGAGACAGTCTGCTCTGCATCAATGCACCATGAAAGCACCCAAAATGCACCAACACACCCTCAAGCACCAATACCACAGTCATCATTGTTCAATGATTAAAAATAAAAACAACAACCCCTAACCCTGCAGGTGGTCCCTTGATCTTTGGCTCCCTCTGCTGGCTATTATTATTTTCCTGGTGTTGTCATCTTCCTTTGCTGGCGGCCTATTTGCACTATTAAAATGCACCCAACGTGTCCATTTTTATTTATTTTATTTATGGCCCACAGGGCCGACTAGTGTGGTTCACCTGTGGGGCATCGGTGCCCTGTGATCAAGGTCCGCCAGCAAGATTTCAGGCCTTCATGGCCGGTTCCAGCAGAGGGGCCATGCCCCAACCCATGGGGTCCATAAGTGGTGCTCGGCCACAGACGTGTGGTCCATAATGTGGTGCATCGATGCAGACAGCTGTGGTTGCAAGAGGTTCGGGCGCACAATGGCCGACTCACGCACGCTCCCCTCAGCGCCCAATGGCGCACAGGTCCTCATGTGGGAGACAAAAGGGGGGGAAAGACAGATGAGCGAGGGGTAAGGTCACAAGGGTACACATCAATAAGGCAATGCAAGGCGAAGTGCGTACGGAGAGCGAAGTGAGAAAGCTCGTCCCTACCGTACGTCACCCCCCCTGTCACCTACACTACCCTTGCCCTTACCCCATATGTACAACAATCTACACATTTACAAATCCGTCGCTACCGTCACATCTTCCCCCTATTTCCCCTATACCAAATTCGTTCCCACAATCCCTCTAACCAAAATTTGCCATCACCCAATTCATCATCAATCCTCATAAGGAGGAAGAGATGGAACATCAAGCACAATGTCACACCCACGTCATGATGCGTCTCACAATCCAAAACATTTGCATCATAAAAATAACAAAAACAACCTGGCATGGTGTGGAGGTACGTCATCCCAGGTGAGTGGATGCAGATGGTGCAAGGAGATTTTCATCCTAACTACTCTCTAAATGACATTAACACACTTTACACTACCCGGGGTCTTTCCCTGCCAATCCATTGGCCACTTACTCCATGTGGTTTTAAAAACCAAATTCCCATTGAGAAACTGTGGTGCTTCTCAATTTGGGGTCTCACTCCCCCGATTCATCTCCAGGTGCCCTTGCACAATTTCTGCGCTGAGACGTGTAGCTCTCCCAGCAGGTCTACCCACCTGCACACCTCCACCACTGCAGTTGCCACCCGAGCTTACCTACTCCTTAACCTAACCTATCTACTGGGGAAGGCCCCTCCTGGCTCTGTCACCCCTCGGTGCCCTCTGGCACTGGGCTACCCGGGTCCGTCCTCCGGATCCTTGGGCCCCATCCACAACAACTCTACCGGCTCCCAGAGCCCACCTGCGGCCTCACCTGGCCGACATCCTCACAGTGGTGGAGTGCCCAAACCAACTACACACACTAATAGGCTACACGCCCAGCCATTTCCACAACACTAATGCACCCATCCAAATACCATTCTCTCACCCGCACCACAGATGCCAATATCCAACCACAATTTACCTATACCCTCTACCTAACACTTACACTACCCTCCCCGGGTATTCGTGATGGGGGTCCATCCTTCCCCCATTCACACCTTCGCACCATCCACTCCACTCCATAGTTTCCACCATACTCACTCCACGACCATCCATTCCAATACTCCATATATCCCACACTCCATGTATTTCACACAACCATTCTCCATACACCTGTCGTTGCACACCTGTGCAATCACACCTGGTGCCACCTGCACCCTCCTTCCTTCCTGGACCATTTGGTCAACACCACTCATCACCACTATCACTCACTCAAACACTGCTCCACACACCTGTTCAGTTGCACACCTGTGCAATCACACCTGTTCCTCACACACTTTTCACAATACACTTCTATACACCTCCAACACTCACACGGCATCATCTGAACTACCTGTTGCCCTGCTAACTTAGTGCTCCCCGTCTTCCCTTTAAACTAAGCACATACCACGTCATTATCATCCACTCTAATCTACCTGCGTCCCCACTACAGGTATCATTGTCACTAACTAATCTTAACGTTACCTATTGTCATCTTCTCTAGATCCCTATCATTATATCCTAACCCTCCCGGGCTAGTTTTCACTGCCAAACCCCATAAATCTAGTGCTCCTATGCCCCCGCTGTGAGAGATGGCAGAGTTGCCATCCCACCACATCGGGCATCTTCTACTATCAATTTTGCTCACCAAAGTCCACCAATCCAAAACTTGCCAATCATCTGCCACTCTTCTGCCAATCATCACTTTTTGCTTTGCAATTTTCGGGGCCAAAACACTATCCTCATCATCACAGTCTACTCACTAGTGCCTCTCGGTGCGCCAATTCATTTCCAAAGCTCGGCTTCGTAAAGCCGAGCAATGAATGCGGGTTGTTTGGTGCCGGCGGCTGGATGCATCCGACATTCGGTGCAACGACGGGGGCTTACCCAGGCCGAGATCCCACGCACCATCTCGGCACAGAGCCGTCCAATGGCCCGATCTCGACCTGCCGGAACGCCTCAACAAAAAGGGGTCGCCATGACGACCCTTCCTATTGGGCTGCCCGCTCCGCCTAGTGGGGCACGGACGTGGCCGTTCAAAGCGCAGGCCGGCGTGGATCTCGCACGGCGGTTCTTTCAAAACCGCCGCGGATCCCCGTGGCACGCAAAGCTGCCCGGTTCGCACCGAAGGCCCGATTCGGCTAAACGTCGTTCTAACCGCTAACCCGGTTACCGTCGATGCTTCACCTGCATGCTCACACGCATACGCTACCCCTTTCACCCTCACCGAGCCCGGTGCTCCAACGCCGCCCGTACACCCTGCGTACTTCGTTATTGCACTCGTTCTTTCGCTCACAGACCTGGTCACACACCTGACCACCGAACACCTTGGCACACACTCGTCGTTCGCACACCTCACCAACACACCTCTTCGCGCCCCCTCCTCGGTCACCTCCTCTGTGACAATCACAGGTGTGCTCTCACTTGCACACCCAACCACGTGCCTCACGACCAACTCAAGTGTGCATTCCCACACACGCTCTACCATTCCAGGTGTGCATCCTTCCATTCCAGGTGTACATCCTCGCTCACCTGCCACAACCAACTCACGCTCCGTGTCACTCTCACTACTTTTACGACCACACTCAGTCGGGCACTCACCCTTACTCTCGTCACCGCACTCTTTACTCATGCACCCGTCCGTTACACACCTTTCTCGTGCATCCTCTTGCGCACACTCTCTCGTTACTCCCTCCGTAACACTCACCACAGGCGTGCATTCTCCCTTACTCTTGACAGCGTACTCTTTCCCCATGCACCCGTCCGTTACACACCTTTCTCGCGCATCCTCTTGCGCACACTCTCCCGTTACTTCCTCCGTAACACTCACCACAGGTGTACACTCTCTCGTTACATCCTCTGTAACACTCCCCACTCCGCGCTTCCATGTGCCCCCTCGCACACGCGCTACGACCAACTCACTCTCGACAGCACACTCACTCCTTGGCGCGCACTTTTTCCTCACACACCCCAGAGTCGGACATTCTCGCACACCTCTTCCTTCGCACACCGTACCTGTCGCACACTTCACCAACGGCCTCTCACGAACACCCGGGTCCAAATCAACCCCCAAGCCGACTGAAGCTTTCCTGACATCATATACATTTCCGCGTATATCGCCACTCACCTTGGCACCTCGTCTCCGCACCTCCTTCGCCACCTGCAAACTCTTTATTTGGTTAGCGAGCACACCATCATGATTCGAGCACAGACCTTGTACCATTTCCATCACCTCCTCCTTTATCTCCCTCTTAGTTTCCGTCCGTCTCTTCTTAATTTCACTCACCCCCTCTTCCACCTCCTTTAACTTTTGCTTCACCTCTTTTATTTCCCGGTGCGTCTCCTCTATCTCGTCCTCTAAGGCTACCTTGACCGTTTCTATGTGCGTCCTCACCTCCCGGTCCTTCGTCTCCATTACTTCTGTCACCTCGTCCAACCTCGTTGCCAGTCCCTCACGTACCATCTGACATTGCCTCTGTGTCGCTATTAAGTCATTTTTTATGTCGTTTTGTGTCGCTTTTAACCCTCCTAGTACTGCAGTGTTCTTTTGTACCTGCTCTGCTAACTCCGTCTGTCCCACCGTCAGCTGTTCCACCTCCTCCGTCAGGTCCTCTAGGCCCCCTTGTAACCTAGCCGTATTATTCCTCACCTCTTTCTCCATACGCTTCTCACCTCGCTTTACCTCCTCGCGTACCCCCGAGACCTCCTCGCTTACACCTCGTCGTATCTCCTCCTTCATCTCCTCCCTCTCTTTTGTAGATGCCACCCTCATCTGTCCCAATTCATCCCTCTGAGCATCCAATTTGGTTTCTACCCCGATTTTCACCTCCTCTATCTGGTTCCCCATCCGTTTGATTTCCCGGGCGGATTGCTCCCCTACTTCCCGCAATTTGCCTTCCATTGTGTTTTCTAACCCCCTTAACCCATTTTTCACCCCCTCTATCTGATTCTCCTGGGCTGCCATTCTATTTTCCACCCCCATTAACCCATGTTTCACCCCTTCTATCCCGTTGTCTAACCCCTCAATTTTCTTGTCTAACCCCTCAAATTTAGCTTCTAGCCGCTCCCCCATTTCTCCCATTTTGCCCCCCATTTCGCCCCCCATTTCTCCCATTTTGGCTTCTAGCCTGTCTATACTGTCGTTCTTTTTCTGTACTTCTGCCATGAAATGGGCCATGAAGGCTCGCATGTACCCTGGCATCTCTGGCTCGGCTGCCGCGACCACGGGCGCGGCTAAATTTGGTGCCGCAATAACCATGTGCGCGAGGACGCCATTTTGTGCGCCTGATACCTCCTCAACCACCTCCTCATTGTTCTCCTCCACCATTTCTTCCCTCCGGTCCTGAGTTACCCCTAACCCCTCTTCTAGCTCACCCACCTGCATCCGATCGCCTTGACTATCCATGGCGCGATTTCAAAATTCGGGTTTTTCTTTAAAACAAACCAAATTTCGGCCGCTCCAAATTTTGACCAAATTTTTTTCTAGATGTTTTAAAAATTTGGTTCGGGCCTCGTATCTCACTCCCAGACACCAATTGTTACGAACCGCGGATAAGATGTTGTGTTTGCCGAGCGGATGGCACCGCGGCCGTACAGTTACCCCAACTAACCCGATTCCTGAACGTTGGCCGGATCGCGCCACAGATATTCAAAAGGGAAAAGACTAAGGCGACACGGATGTGAAGAAGAAGAAGACAAAAAGGTTGGAAATACGAATATAATTTATTTGCTATTTACAGGCTCAAAAAAACCAAGGAGAGGGAAAGATAAGAAAATAATATAGACAGGGGGACGGACCAGAAGGACACATTGAAAATCGCTAGCTTATCTATGCAGTCTTAATTAACCCAGGGACAGAACAAACAACGACAGACTCATGCGGGGAATGATGATAGGACTGGCGGGAGATGGATGGCTGGAGGGAGAGGAAGGTCCAAGGGTACTGCAGCACGATCGGCGCGTAACAGCCGCCGTTCCTTCGCGGCCCTGCTCCGGAACTGCCGTCAAGGCCCCAAGCTGCTATTATCGTTGCTGCTGTGGCTGCGGCTGCTCTGTGGACGTCGCGTGCTTTGCCAGGACTCGTCTGGTCCAACCACACAACTGAACAACGTGCTTGCTTCTTGCCCAACTCTCTTGCTTGGTCCAACTTTGGCGAGCAAGGCGACGAATAGCAGGCTTTGTGCTTCCCTGGACGATCTCTTTCTGGATGATCTCTTACTCAACCACCAACAACCACTGACGACCACTGACGACCACCGACGACCCAACTACCTTGCTTCTTGCGCGCGCGCTTTTACAACGCCTCCGGCGATCAAGCCGCCGGGCTTCAGGACACGCCCATCGGTGTGCTCACCTCGGCCCTGATTGGTCGCGTGACCCTCTGGCTCCGCCCTTGATGACGACGGGCGGGCACGCCCTTCTTCCCCGACCCGAGCACATGTTCAATGGTGGTTTTGGAGGGGATGTAATTTGCAATCGAGGCTTGGCAATGACGAAAGGGGAAATGGAGGTTTTGGGAATGGGAATGAAGAATGAAAGGGAATCTATCTTATTTCACTTGGTGCAATGGAGTGTCATCTTAATGGAAGACAAGGCCTTACCCTAAGACACATAATAAAGATATAACTATTAACAAGGGGTATTATGGTGTCCTTCATGTATGCTTTATGGAACTAACTATGGGAACGCCCTTTTGACCTTTATACAACCACAAACGGAGGGAGGAGGGGCGATATTCTCAACAACCTTTTACAACAACAATTAAAAAAAAAACCATTCTCATATCCACAACAATATATATATATATATATCTATATATATATATATATATATATATATATATATATTTATTTATATATATATATATATATATATATATATGTATGTATGTATGTATGTATGTATATGTATATGTATGTATGTATGTATGTATATGTATATGTATATATATATATATATATATATATATATATATATATATATATATATATATATATTGCTACGGTTTTGAGATTTGCACATATTGATCATTAAAGGTTAAAGGGTTGCCTCCCCATAGTTAGTCCATGAGCAACAGGTAGGCCACCTGTAGTATTAGTTATGTCTTAGTATGTGTAAGTATAGGCCATTTCCCCTCGTAATATCTGCGTTGTGTAAAGACATGAGTTTAGGTCCCCTTCATTTTTGCGGCACCCTCCAATTCCACCTCCATGGGCATAATTGATCCCGCGCCCCATTTGGCTGCCCGCAGCATTTGTTACACTTTGGCTGCCCGCAGCATTTGTTACGCCTTGGCTGCCCGCAGCATTTTGCTGCCCTTTGCTCGCTCACTGGTCGAGTAACACGAGGTAGGCCTGAGAAGGAGGAGGAGCGCGGGGTCGGGGTGGGGCGGTGTCAAGGCGGAGCGTCAGAGGCGATGACGGTCAGAGCCACCAGCCAACCAGGGCTCTAACGGCATGGTGTGACAGGGCGTGGAGAGGCGCGTCTGGTGAGTTCTAGAGGGTTCACGGGGTGTGCCTATATAAGTGATTGCACAAAGCCCTTGAAAGGACTGACCAGCTTACTTACCCGCAGGACTGCAAAGGACTGATTTGCACGAGAGAACTCGCAAGGGGAGAGCACACGTGAGAGGACTTGTTGATCAAGAGGACTTTGGAGAACTTAATTCGCAGCGCTCGCTTTGGAGGCATTGCATTATATCTCAAGTATAACGTACCCGCTGAAGGAAAGGCAACCAGACGCACCGGTGGCAAATAGCGCCTACCTCAGCCACGCGAGTAAACGCGGCAATAGCCACCAGTGATCACCGCTAACCGCCAAAGTCCGCTCCCTACCAAATCGCCCCGTATTAACCTCTGTGCGCCAAACGACACGTGGAGAGCCCCCGCCTTCCCTACTTACCATTTTCACAGGATGAACCGGAGACCGGACGGAGCTGCACGAGAGCCATCCCTGGACGTGGTGAACATCATCCTGCAGCTGCAAGCCCCGTGTGAGTGTGTCTGTGTGTGAGACGGGCCCGTTTGTCCTGGGTAGTAAGTTAAGACTTTTAAGGCTGCACTGTGTCCTCTTTTCTCTGAACCATTGTAAATAGTGTAAATAAACCTGTTCTTCCTTTTTCCCATTCGACCGCTTTTGTGATTTATCCATTTGACTAAGCGTGGCACGAATAAGATCGCTAGAACCAGGGTCACCAACCAAACGGCACGGATCGTGTGTACGCACCGCTCGGCCTCTCAACACGCGTGATTCGTGCAGGGCTTATCTCCTCGTTTCAGGGCAGCGCGAGTAATTAGGTAATAGCGAATTCTTGGTCCTAATACCCTATTCTGCGCTGTCCGGGAATGACGTCATAGGTCCCGGGTCCCGTCGGCCAGTCAAAGACAAGGGGACTAACCCCCCCCCCCCCCCCCCCCCCTTGGTAAGGGGAGAAGGCCGGCGGCGAGATCCTCAACAATTGGTGTCAGGGGTTTGGATTGGGACCCGAAGTGCGCTTAACGTACTCGAAAATTACGAGCGGCCGAAATTTAGTTTTAAGATCCAAATTTAATTCATGCCATGGCTAGCCAAAGCGACCGGGTGCCTGTGGGGGTAAATGATGGGGTAGAGGGAGAAGAATTGATAACCCAGGACCCCGGGAAGAATTGGAAGAAATGGGAGAGGCAATTGATGAGGGGCCAGCAGTAGGGGTAGAAAATGGCGGCACCTCGCACGTGGCCACGGTAGCCGAGCCCGCTGTGTGACCCGGGAGCAACATTGAATCCTACCTAATTCAACTAATGGAAAAAATGAACAACCAAGAGGAAAGGATGAAAGAAATAAGGGATGAAGCAAGGAGTAACAAGAAAGAGATGAATGTGAAAATGGGTGCCCAAAAGAATGACAAATAAATTAAATGGGAAAATGGACATCCAAGAAAAAAAAATGGATGCTCAAAGTGGCCAATTGAAAGAATTGAGGGACAAAACCACCCGGGAAATAAAAGAATGGGGGGAGGACATTGATCACATGTTGAGCGGGTAGGTCGCATTGGTACGCGACGAGGTAACGCGGTGCGAGGAACGCGTGGAAAGCGAGCTAGAGCAGAGCGCAATCAAGTTGACCGAGGGGGTAGAAATCGCGACTCTGGGTGTGGAAAAGCCGACGGCCGCCGAATTGGAAGAGAAAATTTTAAGCGCGCCGGCGTTCGTTGGGCTAGAAAAATAAAAATAAATTATAGTGGAAATTGGGGACGAAGAGACGGCAAAAGCAGAAATTAAATCGGAGATGGTGATGGAATATGTGCAAAGTCTGTATTCGCATTGTGATGTCGAGCTGCCTAACCCAAATGAAAGTTTGCAGGTGTTGCTGCGGAAAAGGGTCCCGAAGATGAGTAGGAGCGTGTATGGCGCGAAAATGTTTGGCGCGAAAAGATTTTTCGCGCGCTTGGGATCCCGACGAAACCCGGGCGCTCGTGGAAGGTCCGTGGTGCGATGGGTGAAGGTGAATGGCGCGCGTGTGCGAACGGCACCAGAGCGCGAGTGTGTAACGGGAGAGTGTGTTACCGAGAGTGAGAGCGAATGCACAACGGAGTGTATGTGTGAAGAGTGCGACACAGAGTGTGCGATGGCCGAAGAGAGTGTGCGAGAATGCACACCGGAGCGTGTTGTAGAGTGTGCGGGAGTGCACACCAGAGCGCGTGATTGGGTGTACAACAAGAGAGTGCACACCCGTGGGTAAGTGTGCGCTGAGTGGGTGTGTACCCGGAGAGTGCACACCCGTGGTTGTTACTGAGGGGGTAACAAGAGAGTGTGCGCGAGGGTGTGCGATGGCCAAGTGTCTAACGGAGTGCGCGAGTAGTATGAGTGTGCCAGGATGTGTGCGAGGGTGTGTGGTGATGGAGTGTGCGAGCGGCGTGAGTGTGTCTGAGTGGTGTGCAAGAAAAGAGAATGCACGGAGAGAAAGTGCAATAACGGAATGCAGGGGGTGTATGGGAGGCGCTGGAGCACCACGTTGTGCGAGTGAGGAACGGGTCGCGTGTTGAGAACGCGGCCCGGGCATCGACGCAGACCGGGGAAGCGTTTAGGCCGACGTATAGCCGATGCGAGCTCTCGGGGCGTGGTGCGCTTTGTGTGCTGTGGGGACCGGCGGGGATCGTTGCCGCGGCGGCGTGCACGATTTGGGTCGGGCCCCGCCCTGTATGGTCGGTGCCGCGCCGTGGCGAAAGAGGCAAATGGCACGGTTCGAGGGTGGGGGGGGGGGCAGGAGAGGTCGGACCTTCACCCCCTGGCGGGCGCGGTGCTCCGACCGGGGGAGGTTGGGCCACCGTGTAGGGGACCGAAAGGCTCCACGCAGGGATGGCGCCTGGAACCTTGGTCCGACAAAACCTCCTCCCCTGAATCAAAAATGCCGGACGGACCCAACCAACAGGAGACCAACCACCCACATGCATTGCTCGGCTTTTCGAAGCCGAGCTGTAATGACGATGTATTTCCGCACCGAGATGCTCGAGTGGAGTGGACAGTTAGCCATAGTGTTGGCGAATGGTAGCTTTACCATTCATTGGGGCACATGAGCTATAGATTATGGGGTGGCAGTGAAAGCTAGCCGAGGGTGGGCTAGGATATTGTTAGGGACTTAGAGATGACAATAGGAGACATGAGATTTAAGTAGAGACATTTGTACAGGTAGAGGGGACGTAGCGAGATTAGTTGGATGATAATGACGGGGGAAGTGCTTAGTGTAAGGGAAGACGGGAAAGCACGAGTTTTAGAGGGAAGTAGTTAGTTAGATGATGCTGTGTGTATGAGCTTGAGATTGAGGCGCAAATGAGGAATTGAATGAAATTGTGTGTGTGGATGAACTTGCGCAAATGAGGCTTTGGTCGGGGATGACCAGAGGGAGTGTATGAGTGGTGTATTGAGGACGAATGGAATTGTGTTGAGTGAATTGACTTGCATGGCGTGCAAGTGGAGAACAGGTGTGTGGAATAAATGGTGAGAATATTTGGTGTCGAATAAATGGTGTGGAATGAGTGGTGTGGAATGCATGGTGCGAAGGAGTGAATGGGGGAAGATGGATCCCTTCACGAATACCCGGGGAGGGTAGTTTAAAGTTAGGTAGAGGGCTTAGGCAAATTGTTTGATATTGACATCTGTGGTGCAGGTAGTGGCAAGGAAGTGCTTATATGGGTGCATGAGTCAGTGAATGGCTGGGCGTGTGGGCTTTGTTGGTGCGTATGGTATTGGGGCACTCCGCCACTGGTAGTTTGTCGGCCAGGTGAGGCCGCAGGTAGGCTCTGGGAGCCAGTTTGAGTCAGAGTAGTGTTCAGTGGGGCCCGAGGATCCGAGAGAAGGACCCGGGTCGCCCAATGCCAGAGAGGGCATCAGAGGGGTGAGAGAGCCAGGTGGGGCCTTCCCCGATTTATGGTAGTCGCAAGGAGCATGGTAAGCTCGGGTGGCGACTTCAGTGGCGGAGGTGCGAATGTAGTTGGACCTGCTAGTGGAGCCACATGACCCAGCCCCGAAATTGTGCAAAGGCACAGTAAGAAAAATTGGGGAGTGAGACCCAAATTTGGAAGGCACCACAGGATGGGTCAATGGGAATTGGTTTTTAGAACCACATCGTGTAACGATGGCCAATTTAATTGGCAGGGCAAGACCCCGGGTAGTGTAACTGAGTTAATGTTATTAGAGTATAGTTAGGATGAGGAAATCTTTTCGCACCATCCACATCCATTCACCAAGGGAGATGGAACTCCACACCGGGTTTTGTGAACTATTTGGATGGTAAAGACGCATCTCGACGGGATGTGACATTGTGAGTAATTCCATCTCTTCCTTCTTGGGAGGTACTCCTGGCTCTGGGGGGTTGCTTGTGTACATCTCTCTTCTTAGGCAAAACTTTTGATTTTCCTGTTCTATATGTTGAGACCCTTGGAAAAAATCTGGGTAACACTCCCAGATCAAGTACGTTTTTTCTGCACACCCCAATACGTGGTTATGACTTGAGGCCAATTAGCCGAAATAGCAAAATTCAGTTTTCATGGAATAATTCAAGAGTAGGCAGCTTTAGATTCAAATGTAACATTTATTTATCATGTTTAGACATAACTAACACATTTTTAGCATGGTTCAATACTATAAACTGTCTTTTTTAGAAAAAAAACCCGTCATTTAGCTTTTTTTTCTCCAAAAATCACTTTCAGTTTGAAAGGCGCTCAAAATCCGATCACCTCTCATACACCCAATTATGTAGATAAAGCAACCAAAATTTGTCAGAAGCTTCCTTATGAAGCCCTTTAATAGGGATAAACATGGGTTTCTTTGTGGCTTATCAGTCTTTCACATTTTATATTTTCAGCATATGGTCCGACCTTGCCGATTTTTACAGCCGTACAAACGTAACTAATATCCATTTTTTGTTTTTCAGGCGTGGCCGCTGACGATGGAGTCTGTTACTCTCTCAGGACCGCCCGAAGACAGTTCGTTTGATGCGACTAACTGTATCATCTGCCAGAAAAGCACGGGGGATAAAACTGTGAGCACAACTAATGGTTGCAAAAGGATACGAGAAGCAAGTTACATCCACAATGATCAAGTTTCCAAACGGCTTAAGCTGGTTAAAGGAGATGGGTTTGTTTATCATGTGACCAATGACTGTTACAAAAAATACACCATGACTTCAGTTCTCAATAGGAAAAGGAAGAGTCTCGCTGTATGCCAAGACCTGTCCCGTTCTGAGCAGGAAGAAGATAGAAGTACTCGTTCTAAGGCCGTCCGACATCCACCGAATACAGAGACGTCCACAACAGCCTTACGTCAAGTGAAGTGTATTATCTGTGACAGTAAATCACACAAACAACAGTACACGAAATATCGCATTAGTGAATCAGGCCGTGCTTCAGCCTTTCTGGCTGCGACAAACTTCTTTCAAGATGATGTGTTCACCCGAACGGTGCGACCTTCAAGATGCGCATTCTGTGTTTGGAGCAGATCTGTACTACCACAGGGACTGCATGACTAAATACTTGTATAAGTATGACTCTCGTGATAAAGCTTCCATACCAAAAGTGTCTGAGAAACAGCTTGCTTGGAATCAGGTTGTTAAAGAGTTAGAGCAAGGCCTAAAAGAAGGGAGGGGTTATGAACTTAGTGCTATCAGAGACTCTTTGAACAATATTGATGACAAATGTAACTTTCGTAATAGAGATGTAAAAGTTTTCTTGTTGAACACTTTTGGTAATGAGATTGATTTTACATATCCCAGTTCGTTCAAAAAATCAATGATGGTATTCAGTGTTCCAAAGAAAGTGTTAGCTGAGCGCATTCGTTCCCTTGATCCTGTTCAGGTATGCGCTGGTGTGATTAGGAAGGCTCTCGAATGAGTATGATTTTGGCCTTGACGATAGCTTTTGTGATGCGCATGATCTAAAGCATTCCTTGAGCGAGATGAATATCCCTGAACCTGTACTGCGTTTTTTCAGTCATTTGTACAATTTCAATCCTGACACATATGCAAAAGCAGCCGAAGCTGTCATGACAGAAAGTGATGAACCAGTTGATGAGGATGAAGAAGATGATGATGACTACGATACCGGTAGCAAGCCATCAGGTAACAGCCTCTCCACACAGCGTTGCAGAAAGATACAATCTGTCTTCCAAGTCATGTACTATATCCATCACTGCGGTAGAAAGAGAACTCCAATGCATATTATGAATGCGGAATCAGTTCATGGTCTTGGGCGTGGTGGCAAAATTGTAACTACAGTTCTAAACCACGGAGGACTAGCAATCAGCTACCCGGAGCTGCGTAGGTACCAACATGACCTTGCCACGTTTACAGCACAGCACAACAACGATCGCGTTTCACTGCCGTCACACTTTGATCCTGGGCAATTCACCTCCGGTGCAATTGACAACTGGGACCATGAGGGGGCAAATGTATCTGAACATGACACTGTGACTGTTCTCTACCAAGACAAACCCCCGTCGTCGACCAGTAAACCAAAGATTTCTGACACGCAGGTCACACATGGTCCACAGTCATTCAGTTTAATATTAAAATGCCAGGTACTGTCCGACTTTCACAAGCCTGCACGCCGTGCTGACATCCCAGCAACTTACAAAGTGGCCGAACTGCCTTACACTTCCTCCGAAGCCGATGCAGCAAAACTGAAGGATATTTCTTGGTCCCTCGCACGCTTGAACGTCATGCATGATGAAGTGTCCATCTACCCCGAGTCACAAACAATGCCATCTTGGAGTGCTAGCAACTCTGTTTGGACGGAGGAGGCCATCCCATTAAAGAATCTTGCATTTGTGCCTGTTCTGCCGCATCCAGTTACAGAGTACGCGACAGTTTATACGGCTATGAAGAACTTTATGGACATTGGTTCTCAGCTGACTCAAAATGAGATACCAATGTATTGTGATGAAGGTGTTTATTGCATCGTCCGTGATATACAACTGCTGAGACCAGAGGAATTCAGGACCCTGGTTCCATGCCTGGGAACGTTTCACTTAGTGAAAACTGTTTTGAAATGTATTGGCAAACTCCTGGATGGAAGTGGCGCGGACATCACATGGTTGCAGGCTGGTGTTTTTGGTCCAACTGTCATCGAGAATTCTGTTCTACATGGAGGTCACTACAGCCGCTGTCTTGAGGGTATGCAGCTCCTTGCTGAAGCCTTTGAACGCCTCCAGTACAAATAATTCTTCTCCGAGAAAGGCATCGACCAATATACACATGAGCTTGCCATCCTGACGAACCTCCAGTCTAGTGTCAAGGAGAAATGCATCACAGATAGTCAGAAGTATATGGTTCAGTTTGCTGATGCATCAAAAACGTTGGTCAAAGATTTGAACAGATTCATCCAAACACGGTCTGATACCAATGAAAACTTCAAGTTCTGGACTCAGTTCTTGCAAATGATGGATATTGTCCGTGATCTGTTGAGAGCTGATCGTGAAGGGATTTGGGAACTGCATCTTGACGCTGTCCAGCATGCATTGAACCTGTTTGCGGCATTCGATTCGACCAACTACTTGCGATGGTGTTCTCTCTACCTTGAAGACATGCGACGTCTACCTGAGACTGCACCATCAGTTCATGAACAATTTGCTAAAGGCAATTTTTCAATCAGAGAGATACCCGGCCGATTCACCGCTGTTGGAGGAGACCAGAAATTAGAGCAAAGCATTAACCTTTCATCTAAGTGCAGCGATGGAGTCATTGGACATGCAAAGCAAAAACAGTATGTCGCCCAGTGGGACCTAATATACCATGAAATGATGGCAGTGAAGAACCTACATCGGCAATACAGTGATGTGATTGACAGGACACATGAGACTTACAGCCACCACGAATCATCTCAAGCCACAACGAACCGCAAAGAAGGACATATTCAGGAGATGATGAGATTCATTGAAGAGAAGGGGTCCCCTCTGTCTCTAGACGCTTCCAAAACACTACAAAACTTTGTGACAAAAGAGGTTATGTCCGATGATATAAAAACTGACATGCTCAATGCCTTTTCAAAAGGAAAAGAGAAGTACCTGAAATTCAGAAAGGAAAGGTTTGTCACCAAGACTGAACGAATAAGCAGTACCATTCACCGCACAAACTTGAAGACGATGAAAGCTCTTTGAAAGAAGCCACAGAAGACTACCAAGACGACAGTGAAGGAGATGAACATCGCTGAGAGAAACATAGAAATAGCTCGGGAGCGTGGCCTCACCACTGATGATCTCTTAAAGTACGATGTTGTTCCCTCCCCAGTGTTGTTTGATGATGCAGGAATGATGACTAAACCAGCAAAGAGCCAGCTACTGAAGGAGTTGGAGACGCACCTAAAACCGGAAGAATTTACATATAGTCATCGGAAAGACGCATCATTTGTAGTTGACATCATGGCCACAATCCGAAAGGTTAATGTTACGAAACTCTCCAAATTCAATGACCTTCTATCAAATTTCATGTCATTTTCGGCCATATATCATCGGTTTGGGCGGACTGACTATGTCTTTGACATGTATTCTGATGACCCATCAGTGAAGGACAGCGAGAAGAAAAGGCGAAGTGACACTCTACCCATCGAATATACTTCAATAAAGCCATCAACACCACTACCTAAGGATATGAACACATTCTGGCCTTCCAACAACAACAAACTTCTCCTTGAAAAACTGATCTACAGCCATGTTCGTTCAAATATTGCAAATACCGGTCAGTACCCAACTGTACTCGGACAGGTGACCAGAGAGAACGAGGATTGGAAATGTATGAAAATGCACAACGGAGATGAGAGCGCACTGGTACACCTTCAATCCACATTTGAAGAGGCGGATCTTCGCATACTCCTTCATGTTTTGGACGCGCTCAAAGAAGGACACAAAATATGTGTTGTCATCTCCAATGATACTGATGTAGTTGTTGCCTTGCTCCACCACATGCCTGTCTTTCTCCAACATGACCTAGAGGAGCTGTGGGTACGAGCTGGAGTTGGAGATAGCACTCGGTATGTGCCCCTTCATACCTTGTTCGAGCGCATCGGATGTCAACTCTGTGCTGTTCTTCCTGCCGTACACAGTCTTACAGGATGTGATATCACTAGCAAAGTTGGGACCAAGAAAGCCGCCTTGAATGCCGAGCCAGAAAAGTTATTGAAGCACTTTGGAGGGTTGCCGACCCTTTCTCAGCCTTTGATCAAGAATGCAGAATCCTACTTGGTCAAAGTACTGAAACCAAAAAGCGATGCGAAGAAATTTTCGAACTTGCGTGCGGAGATCTTCCATCATGTCAAAGGGAGTTCTCATCACAACCTGCCACCAACCAGCCAAGGTCTCCTGCCACATATGAAGCGTAGCTTTTTCAATGCCTACAATATCATGCATGCTTTGGAGCTTCATCAAGATTCTGAAAATGTGATCGCACTTAAGCCAGAGGATTGTGGTTATACGCATGACAAGGAACAGCTGATACCTGAGACAACGTGGAAAACTCTAGAATCACATTGGACAGTCGTCTGTTCATGCACTAAGTGTGCCAGGTCAACATGCCCCTGTAGGACCGCCATAGTCAAATGTGTAAATTTTTGTCATTGCAAAAAGGCTTCCCCTGATGCCTGCAAGAATCCTGTCGCTTGATAAAGAGTACATGTATTGAAGTTGCACGGGTGGTAAATGGTGGTAATTGACAGCACGCGCTTCCTTGTTATGACAGTTATATTGGGTTTGTGGACATGTTATGATTTTAATTCATGAATCCCTAATAATTCAATCATCCCTGGTGTTGGGCTAGCGGCTAGGGTGCCGGCTTAGGATCCAAGGATCCTGGGTTCGAATCCCGGTCGATCGCTGAATTAACGCCAGGGGGGTTGACTCAGCCTGTCATCCTTCCGAGGTCGGCTAATTGAGTACCAGTTCACTGGTAATTCCCTGTTTGTCGTTAAAGGCGGCAAAAAGGGTTGGCGTCAGGAAGGGCATCCGGCCGTAAAACATTGCTTCAAATAGGGGACCGAAAAACAACAACAACCACGGTTCCCGAAAAAGGCCAACCCCCGCTTTGCGGGGAAAAATGGCCTCTAAAGGTGGTTTTTTTTTTATAATCCCTAAGCTATGTAAGTGTAATAGTTTTGCTTAAGCTGAATTTTGAGCGAAATTTAGTCAACATCATTGGCAGGAGGTGTTTGGCGGCCATTTTGAAATTATGCAAATTAGGTATATTCAAAAGGGGTTGATTATGGTTCCAATGAATAGCTTGCTATCAAAAACCCATACATAGACACCAAAATCAGCCGAATATCACACTTACTTCTAAAGTTAGACCAATTTAACCAATTTTGGTTTATACCGCTTTTTGGGGTAGGGGTAACCTTTGTTAACATTTGACCCCACTGTCACTATACAATATAATGAATCATAAATATGATGCATGGAATTATTAAAGGGCTTCATAAGGAAGCTTCTGACAAATTTTGGTTGCTTTATATACATAATTGGGTGTATGAGAGGTGATCGGATTTTGAGCGCCTTTCAAACTGAAAGTGATTTTTGGAGAAAAAGAAGCTAAATGACGTGTTTTTTTTCCTAAAAAAGACAGTTTATAGTATTGAACCATGCTAAAAATGTGTTAGTTATGTCTAAACATGATAAATAAATGTTACATTTGAATCTAAAGCTGCCTACTCTTGAATTATTCCATGAAAACTGAATTTTGCTATTTCGGCTAATTGACCTCAAGTCATAATCACGTATTGGGGTGTGCAGAAAAAACGTACTTGATCTGGGAGTGTTACCCAGATTTTTTCCAAGGGTCTCAACATATAGAACAGGAAAATCAAAAGTTTTGCCTAAGAAGAGAGATGTACACAAGCAACCCCCCAGAGCCTATACTAAGGGATTGGAAGACGAATTTGGCTTAGAGGGATATATGGGAGACAAGACGTAGCGACGAATTTGTGAAGTGTAAATACAGGGAGGGGCAAGGGTAGTGTAGGCTGACATGGGGGGTTACGAACGGCTAGGAACGAGCTTTCTCTGCTCGCTCTCCCCGCGCCCCTCATGTTGCATTGCCTCGTATTGATGTGTACCATTGCGTCCTTTCCTTTGCTAAACTGTGCTTTGTCTTCCTCCCCACCCATGGACCCATTTTGGAGGGGAGTGTGCAGGAATCTTGAACTGTGCAGCAGCGCCTGGCTACACTTGTGCGGCACCCCTGCTACCTTTTGCTGCACCAATGCACCTTATGGACCACACGTTCTGTGCCCTGGCATCTTTGCTGAGCGGTCATTTGCTGTAAACGTTACCTTGCACCTGCGGACCACTGGTTTTAAGTGGCGTCAATGTCACGCAGATGGACCATAAGATTGGCCCTGCTGGCAGATAAAAACGAACACGGGTTGTACAGTATATTCTGGTGTGCCAGGAAAGAAGACCTGTAAGTTTTTATTATGGCACACCGAAGACGAAGCAGGAAGCAAGAAGATGCAGCCAAGCAGCAGCCAAGCAGCAAATGAGGGGGGCAGTGCTCCGGTTTTGAGATTTGCACATTGTAATGAAATTGTGTCTAAGTTGAACCCAGGTGTTATGCTATCTCCAACCACTGAGAGGCTTCTATAAGAACTCGGACGAACATCGCTCCGAGACATTCCTGTGACATTTATTCTGTGTGATAGTGTATACTCGAATGGTGCGTATATCTAGATGATCCAGGCTTGCTTGCTCTAATTGCTAATCGATTGCTACTTCCATGATTACGGAATACTGATACAATGCTTGATGATGTCTTACAGGTGTTGCCAGAGATCGAAACTGAATTAAACCTACCATTGGGACAATGTTGTATATCTTGATTTCTTACAACAATTAATTCAGTTTCCTCTCTTCGTCTCGAACGAGTACGACATGGCTCATAAGCTAATCCAAGTTCCAGTCTTCGGCGCGGATCCGCAGGCGATGGACACGGCCGCTCAGCTGACACATTGGCTGAAAATCTTGACTATTCAATTCAATTCCCAGGAGGGAATCACTGCAGACACGCGGCTCACCGTGCTGCAATCCAAGGTGCAACATATGGTGTCCATGTCCATTGAACAGTGTGCGATGTACGATGCTGCTGTGGCCGAGCTGAAACGCATCTACATAAAAAAACGAAGCGTGGTCAACTCCAGACATTTGCTTGCGTCTCGTCGACAACAGCCCACGGAGACCTTAGACCAATTCGCTCAAGACCTCTGACGGCTACTGAAGGACAGTACCCCTACGGTACGTACCCATGAACAGGTCTGTGATGACCTTGTCCGCGATGCTTTCGTCTCAGGTCTAAGATCGCCGGTCGTCAGACAAAGACTACTTGAAGAACCCGACCTGACGCTAGAGGAAGCCCTTCGGTTATCTCACGTGTACACTGAAGCGCGGGAGCAATCCGACGCATATGAACGCCCATACGTCACTGAGGGGATATCTCGACAGACACAACCGGAGAGAGCTACCGCCGAGCTAGAGGATGCTGCACCCAGTTGAACCCAGCTAGAGGATGCCGAGCTAGAGGATGTTATTCCGCCGGAATCTGAGACAACGGATACTCTCAATGATCCCGATCGGGATTGACGGCGGCTGCTGCTGCTGGACCCAAGTCAGGAAGTAACGCTAAGTGCTATTTCTGCGGGAACCGGAACCATCCCAGGTCAATTTGTCCGGCTAAGGAAGCGAAGTGTCATTTGTGTGCAAAGACTGGGCACCTTGCAAAAGTTTGTCGAGCGTCGCGAGACCGGCGAGCGAGCTCGACGATGAATGTGCTTATCTCCACGCCCGCGGTACGAACGGCGCATGGCGCGCCTCGCCCGACCTTGATTGGGATCGCCCCTCTCTGTGGGCCCCGAGCTTAGAGCTCGACCTTGATGAGACTCGCCGCGCCGACTAAACAAGTATCGCAATCACTTCAGTACGCAGCACGACCGTCCTTGACAGGAATTATTTTGACACCCTGCCAACTTCCAGGATCGGCCACCCGATCGGTGAACACTGGTTACGAGACTCCGCGCGAGGCACAAGCGCCCTCCGGAGGCGGCACGATCGATCTACAATCCACTTTGACTACACAAAAGCTGGGATCTTCGCGCGTGGCACGAGCGCCCTCTGGCGGCGGCAAGACTGGCCTATAAGCGAATTCAACGGCACGAAAGACATTAGCTGGCGTCGGATCCACACGCGAGGCTCGAGCGCCTCCCCTCGACGATTCGATATCTACAGGGCCACCTGGCCTGTCCCGTGCTATTATCCCACTCATGATTGAAGGAATTTTTGCTGATGCTTTAATTGACACGGGATCCACTGATAGTTATGTTGATCTTCGACTTGTACAGAAACATAGATGGCCGATTCTTGGGACAAGACGCAGAATCTTCATGGCTTCTCAGGGACTGTGGCTTAGCACAAAGGGGGAATGTCGACTGAAGCTTGTAATTAAGGGTCGAATGTTTCCGGATGTCCATTTAATGGTCTTACCAACATTATGTGCAGAAGTTTTGTTAGGACATGATTTTCTTAAGCGACATGCGTGCTTGGAAATGGAATTTGGTGGTACTGAAACCCTTGCTGTGTGTGCTCTTGCAGGGATGGAAATTGAGCCACTGTCGCTGTTCCCCAATATGACCATGGACTGTACACCTGTCGCGGTTAAATCGCGACGCTACTCACGAGCTGACACGCAATTCATTGCCGAAGAGACTGTGCAGCTACTAAAGGAAGGTATCATAGAACCTAGTCGGTCGCCTTGGCGGGCCCAAGTTCTGGTGGTACGAAGCGAGTCGCATCGCAAACGCATGGTAATCGACTATTCGCAGACGATTGATCGGTTTACCCAATTGGATGCCTACCCACTTCCGGGAATGGACTCCCTGATTCGACAGGTGGCACAGTATTCGGTCTATAGCACTCTCGATCTACGTAGTGCGTATCATCAGATCCCCATCTCCGAGGCAGACCGCATTTATACTGCGTTTGAATCAGGCCAGAGGTTGTACCAGTTCACCCGTCTACCTTTCGGAGTCAAGAATGGGGTCCCGTGTTTTCAAAGGGCTATGGACGACCTCATCGCTAAGGAGAACTTGACCGATGTCTTCATTTATCTGGATAATCTCACGGTCTGTGGGTATGACCAAGAACATCATGATGCTAATCTGATGCGATTCCTCGAGGTCGCGCACAGGTATCGCTTGACTATGAATGAGGCTAAATGTCACTACTCTGCTCGCACGATAGATCTCCTGGGGTACACCGTGACCCATGGCTCTGTCGCTCCGGATAAGGAGCGTCTGCGACCCTTGCTCGACATGGCCCCGCCCGGCGATCGTGCTTCATTGAAGCGTGCCCTCGGGTTGTTTGCTCATTATTCCAAGTGGGTTCAAATTTCTCCATGAAGCTCCGCCCACTTGTGGATTGCGATGCGTTCCCCATGAGTCACGCTGCCAAGGCCGCTTTTCATGGCCTTAAGTCCGACATCACTGGCGCTGCTGTGGTGACGATTGATGAAAATAAATTCTTTGTTCTGGAAAGCGATGCGTCGGATCATGCGATAGCTGCGACCCTCTCTCAAGGGGGGGCGCCCTGTGGCGTCCTCCGCGGAACGGAGACATTCGTCTGTCGAAAAGGAGGTGTATGCCATCGTCGAGTCGATCAGGCGATGGCGTCCCTATTTGCTCGGACGATGTTTCCAAATTATCACAGATCAACAGAGCGTTGCTTTTATGTATGACACACAGCATGCTCAACGCATTAAGAATGAGAAAACCACTCGCTGGCAGAATGAGCTCGCCGATTTCTGCTACACAATCGAATATCGCCCTGGGCGGGATAATCTGGTTGCCGATGCTTTATCGCAGCTGGCGATGTGTGCGAGCCTCACCTCTTTTGAGGACCTTCGCGTTCTTCATGACACCTTGTGCCATCCCGGCGTGACACGTTTCGCTCATTATGTGCGCAGTCGTAACTTGCCCTATTCCGTTGAGGATATTCGTCAGCTCTGTCGCACTTGTTCCGTATGCGCTGAACTCAAACCTCTGTTCTACAACCCTCCTATGGGAATGCTAGTCCGAGCCACTAGGCCGTGGGAGAGATTGGCGATGGATTTCAAAGGACCACTGCCGGCGTCACCAGCTTCGAGTAACTCTCGTTATCCACTCACGATCGTTGATGAGTTCTCTAGATTCCCTTTTGCTTTCCCGTGCGTAGATATGTCGGCCACTACGGTTATCCGGTGTCTGCTGAACTTGTTTTCTATGTTTGGGAATCCGGCCTATGTGCATACCGATTGAGGCGCGGTGTTCTTGTGCCAGGATGTGAGGAACTTCTTACTCCAGCATAATGTCGCTTCTAGCTACACTACTCCCTATAGGCGACAGGCGAATGGACAGGTCAAACGCTTTAATGGCATTATATGGAGGGTCGTTACTCTGAGTCTTAGGTCCTTCGGCCGGGGACTAGACAAATGGGCTTGGTCGCTACCCGGGGCATTAAACTCGATCAGGACTTTATTGTGTACCGCCATGAACCAAACTCCCCACGAACGGCTGTTTCGTCACCCGAGGAGTTCGGGTCGTACCCGACCTTTACTGGGTTGGCTTGCTGAGCCGGGACCGGCTTTTCTCAAACGTGCCATTCGCATGAGTAAATATGACCCGCTGGTGGACAAGGTGCAGGTACTCCAAGCTAACCCCGAGCACGCTCGTGTGTTGTTGTCCAATGGACGCGAATCGACGGTCTCAGTACGCCACCTGGCCCCATGCGGGGAAGGTGACGAACCAGCTCACAATCCCGTTGATCCGCCCGATGATCCGCCTATGGAGTATCTGCCGGCTTCCTCACCGCTACATGCATCCGATCCGGCTGGCCCTGTGGGGCCACCGCCGTCACCCGATTTAGGCGGCTACTCTGACGCGGGGGACTCAGGTCTTGGGGATGTAGTACCCGGTAGTTACCGGACCCGCGCCGGGAGAGAGATTCGCCGCCCCGACCGCTATGGATGGACTGACTGACATGGACTGGCAATTGCTGCCCCTGAAATTACTCTGCTGCTATGTACTGCTAGCTTGATTTCTGCCGTCGCGGAAGTGTAGTTCTAACGGCGGGGAGAATGTAATGAAATTGTGTCTAAGTTGAACCCAGGTGTTATGCTGTCTCCAACCACTGAGAGGCTTCTATAAGAACTCGGACAAACATCGCTCCGAGACATTCCTGTGACATTTATTCTGTGTGATAGTGTATACTCGAATGGTGCGTATATCTAGATGATCCAGGCTTGCTTGCTCTAATTGCTAATCGATTGCTACTTCCATGATTATGGAATACTGACACAATGCTTGATGATGTCTTACAGGTGTTGCCAGAGATCGAAACTGAATTAAACCTACCATTGGAACAATGTTGTATATCTTGATTTCTTACAACACACATATTGATCATGAAAGGTTAAAGGGTTGCCTCCCCATAGTTAGTCCATGAGCAACAGGTAGGCCACCTGTAGTATTAGTTATGTCTTAGTATGTGTACGTATAGGCCATTTCCCCTCGTAATATCTGCGTTGTGTAAAGACATGAGTTTAGGTCCCCTTCATTTTTGCGGCACCCTCCAATTCCACCTCCATGGGCATAATTGATCCCGCGCCCCATTTGGCTGCCCGCAGCATTTGTTACACTTTGGCTGCCCGCAGCATTTGTTACGCTTTGGCTGCCCGCAGCATTTTGCTGCCCTTTGCTCGCTCACTGGTCGAGTAACACGAGGTAGGCCTGAGAAGGAGGAGGAGCGCGGGGTCGGGGTGGGGCGGCGTCAAGGCGGAGCGTCAGAGGCGATGACGGTAAGAGCCACCAGCCAACCAGGGCTCTAACGGCATGGTGTGACAGGGCGTGGAGAGGCGCGTCTGGTGAGTTCTAGAGGGTTCGCGGGGCGTGCCTATATAAGTGATTGCACAAAGCCCTTGAAAGGACTGACCAGCTTACTTACCCGCAGGACTCTAAAGGACTGATTTTCTCGAGAGGACTCGCAAGGGGAGAGCGCACCTGAAAGGACTTGTTGATCAAGAGGACTTTGGAGAACTTGATTTGCAGCGTTCGCTTTTGAGGTATTGCACTATATCTCAAGTATAACGTACGCGCCGAAGGAAAGGCAACCAGACGCGCAGGTGGCAAATAGCGCCTACCTCAGCCACGCGAGTAAACGCGGCAATAGCCGCCAGTGATCACCGCTAACCGCCGAAGTCCGCTCCCTACCAAATCGCCCCGTATTAACCTCTGTGCGCCAAACGACACGTGGAGAGCCCCCGCCTTCCCTACTTACCATCTGCACGGGACGAACCGGAGACCGGAGGGAGCTGCACGAGAGCCATCCCTGGACGTGGTGAACATCATCCTGCAGCTGCAAGCCCCGTGTGAGTGTGTCTGTGTGTGAGACGGGCCCGTTTGTCCTGGGTAGTAAGTTAAGACTGTTTTAAGGCTGCACTGTGTCCTCTTTTCTCTGAACCATTGTAAATAGTGTAAATAAACCTGTTCTTCCTTTCCATTCGACCGCTTTTGTGATTTATCCATTTGACTAAGCGTGGCACGAATAAGATCGCTAGAACTGGGGTCACCAACTAAACGGCACGGATTGCGTGTACGCACCGCTCGGCGTCTCAACACGCGTGATTCGTGCGGGGCTTATCTCCTCGTTTCAGGGCAGCGCGAGTAATTAGGTAATAGCGAATTCTTGGTCCTAATACCATATTCTGCGTTGTCCGGGAAGGACGTCATAGGTCCCGGGTCCCGTCGGCCAGTCAAAGACAAGGGGACTAACCCCCCCTTGATAAGGGGAGAAGGCTGGCGGCGAGATCCGCAGCAATATATTTATACATTCAGGATTATTCAAAAAGAAGTATACACGTTTCAAAATTTATTTTACAAAAACTACTGATGTTGTATCCATGTTTCATGTACATTTGGAAAGGAAATCTCTTAAAGTTTTGTTTTAATCTGTTTTGTTTGAATCTTTTGTTTTTTTTCTTGCAATCTTTGTCTTTTCTTTTGAACTTTGGTTTTTTTGGTTCTGGGGTGGGGGGTGGGGTGTGGGGGGAGAGGGGGTTATGTTCAAAATGGTGGCAAGCAAACAGGAGAAAGCTTTTTGCATCCTGGAATTTGACAATAAAAATTCAGTGACAAGTGTGCAATGTCATTTGGACATGTTAGGGGAAAGAAAAATAAACTCCAACCAGCAAGTCCATCTACGACTGGTACAAACAGTTTGAAGGCACAGATTGTCTCTGTAAGAGAAAGAGCACCTCTTAATTAAATGAGATATTCGAAATCGATTTTGTTGTTAGACAATTGTAACGCATTCTCTAAACAACTATATAGGTTTTACGGATCAACATCGCTTGTTTCAAACTATAGGATGTATATTTTGAGTGTATATTTGGAGGGTGTATATTTGGAGGTGTATATTTACTAAAGTTAGCTAAGAGGTAACCTTTTTTTCTTTGAACTATTTTTCACACTTGAGAGTGATGTTGTTAGATGAGCAGTAAAATTACCTTTATAACAATGTATAGGTTGTGTTTGTACCATTTTCGGTTTTTGAATAATTAGTGCATTTGAGAGGTCATGTGACTCCTTCTTTGCCGAACTTACCAATCATGGTAACGTCTTAATTAAGAGTTGTTTCTCACATATGATAACATATTTGATGATCGGAACTCACCTTCAAACTAATTATATCAATATCCGTGTTGAAATCCGATAAAAATTGGGCTTTTTATAAAGATTTGTATATGTGGATCGACCCTCGGAGATCATGGCGACAGGTGGTGGCTCGGGTGGTTTTAATTTATGAATTGTGAGAAAATAACTGTTTTAAAACCCCTATTTAGGCGCAGGGTGGTGAAAGATGTTATCCTATAAAGTTTCATGCCGATTAACCTTGGGAGCTCAGAGGAGTAGGTTCACAAATGAATAAACAAACAAATGGACATTTCGCTTTTATATATATGGGGGTTTAAGGGGTGTAATACATATATTTGTTACAGATCCAAGTTTCGGAGTTTACCACGAGGGGACTTCTCGGGCTCCTCCCGACTGCCGGTCATGAGGCCATTGGTCGCGGAAAACCTCGTGACCTGGTAGGTTGCTAATCAACCACGAACACCAATTAGTCCTTGAGCCAACCGGCCATTTTTTGAAGTGAATGCTCCGGGGGGGGGGGGGGGGGGGGGAGTAATTCTCATTATGATTTTCCATTAGACCAATGTCTCAAGTGTCAGAAAAGGTGTGATGGACATCTGAGAACGGTAGCTTAGTGCCCGGATGGACGCCATCTTTGAAACCACCCAGCTCGAAAATGCCCATTTGGTGGGGTACATTGTTGCACGTGTATCTGGACTTCTATACTAGCTATCGATGTGCGGTTGACGACTAAATATACGTCCGATGTGTACCGTCTAAATAAAAAATAATATGAAGCATTTTGTTTTAGATTAATTCTTATAAAAATCAATTATCGAAAAAAAATCATATATTTTTCAATATTTTATTATTAGACTTGTACTTTTTTTAGTGAAACAACACTGGTATGATTTTCCAAATTATGCATTGTGCTACACCGTTTATCTGTCTATAAAAATAACTCAAAAACTAAAACATATCATCCACCACGAGTGTACACAAAAAATATATGAAAAGGCATGCACTTTCCACAAACCGAAACTATGTCAGTTGGAATTTCCCGCCGATTAATCAACCCACAGAACCCAGTGCCGAAAGTGACGTCAGTCTATTCTATATCTATATTCTATATTCTATATCTCAGTCTGAGATTTGTTGCGGTGACCTGATTAATTTCTGAGGGGGGTGGGGGGTGGGGGGGGGGGGGGTGGGTGGCTTAAGAACTAAAAGTGAACATGTTAGATGGCGCCACATACAACTCTATTATAGAGTTGTATTGTGGCGCCATCTAACATGTTCACTGACTTGGATGAGTATGTCTATGTAAGCTGGCGAGCTTTTCGGATATCGGAGTAATCTAACGTCAGTCTTTTTGTTCTTTCAGCTGAGATGGCCGGTGTCGAGGCGAAACGGGCGAAGATTGAACCTGAGTCCGGAACGTGCATCCTGTGCAGCAAGAAGTCGCCACTCTCTGAACTAAGCAAGGCAGCGGGCAACAGTTCTTGGAAGACATTGTGTGACGCAGCCGCAGTTAGAAACTTTTATCCAATTCTAAAGCTAGTCCAAGAAGGCGCAGTTGAACTTCCTAATATTCCAATATTATACCATAGGGCTTGTAGATCAGACTTCACTCACAAAAACCACCTAGCTACTTTGACCAATGCAGCTAGAAGTTCTTCAGTTGATACTGGCGATGCGGTGCGACGGCGATCATCACGGGAAGAGACAGGATCAACTTCAACGGTCTACGATGATAAATGCATTTTTTGCCAGCGTGCTTCAAAATTCATAAAAGGCAGTCGTACCCGTGAAACAGTTGTCTTGGCTGTTGAACTTCGAGCAGATAAGACAATAAGAGATGCTGTGACAGCTCGCAATGATGAGAGAGTTTTGGCATTGACTACACGAGATATGGTTGCAGCTGAGGCTCACTACCACTTCTCCTGCTATAGAAACTACACACGGCCCCAAAAACCTCAAGTAGAAACTGACATTGAAGATAATATCGAGAAAAAAGAAATGATACGATGTATATTCAATTTCATTCGCACTGACTTGTTCTTGAACCCGAGGATTGTTCCAATAGTTGATGTTGCAACAGATATCCTGTCTTCAGATACATTTTCAGTTGATGTTCGTGACTCCATCAAGAAGAATCTGCAGCGCACATTACAAAGAGAGTTTGGAGAATCGCTCATCTTCTTCAATGTGAAACACCGTGTATACTTGATGCCCGATAATCTGACAAAGCGAGAGATTGCTGCAGAGTGCGTAAACCTGAAAGCAGAAGTGAAAGCATTTGAACGAACGGACGGTGAAAGTAACATTGTGCGTGCAGCTACTTCACTGCGACACCAGATCAAAGATGCTCATTACAATGAACGTTGGCCGCCTCAGCCAGCAGAACTCACTTCAGATTACGTGAAGATACCAGATTCTCTTCGTGTATTTCTGCATACTTTGATTTGCGGGAGTGGGGGTAGCTCTGCGCGTGCCGACACACTGGTATGGTCGATGGCTCAAGATATCATCAATGCTGTACACCGGGGTACCATCAGAACATCGAAGCATGTCCTACTTCCGTGGATCATGAAAACGCTCACCGGTAATACAGAGGTCATCAGAATATTGAATCGACTCGGGCATGGATGTTCGTACACAGTTCTGGAAGAAATCGAGACAGCGCTATGCATAGACAAATTAGCAAGTGTGGAGAAAGATACAGTACCACTTCCGTCACATGTGCACCCTTCGGTCCCGACTGTATTTAGTCCGGCAGATATGTGAAGAATTGTGGTAGAATTGTGCCTTTGATGATACAAGCATGAAACTTGGCACACAGTTAGGGCATACCCTTACAGTGAAATTTGGATGTAGGGGCATTCCAGATTTCTCCTTGGCCCAAAATGGCGGCCATTTTACAAAATGGCGGCTAAGAAGGACATATTTACCTATTATTTCAGACTTGTCATTTGTGCTGCTATTGAAACACAATGTAATGAGCATATTATAAATTGTCATGTACATGCTATGCAATACCTTCATACTGGGTTCAAAATTGGAATCTACGGTGGCCTATAAGGGGCAGAACAAATGGTTTACCATTGCAATAGACAGGACTGGTCTAGCGGTTTAATTATTTAACTTTGCATGACTATCTGATTTCTCCTGGGTGTAATTTTGGTTCAATACCTTTATATGAACAACTTTGATGTAGCTTTATGAACTTTCCTATCATAGACTAGGTGACTATAAGGAACAATGCAAGGCTAGTGAAAAGTTACGAAAGCGAATTACTATATTTATGATAATAATGTATGTATTTCTTTTTCAGATGATAACTCGACTGCACTGCACCTTCGCTCATTGACTGTAGTAGCTACCTAGATTTGGTTCCCAATTTGTATATTGATTGGATGGTGGTGGTGGATAATGCTTAATTGACAATGGCCAACAAAAATTTCAAGCTATTAGACCCCCAAAGCCTTAGTACATCTGGAACAAACATGCCTTATCTGACAGATTGGGAGAAGTGTGTGTTATGTCAGGAGGTCACCGATGAGGCCCTTGCCTGTCCAGCTGATTCCAAGCGAACCACAGGGTCCGGATACCAAACTCTTGCAGATTATCTCCTCACCTTCAGCCAGATGGGCTGCCTGCCAAAATCTCTAGAACTGTCCCGCCTGGACGATGGTGAAGGTATCCAGTCAACCTTCCAGAGCCACAAGGCTAAGTGGCATGATTCATGCAGACTGAAATACAACAAAACTGAACTGCATCGGGCACAAAAAAAGAGAAACGTCTAGTGAAGAAACCGCAAGTGTCTCAAGAAAGTACACCCGTCACAGAGTACATGTAGACCACACACAGCCACAGCCTGAAACGTGTTTCTTTTGTGACAAACCAGCGGGTACTAATTCTCTGCGAAAAGCTTCCACCTTCGACCTCGATAAACATGTCAGGACAGCTGCCCTGAAACTAGGAGATCAGGCACTTCTTGCTAAACTGAGTGCAGGTGACCTTATAGCACAAGATGCACAGTACCACGTGAAGTGTCTGGTGTCACTTTATAACAAAGCAAGGGCCACAAGCACAACACTGAATGAACAAGATGATATCAATCACGGTATAGCACTTGGAGAGCTAGTGTCCTACATCGATGATGCCCGCACAGATGCTCTTGTGACACCAGTGTTCAAGCTGGTAGACCTAGCAAGACTATACACCACCAGGCTGGAACAGCTTGGAACAGTCTTGACCAGGCGTGTCCACTCCACCAAACTCAAAGATCGAATCATGACATATTTTCCAGACCTAGAGGAGCACATGTCCGGTCGAGATATTCTGCTTGCTTTCAACCAGGATGTTGGCTCAGCCCTTCAGAAGGCATGTGATCACGACACTGACAGTGATGGAGTTTGTCTTGCTAGAGCCGCAAATATAGTTCGTAGAGACATGTTGAAAATGAACTCAACATTTAGTGGTTCATTTGAAGCCCACTGCCAAGAACATTCGGTACCTAATTCGCTTGTATCACTAGTTTCTATGATCTTGAATGGTCCTAACATCCAAGAGCAGTCAAGCCACTCGTCGGTATCAACACCTACTCTCACAATCTCACAACTCCTTATGTTCAACAGTTACTCACGCCGCAGAGAGAGTAGCAGTACTACCACGTCCACGAGGCACAGTCACAATCGGGAGACTCCCCTGCCTGTGTACCTGGGCACCCTTATCCACACAAAGACTCGAAAAAGAGACCTGGTTGATACTATGTTCAACCTGGGTCTCTCGATCTCCTATGACAGGGTGCTTAGCATCTCCACGGACTTGGGGAACAGAATCTGCCGTTTCTTCCAAAATGAGGGTACAGTTTGCCCCCCTGAGCTAAAAAGTGACCTCTTCACAACTGGGGCAGTGGATAACATTGATCATAACCCCAGTTCAACAAGTGCCCACGACTCCTTCCATGGCACTGGCATTTCACTTTTCCAGCACCCAAATAGCGATAGCCGTGGAGTTCAACGGGTAAACCCAGATGACACATCAACAACAGATGCACACCTGCCACAGTCATACACCATCGTACCTCCTGTTGTTCTGGGTAAATGTGACCCACCTGTACCCAAGCTAGCGGGTCCCAACAAAAGCAACTGCCAACTCATCCCTGAAGCAATGCAGATTGAGTACAGGTAACTGATTATTGTGTTTGAACTGTGGACAGTTATATGTGTACCTAAATAACCAAGACTTGTTAACTTGTGTGGACTTGTTTGTTCTTAATTGTGTTCATTATCTTGCATTTTGACAGGTGGCTGGAGCAGATGGAGAAGACAGTGCTATCTGACACACCACTTAAGGGAGACGAGACAGTATCATGGGCTGGATACCATGCCAGCAAGCAGTCTATTCCAGAAGAACCAGAGTGTAGTGTGGCCTTAACTTCATTGCTGCCTCTCTTCTATGACCAGGCAAAATCTGTGGCAATGATTCGTCACTCCATGGATGTCATCAAGAAAGCAATCGATATTCTGAATCCAGGTCAGATCCCTGTAATCACACTTGATCAGCCACTGTACACACTTGCCAAACAGATCCAATGGAGATGGCCAGAAACACACGGAGAAGATCACTTCGTCATGGTCTTTGGTGGACTCCATATTGAGATGGCAGCATGGAAAACCCTCGGTGACCTTCTGGATAGCAGTGGGTGGACAGGCGTTCTGATGCTTGCAGGGGTTGCTACAAGTGGTACTGCTGATTCCTTCCTGAAAGTGACCCATGTGACACGCACACGACGAGCACACCAAGTCACAGCCAGTACTCTCTATCTTCTCCTGAAGGAAGCCTACAGCCAGTACACCAGTGGACTAGATGAGGGACAGGATACGATACCACTAGATGACTGGTGCGGTGAACAAGCCAATGCAAGTCCACAGTTTCAGTTCTGGTTCCTAATTATGCAGCTAGAACTGGCAGTCCTGATCTATGTGAGATCCGTCCGTGAAGGAAACTTCCAACTGTACACTGATGCTCTGACCAAGCTTGTACCATGGTTCTTCGCCTTGGGACATACAAACTATGCCAGGTGGATCCCAGTTCACTTGCGCGACATGGTGACACTTGCAACAAAGCATCCAACTGTATACGCACAGTTTCTGGCAGGAAACTTCACCATGAAGAAGACTACACGTGCATTCTCTGCCATAGCCTTAGACCAGGCACACGAGCAAAATAATGCATTGGTGAAAGGTGATGGAGGGGCTGTAGGTCTTACGGAGAATGCTGCAGCTTTGCGCCGATGGATGGTGTCTGGTCCAGAGATGGCCAAACTGATCTATAAGTTCGAGGCCACAACAGAAAAAAGAATTAGGAAAACTGAACTAAAACACCATGAACAGACAAAGCACACGCAGGTAGCCTTTGCTCGAGATGTGAGAGCACTCACCCGTGTCATAGGAGAGATGGGGAACCCATTCTGTGACGACAGCAAAGATCTCTTGGTGCTAGACAGCAGAGACCTGGCAGACCCAGCAGTCATCAACACCCTTTACCAGATCGAGAAGCTGGGAAAAGAACAGTATGACACATATGTGAACGAGAGGCTTGTACATCAGACAAAGCCTATCACTGACCCAATAAAAAGAAACAATCTCCCTCTCTTCAGCCGACCCCCAGTCAGAGAGAAGTCAAGAACAGAGTTGAAGGTGGTATCTCTGAAGAATGACTGCGTTCTGTTCTCCAGGCTGTTTATTGCATCCCAGACACGGAATGGAGATCTTGATGAATTCTTTGCACATGAAAACCAAGCTTGTCCCCCTGCATTGTCACAAATGGGCAAAATCCGGCTTGGAACCAAGTCTGATCTGGTTGGGTGCTTAGAAGATCTGATCACCTCACGGGAAAATGATGATGTAAGCCCCCCTGTTGAAGTCATGATCCTGGATGGAGCAGCCATCGTGAACATGCTGGCACCTCGTAATGCGAAGACCTTCTCTGAGTATGCATCACTAGTATTCTTGCCATACATCACATCTCAGATACAAAATAAGAGCAGGGTTGATATTATCTGGGATGAATATTTCCCAGACAGTTTGAAAGCCGACACCAGGAAGACGAGGGGTAAAGGCACCAGGAGACGAGTTGAGCCATCTAGTTCCATCCCTCAAAACTGGCAGGCCTTCCTTCGCATAGACGAGAACAAGGTGGAGTTGTTTGACTTTCTAGCAACGAGGATAGCAAACATTGAGACTGACAAGCAAATCGTCACCACAAACCACAAAGAAGTTTTTTGTACACAGCCACGAGATGTTACTGGTCTTTCCCCGTGTAGTCACGAGGAGGCAGATACAAGGATACTACTCCATGTCCAAGATGCAGTCAGACAGGGCTATACCAAGGTGTCAATCCGCACAGTGGACACAGATGTTTTGATCCTTGCAGTGGCAGCAACTGGATATCTTGACATCGATGAACTCTGGGTTGCTTTTGGCACAGGGAAGAATTTCAGGCACTTGGCAGCTCACGAGATGGCTGTGGCACTGGGACCAAACAAGTGCCGAGGGTTGCCATTCTTCCACGCCTTCACTGGGTGTGACACCGTGTCCTGCTTCGGCGGAAGGGGGAAGAAAACAGCATGGGAAACATGGAAAGCCTATGATGAGGTCACCTCAGCTTTCTGCGCACTGGCTGCCACACCAACCATTTCAACTGCAAATGACAACATGGATCCACTGGAGCGTTTTGTTGTTCTGCTCTACGATCGAACAAGCAGCCAGGAACATGTTAACGATGCCCGCAAGCATCTCTTCACCCAGACTGGTAGATCAATAGAGGCTATCCCACCAACGCAAGAAGCCCTCAGACAACACATCAAGAGAGCTGCCTACCAAGCCGGCTTTTGTTGGGGCCAGATGATGATTTGCGCACCTGAGCTCCCATCGCCAAGTGAATGGGGTTGGAAACAGAGTAATAACGGCTGGGGGATATATTGGACAACCCTCACAGAGGCAACTGAGGCATGCCGACAATTGATTAGATGTGGATGCAAGAAGGGTTGCAGGAAACAGTGCAAGTGTGTTAAGGCCGCACTCCAGTGCTCAGCTCTGTGTCACTGTGCAGGGGAGTGCACACGATAGTATACAGAAGGAATAACACACCTGTTACATATACACAAACATGTGGAAGACTGTTTTGTAGACTGTTTTATAGTGAAAGTCACTTCCACAGCGTTAATGTGGCATTTTCACTTCATTTCCATTGTGTTTCTGGAGTTTGCTCAAAATAGCTCAAAAAGTAATTATTTTTGTAAAGAATAAGGACCAAATAAATGTTATGTGAGTTTGTTGACATTTAATTATGATCTTACAACCTGTTTACGTGAAAAAAACATCATAGGTGTGCTTGAGCAATAAGTAAATCTAGTTTTATAGACATCGGTACTGTGTATCTTATTATCCGTAAACGGCCATTTTTAAAATGGCCGCCATTTTGTCCCTAGGAAAAGATTTGAATGCCCCTATATCCAAAAATCTTCCTAGTAGTATGCTCTATCAGTGTTCAAAATTTCATGCTTGTATCACCAAAAGCACAATTTTTTCACATATCTGCTGGGCTAATTAGCATTCGATAACATCGACAGGCTAGAGGAATCGCTGAGTGGTGGCGGAACATCGCATCGCGTCAACGGTATCATCGTCCAACCGATGTCGCAGTCGTGTTTGCCGCCCCAACCTCCATCGGCAGTATCCAAAGCAGATAAGAAGCGATCTATCCCGTCATCCAGCGATTTAGTTCCAATATACAGCGGTGGGAAACGAGAGGGCCCACCTGCAATCAAGCCTGCAGATCTTTCTGACACTCTTGCAGGCGCAACATCCCTTGCGCAGCGCCGAAATCACGTATGGATTATGACTCGCATGCTGGAACCATGCGACCAGACAATCAGTTCGTGGACTGGTTTCAACATCATGACTAGAGATCGTGTTCAGGTGACGGAAGATGTAGTTGGCTACCTGCCGACTATAAACGCGCCTGCCACAGATATGGCAACAGTGCAAGAAATCCTCAGAGAAGCTCTGAACATCATGTCATCACTTCAGCTTGAGCGTATACCGGTGGTGCTAGACCAGGCACTATTTGCTAAGGCGACCGAAATAGCATGGAAAGATGTCGATCGATATGGAAGAATCGTGCTCATGATGGGGAACTTCCATACCATCTGTAACTTCATGTCGAGCATTGGGAAAATGTTTGGAGATGCAGGCCTTCGGGATGTAGCTGTTGAGTCAGGAGTAATCGCTGAAGGTTCCATCAACAGGGTTCTGGAAGGCAAGCAATACAACCGTGCTGTGCGACTCCACAAGTTGATGTACGAGGCACTAATGCGCATCATTTGGAAGGGCTTCCAGGTGTGGATAGAAAGCAATCATCCTGACAAGGAACCCCAGATTCGAAGCACTGACCTCAAAATTCGCAGCATCAAGGAGGATGTTTGCCACGAGACTCTCGCTGCTGCTCTCGATGATGATTCATGTGTACAGAGCTTTGACATGTTCGCGAAATACCTACATTTTCTGCGAACCAAACATGGAGACCTGGCTCGCTTCTGGATGATGTATATTGATATGGTAGAGACCCTGCTGGGGTTGATTCGTGCGGATAGAGAAGGCGACTGGATGCTTCACTTGGCTTGTGTCAGAAGAGTGATCCCTTGGTGTTTCGCAATGAACAAGGTGAACTATGCTAGATATCTACCAGTGTACTATGCACAGATGACGCAACTCCACGAAACATGCCCCGAGTTGTACAGGCATTTCAATCAAGGCTACTTCTCCGTACAGCTTAGACCAGGGAATCCATTTGCCAGAATCGCTGTTGATCAGACAACAGAAGAAACAGTAAACAAAGATACGCAAACAGCTGGAGGAACACGAGGTTTTAGTCTTCGACAAGGGGCTGTGTCACGATACTATCTAACTGCAGAAAATCGGGCTACTGCACTGAGGCAACTACGAGAAACTATCCTTGTGAATGGCAGCGACACATCTCACGCCAAGCACCCTGACTTGTCTACTTCTCGCATCAAACGTGATGAGTCTGGCGTCACAGCTATCTGTGATCTACTGGAAAATGACTGGACCAATCCATTCGCCGATGATCCGTCATGTCTTCTCAGTATATCTACCGGAGCGGCTGCGAGGGAGGACGTTTCTAATGACCTACTCAACACCCTGCAAACGGGGGAAGCGGCGTATCAAAGCTTCCAGAAACGTCTTGAAGAGGGAACAGGCTTTCATGACACATTGAACAAGCTAAACTTGAAGACCTTTGGTAAGATCAAGCAGAAAGTTGTGAAGGGCACAAACAAGGAGATCGTCCTGAGAGCTGACAGACAACTGTTTGCCACCATGATACTCATCGCCAAGACAAGGAACCTCGACATGCAACTTGTCCTTTGTCACCCACTAGGGCCGTTACCATGGTCTTTGGCAAACGTTGATGGGTCAATGAAAAAAACGAACAAAGCTGCACTTGCGAAACACATGGAAGGTCTTGTGGAACCAGCCGAGAACGTTGACAAGCGAAGTGCAACAATAATTATTGATGTGATGGCTCTCATACAAAAGATGCATGGCGAGAACGACACGTTCGAAGAACTATCTGACCGCATCCTTGCTGCAGCGCTTCACGCTGGTCAAGGCAGTGAGCGCATCGATGTTGTCTTTGACACATACACAGAAGAATCCATCAAAGCAGCTGAGCGTGTGAACCGCGGTTCAAATGAAGGCATCAGTTTCAGCAAGATCAGACCCGCACACAAAATCATGAACTGGCGGCGTCTCCTTGCTTGCAGCCAGACAAAGGAGAAACTGGTTGTGTTTCTGGCGGAGTCGTGGAAACATGAAACAAATCGCGAAAAGCTAGGCAACAGAACACTGTATGTCACCTGTGGTGAAAAATGTCTGGTACTGACCCGCGATAGGTGGAAGTTGGTGCAAGCACTCGAATGTAGCCACGAGGAAGCAGACACGCGTATGTTTCTCCACGCAAAGCACGCCGCTACCCACTACAAGACGATCATCTTAGTGGCAGATGACACCGACGTTCTGATCATCAGTCTTCATCTCAGCAGAACCATCGATAGTCAGCTCTTCATCAGACGATGAACAAAGGTTCGAGTCAGAATGATCGACGTTGGAAAGTTGGCTGCGGTATTGGGGTCTGGAGTTTGCAGTGCATTGCCAGGGCTTCATGCATGGAGCGGGTGTGACACTGTGAGTGCTCTGGCTAGCCAAGGAAAGATAAAGGCTTTGAAGCTTGTGCAAGCGAATGAGCTGTATCTTCAAGCATTCACAGATCTGGGATCTTCGTGGAATGTACCAACAGACGTCTTCAATAGCATTCAGGCCTTCACGTGTCAGCTGTACGCCAAGAACACGAAGATCGTCAGTGTTAATTCGCTCCGTTATCACATGTTCTGTGCAAAGAAGGGCCAGATCGAATCTGGACAATTGCCGCCTTGTGAAGACTCCTTGATGCAGCATACGCTTAGGGCCAACTATCAGGCGGCTATCTGGCGACGCAGCCTTGAAAACCTACCAGACGTCCCAACACCATCAGCAGGACATGGTTGGGAACTCGATGATGGCGGTTCGCTCACAATCCGATGGATGGCGGGTCTACCAGCTCCAGATGTCGTCTTGAATCTCATCTCATGCACATGCAGAAGGACGTGTCGACCGTCAGATTGCTCCTGCATACTGAATGGGTTGAAGTGCACTGTTGTGTGTAAGCTGCAGGGATGCTCCAACATGGTGCAGGATGATGCTATCGTGGCTCAGGATGCCAATGACTCTGATGGCGACTCTGATGATTAACTTTGTGTGCACTGTATATTGTATAGCATATGTTGTTCTCTATTATAATGCAGGCCAAATTGCCTGAAAATCTTTATAGACAGATAAACGGTTTAGCAAAATGTATAATTTGGAAGATCATACCGGTGTTATTTGACTAAAACATGACATGTTCAATGATACCTCCGCTTGCTTATTAGGAATATACATCGT
The DNA here is from genome assembly GCF_964187855.1 of Myxine glutinosa. Classification (NCBI taxonomy): domain Eukaryota; kingdom Metazoa; phylum Chordata; class Myxini; order Myxiniformes; family Myxinidae; genus Myxine; species Myxine glutinosa. The sequence goes on along the minus strand of NC_136264.1, from coordinate 128,409,894 downwards.
ATGGTGTTAAAATCAGCTCCATACGTCTTTCCAAACTCTAGTAATGAATAATTAATATAATTGGCGGCCATTTTGAAATCCAAGATGGCCACCAAAGTGCAGATTTCCTATGTAACAATTTCCGCCTGCTTATTAGATATCGTATGGTGTTAAAATCCTCTCCGTACGACATTCCTAACTTGCGTTATCGTCAGAATAGATAATGCCAGCGGCGGCCTAAGTCATTTTATGCCTCTTTACATTTATTTGTTGTAAACTCGTGGTGGATGATATGTTTTAGTTTTTGAGTTATTTTTATAGACAGATAAACGGTGTAGCACAATGCATAATTTGGAAAATCATACCAGTGTTGTTTCACTAAAAAAAGTACAAGTCTAATAATAAAATATTGAAAAATATATGATTTTTTTTCGATAATTGATTTTTATAATAATTAATCTAAAACAAAATGCTTCATATTATTTTTTATTTAGACGGTACACATCGGACGTATATTTAGTCGTCAACCGCACATCGATAGCTAGTATAGAAGTCCAGATACACGTGCAACAATGTACCCCACCAAATGGGCATTTTCGAGCTGGGTGGTTTCAAAGATGGCGTCCATCCGGGCACTAAGCTACCGTTCTCAGATGTCCATCACACCTTTTCTGACACTTGAGACATTGGTCTAATGGAAAATCATAATGAGAATTACTCCCCCCGCCGGAGCATTACTTTTGGTCTGGCTCAAGGACTAAATCAGATGTCTAAATCTCCCAGGGTCCTCCATCTGACACCTTTTAACTGGGGGTGAGATGGCCAACCTAACCGTGGGTCGCGTCCTTGGGTTAATACTCACCTTATCTTATCTAATCAGGAGCAGCCGAGCGAACTGCTGAGTACAGACCGGCTAATGTTGTGGAGTCGATTGGTAGGGGAAGAACGTCCCTGCTATCAATACTGCACATTAGCCAAGTCAATAGGAAAAGAGATGAAGCGGGCAGGTTGGAAACACCTGTTTACCAAAATAACCAATAAGTACTTACAAGCAGAAGTCACAATGAAAGAAAACACACAGTCAATAATCACAATGGTCAAAAAGAAAGCAATTACAAGCACAACAAATCACCAAAAGCTTAATCCCGCTTAATGCTTATCCTATCTTCTGTCTTCCTTAATTTCTACACATGCAACATGGGCTCAGCAGATTCACACTCCAAGAAAAAGTAGAGAGGAAGGATAGAAGAGCAGGGGGAGAATGAATTCCGGGCTTAGGGTCGACCCTTGCCTTACTTGGGCATCGTTAACAGACAGGTACCGATCCTGATACAGGTTGGAGGGGGGGTAGGGGTTGGTAAGTAGGTGTGGTGCAGTGTGGTGTGGTACAGTGCAACCTCGTCTTCCACCAGAGATCTCTGCTTGGCCTGCCTGCTCTCCACCACGTGCATGGCGGTTCGTGCCCAGTGCACACGGGTCTCTCCCTCAGCACAACGGTTTTTTCCTCAGATGACAGGCAGTGATTCTTCGGGTTTGCAGCATATCTCTGGCTCGATTCCGAGACGACGAAAAGCACTTGCTTTCCGCCTTTATACTTTCATGAGCAGGGTTGTTCTTGGCTTCGCACAAAGAGTTCAGATTTGTGATCCTGCAGATGCTCCTCCCCACTCCCCTGTCAATCACTCATGCCTCGAGCTGGGGATCTCATTCACCGAGTGCCCTGCTTCTCGTGTTTCCCGCCAAGGCAAGTTAAAGCTAAGAAGACGTGTGTGTTTTAATGTGTGGTGTTAATGTTTAATAAATGCGGTGTATCTATATTATAAAGCAGGAGTGTCAGTCTGTCTGTCTGTCCGTCACCAAACTACTACCTCGGTTTTGGGGCTAGGCCCGCCAAACTTTCTGTGGAACGTTTTGGGGTCCCAGCGGATGTTGTCAGGTAGGTAGGAGGTTTCATAAGTTCCCCAATAAAATTATGATTTTGAAATCGACTCGACACTGAGCTGCTCCAAATCCTGAAGTGAACACATAACGATAATGAGCTGGTTTGATAATATCTCAATACAGTCGACATTTAACACAGTATTTTGTTAAAGTATCAATTTATGATTGGAATGCCGTTTGGAATTGAGTGAATACAATTACGATTTTGAATTTCCAACCGCACAGAACTGCTCTATATCTGGATGTAACGTCAGCACAGATTTAAATATTTGTTTATGTCATGAGTGTTGGTCTAAGTTAAAAAAAATTATATCAATGCTATTTAATTTGTGATTTGAGTTATACTGTTTGGAATGAAAATATAGATATTGAGTTCAAGTGAATGACGAAATGACGTGAGGGTTTCTACTTTCTAACCGTGACATTCTTGGATCGCAATATGCAGATTCACCATTGACTGGAGATAGAACCATTCAAACAGGTACGTTTTTCATGGAAGTCCTTCACGAACCTGCTGTCCATGTCTGATGTGCGACTGAAGGTGGCACAGGAATGTGGAATTTATTGGTTCCATGGTTTAGCATTCACCGTTTCCGCATTGTTTGTTTGCTTCCGGCTCCCCACCCCACGGGTACCTTGCCCCGTGTGTTTAATAAATGTGTCGGGATGGAAGGAAAATATTGGTTATGAGGGGAATTAAGGACAAAGCATGTGTTGTACGTATTTCAGGGTCACGAATCTCTCAAATGTGTCTGGAGAGGTAAATAAACTGAATTGGATGATGATGATGACCATCCCTTTTTGCACCTTGACGATGCATAGGGCTGCCAAAGCAGTTTCCTTGGCTATTTGGCACAATCCTGGACGTGTCGGAACTCCGACGCAGGATACCTGAATGACTCATTCATCCCAGCAAGCTGGCACTCATTTTGCCGACCTCGGACAGGCTGAGTCAACCCCCTGGCATTAATTCAACGATCGACTGGGATTTGAACTCAGTATCCTAGGAAATACCAAACCAGCACCCTAACCGTTAAGCCAACACCAGGCTAAACTGAATTGGAGTTGTTTCTAACTTTCTGGAAAGATAAGACGCCAAATACTGTCTAAAATGTGCAATGGTTACCAATCTATATGGCTATAAATGTCGATTTATAAAAGGGGAGGGGATGGAGGAGGTTATTATTGGGAGGAGGAAGAAGACCTCTCCATAGTCCTTGCATTCGCATATCTCCTGTTTCTCACCACATAAAAGGCAGGCCTATCTGAATACTAATGCTGATGAGTTACAGTGCATTCAGAAAGTATTCAGACCCCTTCACTTTTTTCACATTTTGTTATGTTGCAGCCTTATGCTGAAATCGTTTAAATTCATTTTTTCCCTCATCAATCCACACTCAATACCCCATAATGACGAAGAGAAAACAGGAATTTAGAAAGTTTTGCAAATTTATTAAAAATAAAAAACTGAAATATCACATTGACATAAGTATTGACATAAGACATAAGTATCAATATTGTTGAAATGAAGATCAAATAGCTGTATGTTGAAATATGTTGAAAAAGTCAAAACTTTACATGGGGGTGTACTTACTTTTTCCACATGCAAAATTTGCATTCATGTTTATTTAAATTATACAATGGACTACAAAATGTAAATGTTTCATGATATTTGTTATATTATATCACCTTTATCTATCAATATTGTTGAAATGAAGATCAAATAGCTGTATGTTGAAATATGTTGAAAAAGTCAAAACTTTACATGGGGTGTACTTACTTTTTCACGTGACTGTATATATATATATATATATATATATATATATATACATACATACATATGTACACGTTGTGTATATGTGCATTTAGCACAATAGCAGTAATGTAGGAGCTTACTTCCAAAGTTAAGAATAATGAAATATTTTTTTTTTGTTCATAAAATGAGGGGAAGAGACGTCTCAGGGCAATGTACCACGACTATAAGTTAAAATGTCCGCATCACAATGATCCAGTGAATTTTCAAACGTTTAGTGCAACACCCAGAGCAATGTAGAAGGAGGAAGTGAAGTAATAGGGGTGGGGTGGGGAGAGTGAGGCAAGGTCAGAGATGAGGAAGAATACTCGGCGAACGGTACAATTTTATTTGTCTCGTTAATTTTTTTACGACAACTCAATATAATCGTGCATGTTGCCATTTCAGTTTGCTGTATGTAACATTTCATCCATCTGCTGATAATTTTATCAGAATGGTTTTAATAACCACAAATTAATCTTTTTATGGTTATGTGCTTTATAATGCATCTGACATGTTTAATTGGAGACCTTTGCACTAAATCTGATAAAAAATCAAATCTGTTTTGTTATAAGATATATAAAAAGGTGCATATAAAAGCATTTCTATATCGGGGAGTAATTGGTAACAGTACCAGCAAAAGTCTTCTTGAACGGCTCGACTGCGTTTCTTTGACAAACAATCAGGACAAACAAACAAGGCAACCAGCGTTAACCTTAACCCTACAAATTGGTCATAAACTCATTCGCCTCAATATTGAAACCTGGGAAACTCACAGCTTTGTGGCAATACAAGCACACTACAGCCGGAGCTTTGTTTTTGCCAACAATTATAGTAATTTTAATTCTTATCAATGTAAACATAATTATGTAAACTATTAGCAATATATTATAGGACTGTGACTCATGCTTCCTACCAACCAACCTGTTTAATTAACTAGAAAAGGTAAGGATTCTAACCTGCAATTCTTTATGGGCTGTCTTACGATGCTGACGAATATGGGACAATGCTCATAAATACTGTACAATGACATACAGCCAGAAATAGTTCGTTTTTTTGGAACTAGAGACAAAGCACCAACACAACAACTGCTACCACTTTAACCAGCCAAATTATGCCCACCTTGGAGACAAACAGGTAAATGCTGTCGTACTTTCAATTAAATTTGTGTTTGGACAACAGTTATATATTTGAAGTCCAGTGTACATTACAGGTTTGTTTTAATTGGATGATTTAGGTTTATGGGGAAATTGTCTCCTTGCTTTCGAGTGTTGTGAAATATTTGTGAGAATTAGGCTCTTGGGTTGTCTGCCAGGTCTTTGACTTGTGTTTGAATTCAACAACATTGATTATTAAATGGTCATTTGGTCACGAAGGGCTTGGAGAGCTATTGACAGTTGATTCGCCTGTTTCCACAATGTCAAAATACAGATTTGGATTACAAATGGTGGTGAGGAAGTTTTCTCAAGCATCTGAGTCATATTTCCGATGTACAAAGTGACTTTTTTTATACAACTTCACTCTTTCATTCCTCTTTTCTCCCGCCTCTGGAACAAACTCCCTCACTCCCTTCAATCCCACTCCTCCCTCCAGGTCTTTAAAACAGCTGTTCACCACCATCTCTTATCTTCCCCCATCCAAAACCTTGATCTTTTCTACCCCCGCTAATTCACCCCAGATCCACCTTGTTTGAAATTCCAACTTCTTTCCTGGAAGTCCTGGCAGTGTCCATATGTTTTATACCTCTCCCACCGCCCCCTTCCCATGCCCCCCCCCCCCAAAGCCCTCGCCCTCTCTCAGATCTCTCGATGTCTCCATGTCTCTCGGTCCCTGCTCTCAAATGTTGTGTTTGTGTCCTTCCCCCTCTCTCCCCATCTTGTCTACCGCTCCCGATGTTATATGTTTTATGTGTCGGTTTGTCTTTCTGTGTGATTAATGTTAGCTCTTTCACGAGCCTCGATCTTGTATACAAAAAAAAAAGGAAAAAAAACAAAAAAAAAAAACGGTCGAGACTCATGGAGGTGCTGAACGAGAAAGGGTAGCAGGTTCACAAACTACCATAGGGTATAGGTGGATGGACATACACGAGGACGAAAGGAGGAATGACATACAAACAAGTACCAATGGGAAAGTATCAGCATGTGTAGAGGACATCATGGACGTGCCTGATTGAGCGCATGAGGTGTGATGGGTTCCACCTTTGGAAGGCTGAAGTAAGGAATGTGAGACAATGGACGCAGGCAGATTATTTCACAATCAAGAAGACAAGGGGATGAATGAAATCAGGTAAGCCACCAGCCAGGTCTTAATTTGGCGGCTGAGCAAATGAGAGTTTCAAGGGGTGGCATATGGAGAGGAGGCAGAGGTAGGTGAAGGCAGGATGAGCAAGGCCAAATGTAGGGTTTTTTTTGTTTTCAAGATCGAGGCTTGTATAAGAGCTAACATTAATCACAAAAAAAGAAAAAAATGGACACACAACACATACAATAAAGGGAGCGGGAGACAAGATGGGGAGAGAGAGGGAAGCACAAGTACAACAGCAGAGAACAGGGAAATCGGGAGATCTGTGGGAGGGAGAGAGCTTGGGGGAGGAGGCATGGGAAGGGGTGTGGGTGGGTGAGGCATAAAACACATGGACACTGCTTCCGGGACTTCTAGGACTTCCGGGAAAAGAAGTTTGTATTTCAAAAATGTGGATCTGGGGTGAATTAATGGGGGTAGAAAAGATCAAGGTTTTGGATGGGAGAAGATAAGAGATGGTGGTGAACAGCTGTTTTAAAGACCTGGAGGAAGGAGTGGGATTGAAGAGTGAGGGAGTTTGTTCCAAAGGTGGGAGTAAAGAAGAATGAAAGAGTGAAGGTGAGCAGGGAGTCTTTATTTTGGCAATTTCACGAGAAGAGGGTTGCTGGCAGATCTTGTGCGACCTTTAGGAATATTTGGGGGACAGAGCACAGATAGAGCTGGTGGAGCTAGGCCGGATAGGAGTCTGTAGAAGAAAGAAAGACCACCTACCTGCCTACGCTGTGTGAGTGAAAGGCCCTCACAATCAGCTTCATCGCGGGAGATTCCAATGATTCTGAAAGCTTTGGTTTCAACAGCGTGAAGCCGAGCTAGGTGTGAGGCAGGAGCACCGGCCCAGAGGGGAGAGCAGTACTCCATTGAGCTGCGGATGATAGCCTTGTATGTGGTGAGGAGCTCAAGTGTGCCAAGGAAAGACATCGCACGACGGAGGATGCCCAGTCGGCGACTGGCTTTGGAGGCCAGATTTGAAATGTGGTTTTCCCAGGAAAGATCATGGCAGATAGTGAGACTCAAAAGGTTGAGTGACAGAGAGGGTTGTTGAGAAAGTAGATGGGAGGGTTGTGCAGTCGGTCTTTTCAAAGAAACATAGTAAGAGTGTGAGATTTGTCAGGATTGAAAGACATGTTCCACTTGTTTGCCCAGTCTGTGATTTTGTCCAGGTCTGCAGAGAGTGAGGAGGCTGCAGACTGCTGATCTGAGGGATGAGGGATGGAGCGGCAGAGAGTGGAGTCATCAGCAAAGAGATAGAGAGGATTTTCCAGAGAGTCGGAGAGATCATTGATGAAGACCAGAAAAAGCACAGGGCCCAGAAGACTGCCTTGGCGAACTCCAGCCTGAACAGGAAAGGGAGTTGAGAGAAATCCATTCAGAGCCACACGTTGACTATGACCAGAGAGGAAGTCCGCAAGCCATGCATGGAGATTTCCATGGATACCATAGGAGGAGAGTTTGGTGAGCAGAGCGGGGTGCCAGACCTTATCAAGGCACGTGATATGTCTAGGGATACAGCTCTGATTTCCTGTTTGGCATTGAGGACCTCCATCCATGGTTTCTAAAATATGATATCCAAGCTCGTATAAAATAGCCCACAAATTTGCTGCCGTTGGGAGAGTGACAGACCTTGTGAATCTCCTGCCTTGGGAATCTTATCCACGAGTGGTACAGAAGGCCTAGTTTTCATCCCTGTAACTTGAAGCAAGCTGGGAAGTAGGGGTATCAGCCCAGAATAAAGAGCCTACTCCCTGGAGCTCTGTATGAAATCCTTGTGCACTGTGATGAGTTCGGAACAGCTCAGGAATGCCTTATAAGCTGTACAGAAAAAACCAAGACTGCGACTGACATTTCATGCTGAACTTATGATATTATCCTCCCATGAAAGATTATCACAGATAGTGAGGCCAAGGAGTTCCAGGGACTGTACCCCTTCCAATGGCTGCCAGAGAAGTGGATTGGATAGTTTGATTGCCCATCCGTGTGTATGACTTGGCTGCATTGAACCTAATGTTCCAAGAAGGTGATAAGCGGTTTATCTTTTCCAGGTCTGCCAAAGGGGATTCAGCAGTGGTCTGCCAAAAGGGATTCATCAGTGGTCTGCCAAAAGGGATTCATCGGTGGTCTGCCGAAAGCGATTCAGCAGTGGTCTGCCAAAAGGGATTCATCAGTGGTCTGCTGAAAGGGATTCATTGGTGGTCTGCCAAAAGGGATTCAGCAGTGGTCTGCCGAAAGGGATTCAGCAGTTGTCTGCCAAAAGGGATTCAGCAGTGGTCTGCCGAAAGGGATTCAGCAGTTGTCTGCCAAAAGGGATTCAGCAGTGGTCTGCCAAAAGGGATTCAGCAGTGGTCTGCCAAAGCGATTCAGCAGTGGTCTGCCAAAAGGGATTCAGCAGTGGTCTGCCAAAAGGGATTCAGCAGTGGTCTGCCGAAAGGGATTCAGCAATGGTCTGCCAAAAGGGATTCAGCAATGATCTGCCGAAAGGGATTCAGCAGTGGTCTGCCAAAGGGATTCAGCAGTGGTCTGCCAAAAGGGATTCAGCCGTGGTCTGCCAAAAGGGATTCAGCAGTGGTCTGCCAAAAGGGATTCAGCAGTGGTCTGCCAAAAGGGATTCAGCAGTGGTCTGCCAAAAGGGATTCAGCAGTGGTCTGCCGAAATGGATTCAGCAATGGTCTGCCAAAAGGGATTCAGCAGTGGTCTGCCAAAAGGGATTCAGCAGTGGTCTGCCGAAAGGGATTCAGCAATGGTCTGCCGAAAGGGATTCAGCAGTGGTCTGCCAAAAGGGATTCAGCAGTGGTCTGCCAAAAGGGATTCAGCAGTGGTCTGCCAAAAGGGATTCAGCAATGGTCTGCCAAAAGGGATTCCGCAGTGGTCTGCCAAAAGGGATTCAGCAATGGTCTGCCAAAAGGGATTCAGCAGTGGTCTGCCGAAAGGGACGAATATGAGGTTTTGCTCTCTGCATGGTGGAGTCATTGGCAAAATGGTAAAGTTTGGTATACACAGTTTGTTTTTTTTGGTATACAGAGTCAAGGCTCTTAGAAGAGCAAGAACATTGAACAGATCAGTACGCAACAGAGAAAAAGGAACAGTACAGAGAGGGGGAGGGGGGGAGGTAAACACGAGCAGCTTAGTTGAAGGACAAAATAGAGGGAGACTTGGACAAAACAGGAGTTGAGGAGATGAATGAGGGGTAGGTAAGACGCATGGGGTGGGCAAGATGGATGTAGAAGGAAACTCTCAGGAAGGAAAAACAGGAAAGTTGTAAGGAGAGGGGCTTGGGGCGAAGGTGGGTTGGGGGGAGGGTTAACAAGGGTAGAAAAGAACATGATTTTGGATTGGGGATGATCTGAGGTGATGGTGGAAGCTGTCTTGAAGACCTGGAGGGAAGTATGTGGTTAAAGAGAATGTGGAGATTGGTCCCACAAGTGTGAAGAAAGAGGAGCGAATGAGTGGAGGTGAGCATTGATCCTGGATTTAGGTTGTTTCAGCAGAAGGGGGTGCATGGTGGACTGTGTGCACCGTGCAGAAACCTGGGAGGAGAGGGGACACAACAAAGCACGGAAATAAAGTGGAAGACCAGAAAAATAGGTGTAAGAAGGCAAAGAGACAGACCACTGACCTGTCTGCGATGGGAATGTTATAGGCCCATAGACTCGGCTTCAGTATGGGACATTCCAGCAGTAGTGAATATGAATAGGTGATGTTCTGATGGACCAGTCTTGACTGCAGAGAGCGGATTTGAGGCCAAACTTAATAGCTTTACAAATTTCCATACAAGTCTGCACCTTGGGTATTCTCTAATAACTGCAAAAGAAAAACCCACTTTTACCCACACATTGTCAAAGATTCTGTGAGGTGTTGATATCAAGTGGAAGAACAACTAAGGTAAGTTTGCCGACAACTCCAGACTTAAATATTCCCAATCCCATCAGATTTCAAGAGCTTAAACATTGCCCAGCTTGGCTATCACTGGGATATGAGATACTGGATGTTATAGCTCGCTTAAGAATCGCAAAATAACTCCATTCGTGTCTTGCTTGCCTTTGATCTGTTCGTTTTATGATATATATATATTTAATTCATTTTAACACAAAGTTGATGTTCATGGAGGAACAAATGCAGAGGACGAGTGGTTTCAACTGATGCAGAAGGGCAGAAGGAAGCAAAGCGCTATTTCACAGAGACATACAAACATGACATATCTATCTATAATTCCAGTAATCTCTGTCTGTCTGTCTGTACGTTTGTTTGTCTGTGACCGCTGTTTCTCGACAACCACGGGTCCGATATACTTTTAACTTGCCAGGTATATTGCTGGGGACCCGAGGATGTGCCTTTTCAAGGTTTCATATTAATCGGACAATTACTTACCGAGCTATGTCCAAAAAACGATTCAACCAATCAGAGAGCAGCGAACGATCGCGTGTGCCGAACGTGGCGGGCACACTCTGCCTCGGATGGCACATTTGACAGCGTATTCATTTATTTCACGTTTGCAAACTATGTTGGCGTTAAACTATGTTTTACAACTAATAAAAACGAATTTGCGATTCATTCGCTTTCCTGCGCGTTTGTGCACGCGATGGCGATTTCTTTACCAAACTCCGGAAGCCGTTCGCTTTGGACCAAACCATTGCATGTAAATAGAGGGGGGGGATTGTCACCACTCGCAAGCCGTTCGCTTTGGACCAAACCATTTCATGTAAATAGAGGGGGGGGATATAATTTTAGATATAGATATAGTACGGGCATGCCCTAGTAATAAGAAAGGCGGGTGCTGTGGTGGGAGGTTAGGATATAAAACAATCATGAATGGAAACGAGAGCCGACATGAGACGGTGGTGAGCCGCAACCTTGAAGCAGTGGAGGGAGGAATGCTATTGGACAACACATGGAGGTGACTCCAAAGGCAGGAAAACGAGGGGCAAAGGCAATTCAAATTTTAGAATTTGCCTATTTCTATGGGATTGAGTAAGCAGGGAGTAACGGATTGACTCGAGGTGAGAGGGGGAGAGAGAAAGAATGAGGGAATTAAAGGAAGAAAACTATGCAAGATTACATAGCCCATCACACACGTACAGATGTTTTGCTGGGGTGACTGGATGGTCTAGATGTACGCCCACTCACCTCTTAGAGGGGTCAATATACGGTTGAACCCCCAAAAAATTGATACAAAAGGTTTTTCAATGGATTCTGGTACCATTGGGCATGCTAAATAACATACTAAAAATCTAGTAACATCTGACTTCCGGAAAGGGGTCATTTTGAAGATGGCGTCCAAGATGACCGCCGGGAGCTTAAAATGGCCACATCTCAATTATTATTCAACCTAGAAAGGTGGTTTTGGTGTCTAACCCTAGGTTTTAGGGCCCAAGGAATCCAATTGAATTAATAAAATTACCATCAGTTAATTATTTATTGACAAGTCCAAGATGGCATCCCAAGGTGACATCCTGATCCACTAAAATGGCTCTGTCGAATAGTAGTCAACCTAGAGAGATTTTTTCAGTGTGTATACCTAGGTTTAAGGCACCCAGGAAATCATCAAAATTACTTAAATAAGCACAAAGTAATCAGGTAATCCAGTAAGCCAGGTTTACCAGCCCATTAGGCATTTGTTGTCTTATACAGTTAGTCGCTATTCATCGTCATCCTCCGACTCACCAGCTAATGAACCAAGTGTGTGTTTCAGATTGGAGATAAGAGTGTAATGTGTCTACACCACTGCCACCTGTGACTCCAGTCCACAGTATTCAGTGATCATTACAGACAAAGGTTTGTACAAAGCTTGAGAGGTTATGGCAAGGGACAGACTATTTTATATTGGGGAGGGGGTGGGGGTACTGAAAAATCTGACAAACAATTTATTTTCATCTCAAAAGGAATAAGTATATTATTTGGTACATGTATGCATAAACAAAATCCAAATCAGTTTGGCCCACTTATGTCAAGAATGAACGCTGCTCCAGACAGTCTCTTGAAGGTCATTCATTGTAACTGCTCCACTGCCTGCAAGACACTCCGCTGCTCTTGTAGACGATATGGACTATAGGCTATGAGCCAAGGGGGTTGGTCGGTACCATACAGATGGAGTAAGGCTTATTGTGATTTTTAGCAAGATATATGTCCCTAGATATGAAAAAAAGGTGATAGCAGTGTATAACTCTCGGCCATCTCTGTGTTATCACCCGAAATATTATTATAGGCTATGAGCCAAGGGGGTTGGTCGGTACCATACAGATGGAGTAAGGCTCATTGTGATTTTTAGCAAGATATATGTCCCTAGATATGAAAAAAAAGTGATAGCAGTGTATAACTCTCGGCCATCTCTGTGTTATCACCCGAAATATTATTATACGCCCGCTTCGCTTCGCCAAAAAATGTGATATTTGCTAAAATTGGAATAAATATGTTTTTAAGGACCACAGAGTGCCAATAATTTGCATACTGGATGCCAACTAATATAGTAATAGAAATATAGAACATTTGTGGGGGTTATTTATCAAAATATTGATATAATGACAGAAAATATGTTAAATTTAGTGAAAAAGTGGTCGAAATCGCTTCGAGTTCAGAATTCACATTGTACATTTTTGTCAATATTTCAAAAATGAAAACTCCCAGAGTAACATTTGACCCCTCAAAATCTTCGCAAGGAACCACTGCATTGGAATATATCATTACTTTGTAATATGGTGGTTGTTTGGGGCACATATTTTGGCAAAGTTCAAAATATGTTCAACCATACCCCCTAACCGTTCAACCAACCGTTCAACCATCTTGACTGAAAGTTCCTTGCGAAGATTTTGAGGGGTCAAATGTTACTCTGGGAGTTTTCATTTTTGAAATATTGACAAAAATGTACAATGTGAATTCTGAACTCGAAGCGATTTCGACCACCTTTTCACTAAATTTAGCATATTTTTTGTCATTATATCAAAAATTTGATAAATAACCCCCACAAATGTTCTATATTTCTATTACTATATTAGTTGGCATCCAGTATGCAAATTATTGGCACTCTGTGGTCCTTAAAAACATATTTATTCCAATTTTAGCAAATATCACATTTTTTGGCGAAGCGAAGCGGGCGTATAATAATATTTCGGGTGATAACACAGAGATGGCCGAGAGTTATACACTGCTATCACTTTTTTTTCATATCTAGGGACATATATCTTGCTAAAAATCACAATGAGCCTTACTCCATCTGTATGGTACCGACCGGTCAATTTGGGGGGTCTGGCTCATAGCCTACTACCATGTACTACTGCCTGTGGACCGTGCCAACTTGAAGAATGTGACAATCCACATAACAAGTTTCTTCCAGAGGAGTCGGAGGATGACGATGAATAGCGACTAACTGTATAAGACAACAAATGCCTAATGGGCTGGTAAACCTGGCTTACTGGATTACCTGATTACTTTGTGCTTATTTAAGTAATTTTGATGATTTCCTGGGTGCCTTAAACCTAGGTATACACACTGAAAAAATCTCTCTAGGTTGACTACTATTCGACAGAGCCATTTTAGTGGATCAGGATGTCACCTTGGGATGCCATCTTGGTCTTGTCAATAAATAATTAACTGATGGTAATTTTATTGATTCAATTGGATTCCTTGGGCCCTAAAACCTAGGGTTAGACACCAAAACCACCTTTCTAGGTTGAATAATAATTGAGATGTGGCCGTTTTAAGCTCCCGGCAGCCATCTTGGACGCCATCTTGAAAATGACCCCTTTCCGGAAGTCAGATGTTACTAGATTTTTAATATGTTATTTAGCATGCCCAATGGTACCATAATCCATTGAAAAACCTTTTGTATCAATTTTTTGGGGTTAGGTGAGTTTTTTTCGTATATTGACCCTACTATGTAAGATGTCTAGCCTGGGTTCTAATCCAGACCCAGCTATAAACCGTCATCGCAGTGTTTCACACTCAGGGTGAATTAATCAATGTGTGTTCCGTCCCTCAGACTGCCATTAAACGGGAGTCCCGTCTGCCAGCATTTGTTGGTTGAGGTTAAAGATCCAATGGTGTCCTTCACAAAGAGTGGGCGAGCCATCGCCGGCACCATGAACAGATTCCAAATTCCTGCCCTAACCGGCAGAGCCACAGCCACCAGCCAATGATGCTACCCCGCAGCCTTGTTGTGCATACGAACAAAGAAGTTGTTGTTTTGATTTTATCCAATGCTCTTAGTAAACCAGATCACTTTCTGTATTTACAACTTGTAAGCACAACTCCATTGAAAAGTAGTAAATGGATTCCCCATTGCTAAGTTATACTCAAAGTTCGGGTTTTTTGACAAACCTTTGAATGAAACTTCTCTCCTAGGTGCCTGAGATATCACATGGCTTAGAAAGGCCTATTCTAGGTCTGTGCTAGTCGAGGCATGTCTGGCAGTTGGAAGGCGGTCAAGGCCCAGACTCTAAGCGGCCGTGTGAGAATCCGACGATCGAGTCCCAGCCCGCGCAGGATTCGAACCGATCTATGGAATCAAGTACTGCCAAACCTCCCCAGCCTTCAGCACAAGGTGTGCGGTCTGCACTCCCTCGGAATGTCAAATCCGTTCACAGCGATTTGTTAAATGAAAGCACACACCTTGTCATGCAGTTTCCCAAGCGAGCTTATCTTGCTTTAACACATTTCCCTTTACGAATGAAGTGGTTTTAATCAGATGTTTTGATTTGGTTTACTTTTTCGACAGCGTCTAAAGGTCATGAGATAACTTGTCCACAAAAAACAATCCTACCAAAAGTCAAGGGATGATGATTTCATGTTTAGGACTGTCAGACAAACTTTGATGGATAGTCGTTTGTTACCTTGAAATGCCTCCCTGTCATCAAACTTGAACAGGTTGTTTTAAGGGGTGGATTATATGTTTGGTTTTTGTGGAGATGTACCTGGACATATACCTGAACTCATCGTTCTTCTCATCATGTTTCCATATTTCGATGCTCTGAGATATTTGTTTGTTGCACCACACCATGTGATCATGTACATTGACCACACTGATGAAAGGCTTGTGTATTGTTGCTTTTCCATGCTCTTTACATGACAAACTAGAACGGCACTCGGTAGAGTTCATACCTCCGCCAGGTTGAGCAGTTTGTTTTGTATCCACTGATGAGCTGGATCTGGATTCGGACCTGAACCAAAGTCTAATCGGCTTGTTCTTGTCACCTAACAAACTCAGCCACCAAGTTTAGTCATAACTCATCCACACCTTTTTTAAATATCATGTTATTTATCGCTTTTCGCCCGATCTCTCAATGGTGAAGAATCACTAAAAATTTAAATAAATCTCGTGTCCGAATCCATATTCCGATCTTCACCAAAATCGAATCGATTAGTCCTTGTTGCACACCCAATTGCTCCACCAAATTTCGTCCAAATCCGTCCACAACTTTTTGGGATATCCTGCTATGTATCGTTTTTGGCCCTATTTCCCAAAGGTGAAGAAGCACTTTAAAAATTCTAGTAGCCGGATCCGGATCTTCACCAAAATTGAATCGATTCTTCCTTGTCACACACACAACCGGTCCACCAAATTTCGTCCAAATCCGTCCACAACTTTTTGAGATATCTGCTATGTATCGTTTTTGGCCCTATTTCCCAGAAGGTGAAGAAGCACTTTAAAAATTCTAGTAGCCGGATCCGAATCCGGATCTTCACCAAATTATAATCATTTCGTCCTTGTCACATACGCTACATCACCACCAAATTTCGTCCGAATCCGTCCACAACTTCTTGAGATATCTTGTTCACAAACAAACAAACAAATAAAATCACTCATAGAGCGACACTTGGCAAAAGAGAACAAAGCAGAATGGCACTCAGTAGAGCATCCTTTTGACCTCACAAATAGTTGGTGGTTGGTTTCACAAAGCTGATATGAAAATCCAATTTAAATTTCAAGTCAATTGGATGAAAATTGAGGCTTTTAGAAATTTGAAAAAAGTGCTTGACCTTTGGCCTATTTTGACCTATGCTGATCTCAAAAATAGTTGTTGGTTGAATTCAGTTAACTGATATGTAAATCCCATTCAAATTTCAAGTGAATCGGATGAAAATTGAGGATTTTAGAAATTTGAAATTGTTGTTGACCATTGCCCTATGTTGCTCTTTTGGCCTATGGTGATCTCAAAAATAGTTGGTGGTTGAATTCAGTTCGCCGATATGTATATCCCATTCAAATTTCAAGTCAATCGGATGAAAATTGAGGATTTTAGAATTTTTTTTAAAAGTGGTTGACCTTTGGCCTATGTTGACCTTTTGGCCTATGCTGATCTCAAAAATAGTTGGTGGTTGAATTCAGTTCGCCGATATGTATATCCTATTCAAATTTCAATTCAATCGGATGAAAATTGAGGATTTTAGAAATTGGAAATGGTTGTTGACCTTTGGCCTATGTTGACCTTTTGGCCTATGCTGATCTCAAAAATAGTTGGTGGTTGAATTCAGTTCGCCGATATGTATATCCCATTCAAATTTCAAGTCAATCGGATGAAAATTGAGGATTTTAGAAATTTTTTAAAAAGTGGTTGACCTTTGGCCTATGTTAACCTTTTTGCCTATGCTGATCTCAAAAATAGTTGGTGGTTGAATTCAGTTCGCCGATATGTATATCCTATTCAAATTTCAATTCAATCGGATGAAAATTGAGGATTTTAGAAATTGGAAATGGTTGTTGACCTTTGGCCTATGTTGATCTCAGAAATAGTTGGTGGTTGAATTCATTTCGCCGATATGTATATCCTATTCAAATTTCAAGTCAATCAGATGAAAATTGAGGATTTTAGAAATTTGAAATGGTTGTTGACCTTTGGCCTATGTTGATGTTTTGGCCTATGCTGATCTCAAAAATAGTTGGTGGTTGAATTCAGTTCGCCGATATGTATATCCCATTCAAATTTCAATTCAATCGGATAAAAATTGAGGATTTTAGAAATTGGAAATGGTTGTTGACCTTTGGCCTATGTTGATCTCAGAAATAGTTGGTGGTAGAATTCAGTTTGCCGATGTGTATATCCTATTCAAATTTCAAGTCAATCAGATGAAAATTGAGGATTTTAGAAATTTGAAAAAGAGTGGTTGACCTTTGGCCTATGTTGACCTTTTGACATTTTGACCCAAAAAATATATAGGATTTTTGTCGGACCACGAACTCTACCATTTGGTGAAGTTTCCTGAAGATCGGTTTAAAATTGCGACCTGTAGGCAAGTATAAGTGAGCGGACAGACAAACAAACACACAAACTGAAATGATCAACATGAATTTTTTTTTTTTCTGGCCAAGTATCAAACAGATGGACAGACAAACGGATAGACGGGTGAAAACATAACCTCCATCCACCTTTGGTGGCACAGGTAATAATTCTCGTATCCGAATCCATATTCAGATCTTCACCAAAATTGAATCGATTCTTCCTTGTCAGACACCCAATGGGTCCACCAAGTTTCGTCCAAATCCGTCCACAACATTTTGAGATATCCTGCTACGTATCGTTTTTGGCCCGATCCGATCTGCCAATGGTGAAGATTCACTTTAAAAATTCTCGTAGTCGGATCCGAATCCGGATCTTCCCCAAAATCTAATCATTTCGTCCTTGTCACATACACTACCTGTCTGCCAAACACAACTTTTTGAGATATCTTGTTCACAGACAGACAGGGGTGAAAACTTAACTTTCACCCACCTTTGTTGGCGGAGGTAACTATGTGGGTGCTTGCTTACCTGATACCCCCAATGATACCCAACATGCTTTCAATACATCATGGAAGTATCATGTGACCAAAATAACGTCTTTTCCACAAAAACTGGTCGTGGTTGGGAAGATCCATGTTAAAAACCTAGGGCATTACCAACTCCAGTAGTATTCCTCAATTAGCAGGCAAGGCCCAAGTCTGATGTTTCAATCAGTGAGTGGTCTTTATCTGGATTCTAGGACTTCTCAGGCCTCATGCACCTTGTGTTAAGTATCCGCCCAATTGGAAGGCGTGTCACGTGGGATCCCAAATATGCAGATGCAGACCTCTGCAATATGCAGAGGTGGGATCCCAAAAACATTGCACCACTCCCTTTTTACTTCTGTTTACATGCAGTAACAAGCATGGCACTGTGCAGCCTTCTCTCATCGGCATTGCTCACAAGCTTCTGCACTGTTGTTATCTGTTACCAAATGTTGTCTCTTTGAGCGACCATCAAAATGAGACCTTATGTTCAGACCATTTATTTGTGAAGTAAGGTGAAGGCTTAAATAATTGTCCAAATCTTGATTTAAAAGGAGTTTTGCAAGGATTTAACTTACACTGCAATTGCTAACCACAGAAACACTCTTGACATCACTCGCCGTGGACTGATGGAACACAGAGAGCAAAGACAAGTATTCTGCGGACCAGGAAGCATGAATAACCCAAAATGCCTGCTCCTTTTAAAACAATCATGCTATGTCCCCACTAACGATATAAGTTTGCCATTTGGCTTGCAAATGCATCTTCTTTGTTGTTGGCCTTTTATGATGTTGAGTGGCCTTAACATACCTGTAATCACTGCTGATTTTTATTGGTTCAGGAGTTATCAAGTGACCACTATATTCGTAATGTGTGTGCGTCTGTCTGTGTGTCTGTCTTTTTGTCCGCAGCATAACTACCCGATGATATCATCCGATCTTGATGAAACTTGGGTGGGAGGTTGATATCATGATCTAGTTGTGTCCTGCCTAGAGTGGGCGTATTGCGCCCATTGTGGGTGGAGCCACGCCCGAAAAAGATGTCTTTTTAGGGGGTAATCGAGTTCAAGCTACATCTTCTCCGAAGGGTTTGGTGGAATCCGACAGGGGTTTCGGTATTTGGTTCGGCCAATGTCGTGTGTCTAGCCCCACGGAGCTCGATTTTTAATTTTTTTTTTCCCCATTTTTTATTTATTTATTTATTTATTTATTTATGTATTAATTTTTTTAATTTCATTTTTCACCGAATTTTCGGTATTGTGCAGGTAACTAACCTCATAACTGATTATACATTATTTTCTATCTCATTTCAAGGTCAGTAACCTTCGTTTTGACATTTCCGGGCCTGTTTCGGTTATAGTCCGTCCTTTGTCATTGAATACCGCTTGCTCATGAACCATCGTCGTCTCCTGACTTGTTGGTTTTAAGAAGGTCACACAACTCTGTTAAGCTTGGTGATGGCTTAATAATTAATGTTGCTGGCTTAAGATCGTAGGGTCTTGAGTTTGAGCCCCTGTCATGCCGCTACATAACATCAGGTGGGTTGACTCAGCCTGTCATCCTTCCAAGGTCAGCACAATGAGCACCAGCTTATTGGGGGAAATAAGCCATTCGAGTATCCTGTGTGGGAGTGGCGACTCATCCAGGATTGTACTCCTTCGCCAATGAAACTGCGTCGGCAGCCCTAGGCACCTTGCGGCGTGAAAGGAATAGTTGGTTGGTGACACAACTCTGTTTGCAAACACAATATGGACGTGCTGTGTTGCAGCAATTTGTTTACCATAAAACTTACGAGCTTCACAATAGAATCCTTGCCCACCTAGGCTATTACAAAGCAGAATAAATGGATATTGTAACAATGCATGCTTCATGTTTCTGCCATGCTAATCATGCTGACAGAGAACTTCAATTTGGCTCAACCTAGTCTGAGCATGGAGATGTTCCAGACTTGTGGTCGACACAAGTCGTCAGTGTATTGGAATTTGAGGGCAAGTGGGGAGGTGAAGAAAAAGACAGTGAAACTAGAAATGAGACAGATTTTCCTCTTTTTCTCCATGAGAGGGTAAAATGGATAAATTTAGCATGAAAGGTAGTGAAAGTAAATACAGTCGAAGTCTTCACAAGGTGTGGTCAACTTCACAAGTCTTCACGGTGTGTACCCCGGTTTAGAATAGGTACACCGTATCCCTGCGCATCGTAAGAGGTGACCAAGGGTTGGCGTCAGGAAGGGCATCCGGCCATAAAAACATTGCCTCAAACAGGGAACCATGATTGTCATGGGGCCCGCAAGGCTAACCCCCGCTCTAGCGGGGAAAATGGCCTTAAAACGATCATTCATATTTCAGATTCTTCACAAGGGAAATATGTTTTGAATACAGACATCTAGGTCATGGAGGAACGAAATTATAGAAGGTGGTGTATTCAGAGACGGATAGTGGATTTAAAAGTAACACGGAGACAATACATTGCGGATGAGTGGCAGAAAGAAATGGGTTGGAGGGGGATGGGTTCGCAAGAATAGAGAGCAGGTATCTGTATGGGTTAAACCATGAGGCGATTATCAGCAGCCTGTCTCCCTCCTCAACATCCTGTCTCCCTCCTCAACAACTTGTCTCCCTCCTCAACAACTTGTCTCCCTCCTCATAACCTGTCTCCCGCCTCAACATCCTGTCTCCCTCCTCAGCAGCCTGTCTCCCTCCTCATAACCTGTCTGCCTCCTCAACAACTTGTCTCCCTCCTCATAACCTGTCTCCCTTCTCATAACCTGTCTCCCTCCTCATAACCTGCCTCCCTCCTCAACAACTTGTCTCCCTCCTCATAACCTGTCTCCCTTCTCAGCAGCCTGTCTCCCTCCTCAGCAGCTTGTCTCTTAACTCTCAAACCTGTCTCCCTCCTCCAAATCCTGGTGACATCTGGTTAAATCTGTTTCTTGTGTTTGTTCCCCCTCCATCCCCTCCCTTACCTCAAATGTCTCCACAGCTGACACCACACGTGAAAAGGCTGAATGCGTCAACTCTGTGTTTGCCTCATAATCTTGTGTCCCAAACCCATCGCTCTCTGTACCCACCTTACCCAGTCGAACCCAGCTACTCCTGGACTCTGTGTCCTTCCCTCCCAACAAGGTGGAGAAGTGACTGCAAACCTCGATTCCAATTCTGCAACTGCACCAGACAGCATCAGCACACAGGTCCTAAATTCCTGCTCTGCTGCTCTATCACATATCCCTGTCACTGTTATATTCACCCTCTCTTTTGCTGAACGTCATCTGCCATCAGCCTGGAAATCAGCCAACATCACCGCTTTACACAAAAAGGTGCAAAAACAGATCCTTGCAACTCCAGACCAATCAGCTGCTCCCAGTCATCAGCAAGGTCATGGAATCCATCATCGCTTCTGATATTAAATCCTTCCTCTTCTCCAATGGCTTGATCCCAGATCGTCAATTTGGAATCAGACCAGGCCACTCTACTCTGGACATGCTGCTTCTCCTGTCTCAACATTGGATGGAGGTCCTCAATGCCAGACAAGAAATCAGAGCTGTCTCCCTCGACATATCTCGTACCTTCGATACGGGCTGGCACCCAGCTCTGATCACTAAACTCTCCTCTTATGGTATCCATGGAAATCTCCACGCATGGCTTGCCGACTTCCTCTCTAGTCGTAGTCAACGTGTGGCTCTAAATGCAATTCTCTCATTTCCTCTTTCTGTCCAGGCTGGAGTCCCTCAAGGCAGTGTTCTGGGCCCTGTGCTTTTTATAAACTTCATAAATCATCTATCTGACTCTCTGGAAAATCATCTCTATCTTTTTGCTGATGACTCCACCCTCTACCGTTTCATTTCTCATCCATCAAATCGGCAGGCAGCAGCCTCTTCATTCTCTGCAGAGCTGGATAAAATTACAAGTTGGTGAAACACTAGCAACAAGTCTTTCAATGCTGACAAAAGTATCGTTTAAAGAAAATAGATGCTTTTGCAATAGAGAGGGCCATGTGGTGGAAAGATGGTGGATCCAAGAACCCCACCAAGGGTCATTTGGTACTCGATCACCACTGCCAGTAGTTATAAAGTGTCAGTTGTAGTTTATTTTTTGATTGCCATATTGAGCGGCACTGAACACTTCCGATAACCTTTCCATTTGGCACAAAGTCCGTAACTCTTTATGGTTTTATCTTTTGAAAAATTTCACATGAGCTCAAATGCTTAACCAAGATATATTAGTTGAAGTCACAATGTGTTCTGTCGACGGAATGACCATCTTTGGTACGTAAATCAACGCCAAAGTAGTGTTGAATGCTCAGTGATCTTCCACCTTAGGAAGTCAGAATGGGTTTCCTCTTGGGGGCATTATAAAGGAAATTACGTTGAGCACTACATAATGGTGGTGGGTAGTTTGTATGTAGCCTCATTGAAAATGATGCTTGGTTGCATCATTTGTTTGGAAGCGCAGTTGTGCTGCTGATGCACTGCCCCCCGTTTCCAGTAAGCGTGTACTCATTTTGCCGACGTCAGAAGGATGACAAATTCAGTCAACCCACCTGATGTTAATTCAACGACAAGACAGGGGTTCAAAATCAGGACCCTGAGATCTCAAGCAAGCCACCTTCCCCGTTAAGCCAACACCTGGCTATACCACATCATGATGTGTCGAAAATTCATTTTACTAGATTTCTTTTCGATTTCGAGGTGCTTGAATTATGCCGCGACGAGTCAACAACACTTTGTCATTTGAAGTCACGCTATAATTTGAGTGAACAAACGTTTACGACCAGAAAGCAGAAAAAAAAGAAACTTTATCAGCACAGCCAGCTGGCTCTGCCTCTGTGCACAGGAAACCACACAAACATTTCATGAACTAGTCCAGTGTTTTTTTTGTTGTTTTTGTTCATTATCTGACCCTCCCTCTTCCTCTCTCTTTCCCAGTTCTCTCTGCCAATTTTCATTTATTTTATCTGTTTTTCCTTGTGTTCCAATAATATCATCTTCCTGTCCCTGTTTTCCACGGCACATGTATTTATGCTTCAAATATCTGTCACAGTAGCTGAGATATATGAACAACACTAGTCTATCAACTGCTTTGTCTCGTTATGAGGATATGGGCTCTGAGTCTACCATACAGGACGACTGTTTATATATGTTGGTGTGACCTTCTAAACTTTGCATTTTCCCGTTTTGTCACAGAACTTTTCATCACAGAACTTTCCTCCTGATGCTGTGACACCAGATTCAAATCATACAATCTATGTTGATTTGTCCACTCTCATAATTTCCTAGTGTATCACTAAATGTTTGTTTGCACCAATATATATACTTTAATCAATCTGTATCTCCGAATATATAGGTTAGCAATGAGAAAAGGCCTAATACAAACCTCCTGATGCTGTGACCAGATTGCATGAACCTTTCTGCTGCCAAGAAACAACCCAGCCCGAGGCAGGTGCATGGACGCTGTTTTTGTGCAGAGTATAATTATTATATATACTAGCAACGCTACCTGCCCTATGGGCGGGGCTTCAATTGGGAGGCCCAAATGAAAAGGCAAAATACCAGAAATTGAAGGCTTTTTTTTTTTTTAACGATTTATATAAACATCCATTAAATCATATCACACGCAAATCATCAAAATCTAAATACGGTAGTATTTGTAGAATTTAAATAAAAGCCACATCACTGTTCATATCGGTAAATATTATTCCATCGTGTTTGGAAAAACTGGAAAATTGGAAAATTAGAAAAATTGGCAGTGGAAGGGGAGAGGAATGGGCTTGAGGTGTTGACGAAGCAGGTGAGGATGAGGTTGGTGAAGTTGAAGAGAGTGGAAAGGATGAAGAGGTGAAGAAAGGAGAGGCAGAGGAAGAGAAAGAGGTTCTTTGAGAAGCCTTTTTAGTTTATGAAGGATCTGTTGGAGCCGTCTCGAGGTGGTGTACTGAAGGTACCAAAGGAAGAGTTGGAAGGTCACCTGCGTGTCACGTATGCAGACACAAGGAGGAATGAAGTGGTGGAGGACATCGAAGGATTGGTGAGACAGACAGAGCCAGGTGTTCCATTTGATTTGTCAGAGCCAAAGATGTCTGAGATTGAGGCAGTTTTGAGGAAGGCACGGGCGGCATCGGCTCCAGGACCAAGTGGAGTGCCATACAAGGTGTTTAAGAGTTGTGAAGGCATCAGGCAGTATCTGTGGAAGGCTCTGAAGGTGGTATGGAGGCAAGGAGTGGTGCCCAGTCAATGGACTAGGGCAGAAGGAGTTTGTATTCCAAAGCAGGAGGAGGCTGTGACACTGGAGCAGTTTAGACCAATATCATTGCTCGATGTAGATGGGAATATATTGATGGGTATCTTTGCGGCACGGCTCTCAGGCTTCATCAGAGGGAATGGTTTTGTGGATGGTTCTGTGCAGAAGGCAGGAATACCAGGATCACCAGGATGCATTCAACACTCGGCAATGGTCTGGCAAGTGTTACAGGAGGCAAAGAGGCAAAGGAAGGATGTGGCGGTGGTATGGCTGGATTTGGAGAATGCATATGGGTCAGTGCCGCATGCCTTGATCAGGTATGCCATGGATTTCTTTTGGGTGCCAAAAATTTTGATTGATTTTTTGATTTAGGGATTTTTTATGGCATATTATGATCAGTTTTGGATGCGGTTTGCGACACAGTCCTATGTAACAGAGTGGCAGAAGTTGGAAGTGGGGATCCCGATGGGATGTACCATCTCCCCTATTTTGTTTGTGCTGGTTATGGAGTTGTTGATACGTGCGGTGAGTGGACATGGGAAAGGAGTGTGGCTAGCCCCTGGTCAGAGGTTGCCAGCAATGTTTGCTTTCATGGATGACCTGACAGTTGTCCAACAGTCCGCTGATGCAGCAGTAGAGGTACTGGGACGACTGGAAAGGTTGATGCGGTGGGCAAGAATGGGATTTAAAGCAAGAAAGTTGAGGAGTGTGGTAGTGAGATGAGGAGTGGTGGATAACATGCACAGGTTTGAGCTGGGAGGGGAGGTGGTTCCATCATTGGTAGAGGCCCCTGTGAAGAGTTTGGGAAGATGGTATACAGTGGAGTTGAATGATGTGGGAAGAGTGGAGGAGGTCAGAAACAAGCTTTTGAGAGGTTTGAAGAGGATTGATGGATGTGCTTTGCCAGGTAAGTTGAAGGTATGGTGTTTGAAGTTTTGATTGATGCCACGAGTATTGTGGCCATTGATGATGTATGATATTGCGATTGGGCATGTAGAGAGGATGGAGGGTGTGGTGAGCGGGTTTGTGAGGAGGTGGTTGGGAGTGCCACGCTGTTTGACGAACATTGCCGTTAATGGTCAGGGTGGGAAACTCCAGTTTCCCTTGACATCATTAACCGAGGAGTTTAAGGTGGTGAGGGTGCAGGACTTCATGATGTTGTGGGATTCAAGTGATGCAGTGCTAAGGAATGCTCTCCCAGAGAAGAAGGGAAGTCGGAAGTGGAATGCAAGAGCAGAGGTGGATGAGGTGGAGGAGCGGTTGCAACAGGAGGAGGTCATGGGGATGGTACAGCATGGGAAGCATGGCTTGGGGTGGATGAAGCATGAGCGATGGGGAAAGGCATGTGTGAAAGAGAGGAGGAAGATGGTTGAGAGGGAGGTGAGAAGAAAGGAAGAGGAGGGGAGATATGTGAAAGCAGACGGTCAGGCACAGCAAGGTGCTTGGACTAAGTGGGAAGGTGTGTGGGTGAGGATATTGAAGTGGCAAGAGATTTGGAGGATGGAGCCAATATTGTTGAATTTCCTGTTGCGGGCAACGTATGATGTGCTTCCGTCACCAGTAAACTTGAGATTGTGGGGGTTGTTGCAGGAGGAGAGATGTTATTTTTGTGGAGGTGTGGGAACGGTGCAGCATGCACTGAGTGCATGTTCAGTCGCATTGGCAGCAGGACAATACAGGTGGTGACATGATCAGGTGCTGGCGGTGGTGGTGCAGATGGTGCAACAAGAGGTGCTGAGGTCGAGAGAAAGAAGAGTGGAGAAGGAGACTGATGGGGGAGAGGTGTGGTTTGTCAAAGAGGGCCAAGTGGTAAGAGGTGGAAAGAGGAGGAGGTGGAAAGCAAGAGGGCTGTCAGATGCTTGTGATTGGCAGGTGGTGGCAGACCTAAAGCCACAATTGGTATTCCCAGAGGAGATCTGTGTGACAAGGTTGTGGCCTGACATTGTCATTTGGTCAGGTGCAACAAGACAGGTCATCTTAGGGGAATTGTCGGTACCTTGGGAAGAGAATGCGGAGGAGGTGCACGAGAGGAAGAGAGGAAAGTTCAGTGAGCTGGAGGCAGAGTGCCGGGAGAAGGGTTGGCGAGTTTCGTGTCAGCCATTTGCGGAGGGTTGCAGAGGGTATATTGGCAATTCCTTTTTTGCATTTCTTGCTCGGCTTGGAGTGTGTGGGACAGAAAGAAGGAGGATGTGTGACAAGGTGGCCCAGGTTGCCTTGAAAGGCTCATTTTGGATATGGAGGAAGTTTATGGAGGCACGTCGAACGGTGTAGGTTGGTTGTGTGTGGTGGTTCATTTCAGCCTAAAGGAGTAGTGATTTTTTTTTTTTTTACTATTATTATTTCTTATTTTGTGTATATGAGTGAGTGGGTGAGGGTGTGTGTTTTTTTGCATGAATTAATTTTTGCATGAGTGTGTGTTTTTGTATGTTGAGTGGTGTATGTTGTCAGGGTAGGTGGTTGGTTGGTTGGTGTTGTGTGTGTATGGGTGTGTATGTGTGTGTATGAATGATCTGGTGTGTTTTTTTGGTGAGTGGTGAAGGGTATAAAGGTGGGTGTTTGAGTGTTCCACTGTGTTTGTTTGGTGCTGTGGATTCTGGATGCGGAGGTGTTGTTGGTGTTGTAGTCTGCGTTTGCACTGGCTGGGGCTGGGGGTATGTACGCATCTAGGTGTAGTTGCTGCATGTGGATGTGTATGTGCCCCTGCTGGCCCACCTTAGCTGACCGTATCGAGGTTGAAGGGCCGAAACGGGATGATGCTGAGGACCTCGACTGAGGACCCGGTCAGTGCGGCACACTTGTGACCGGGTGTGTTTTGAACTTATATATATACATACATTACATGACCAAAAATATGTGGATAGGAACATCGATCCAAAAAAACCCGAACATCGATCATCTCATTCCATCATCATGGGCATTAATATGGAGTTGGTCCCCCCCCCCCCCTTTGCTGCTATAACAGTCTCCACTCTTCTGGGAAGGCTTTTCTTCCACTAGATGTTGGAACATTTCTGTGGGGATTTGCTTCCATTCAGCCACAAGAGCATTAGTGAGGTCTGGCACTGATGTTTGGTGATTAGGCCTGGCTCGCAGTCGGCGTTCCAATTCATCCCAAAGGTGTTCGTTGGGATTGAGGTCAGGGCTCTGTGCAGGCCTGTCAAATTCTTCCACACTGATCCCGACAAACCATTTCTGTATGGACTTCGCTTTGTGCACGGGGGCATGGTCATGCTGAAACAGGAAAGGGCCTTCCCCAAACTGTTGCCACAAAGTTGGAAGCACACAATCATCTAGAATGTCATTGTATGCTGTAGCATTAAGATTTCCCTTCACTGGAACTAAGGGGCCTAGCCAGAACCATGAAAAACAGCCCCAGACCATTATTCCTCCTCCACCAAACTTTACAGTTGACACTATGCATTCAGGTAGGTTGCGTTCTCCTGTCATCCACCAAATCCAGATTAGTCCGTCGGACTGCCAGGTGGTGAAGCGTGATTCATCACTCCAGAGAACGCATTTCCACTGCTCCAGATTAGAATGGTGGCGAGCTTTACACCAGTCCAGCCAACGCCGAGCATTGAGCATGGTGATCTTAGCCTTCTGTGCGGCTGCTCGGCCATGGAAACCCATTTCATGAAGCTCCCGACGAACAGTTGTTGTGCTGACGTTGCTTCCAGAGGCAGTTTGGAACTCGGTAGTGAGTGTTGCAACCGAGGACAGACGATTTTTATGCACTACGCGCTTCAGCACTCGGCTGTCCCATTCTGTAAGCTTGTGTGAGTTTGAGCCTCTGTCATGCCGCTACATAACATCAGGTGGGTTGACTCAGCCTGTCATCCTTCCTGTCATTCTTCTACCACTTCGCGGCTGAGCTGTTGTTGCTCCTAGCAACATCACTTACAGTTGTTGTTGCGTTTTCACTTCACAATAACAGCACTTACAGTTGACCAGGGCAGCTCGAGCAGGGCAGAAATTTGACGAACTGACTTGTTGCAAAGGTGGCATCCTATGACAGTGCCATGTTGAAAGTTACTGAGCTCTTCATTATGGCCCATTCTACTGCCAATGTTTGTCTATGGAGATTGCATGGCTGTGTGCTTGCTTATATATATATATACCTGTCAGCAATGGGTGTGTCTGAAACAGCCGAATCCACTAATTAGAAGGGCTGTCCGCATACTTTTGGTCATGTAGTGTATATACAGTCACGTGAAAAAGTAAGTACACCCCATGTAAAGTTTTGACTTTTTCAACACATTTCAACATACAGCTATTTGATCTTCATTTCAACAATATTGATAGATAAAGGTGATATAATATAACAAATATCATGAAACATTTACATTTTGCAGTCCATTGTATAATTTAAATAAACATAAATGCAAATTTCGCATGTGGAAAAAGTAAGTACACCCCGACATTTATCACTACTTCAAATACCTAAAATTAGAATCAGGTGCACAAGCTCAGGTGCAAATGATTAGAACATCGTTAGTGAGGATCTTGGAGGAACCTGTCCTATTTAAACCTCAGACATTTGGTTTGGTTTGCTCTGTTGTTGAAGTGTGCGGCGTCACCATGCCTAGATCAAAAGAGCTCTCTGAGGCTTTCAGAAAGAAGGTTATAGATGCCTACGAGTCTGGGAAGGGATTTAAAAAGATCTCCAAACAATTTGAAATGAATCATTTGACTGTCCGGAAGATCATCTACAAGTGGAGAAGATTCCAAACAACTGCCAACTTGTTCAGGCCAGGCCGCCCCAGCAAGTTCAGCCCGAGAGCAGACCGCAAGATGCTGAAAGAAGTCTCTAAGAACCCCAGAATGTCATCATGGGACCTACAGGCAGCTGTTGCCACTGTTGATGTCAAAGTGCACGAGTCTACCATTAGAAAGAGGCTGCAAAAATTTGATCTACATGGGATGTGTGCCAGGAGGAAACCTTTGCTGTCCAGAAAGAATATCAGGGCAAGACTAAAGTTTGCCAATGAACACCTTGGCAAAGACCAACACTTTTGGAATAATGTGCTCTGGACAGATGAGTCAAAGGTAGAGCTATTTGGCCACAGTACCAGAAGACATGTTTGGCGAAAACCAAAGACAGCATTTGCCCACAAGAACCTGATACCAACTGTAAAGCATGGTGGTGGAAATATTATGGTTTGGGGCAGCTTTGCTGCATCAGGGCCTGTGTAGCTCACCATCATAGAATCCACTATGAATTCTTCATTGTACCAGAGGCTGCTTGAGGATTATGTGAGGCCATCTGTCGAAAAGTTGAAGCTCAACCGAAGGTGGACCTTGCAACATGACAATGACCCTAAACATACCAGTAAATCCACCAAGGAATGGCTGAAAAGAAAGAAATGGGGGGTTCTGGAATGGCCAAGTCAAAGCCCGGATCTAAATCCCATCGTGATGTTGTGGGGGGATTTGAAACGAGCTGTGCATGCAAGAAACCCCTTAAACATCGCACAGCTGAAAGAATTCTGCATGGAGGAGTGGGCAAAAATTTCTCCCAGTCGATGTCAGAGACTGGTAGACAGTTATAAGAAATGCCTACTTGAGGTTGTTTCTGCCAAAGGGGGCAATACCACCTAATAGAGCCAAGGGTGTACTTACTTTTTCCCCATGCGAAATTTGCATTTATGTTTATTTAAATTATACAATGGACTACAAAATGTAAATGTTTCATGATATTTGTTATATTATATCACCTTTATCTATCAATATTGTTGAAATGAAGATCAAATAGATCAAATGTTGAAATATGTTGAAAAAGTCAAAACTTTACGTGGGGTGTACTTACTTTTTCACGTGACTGTATATAACTGAAAAACACGGCCCGTGAAGCCGTTCGTCCGTTCGGGAAGCCGTGAAGCTGTGTGATTGTCGGTGTATTAGTTACGTTCTGTTTGAACGCCGGTTACATCCTGTCTATTAATTATGTACATCTATTAATTACGTACTGTGGGAATATACCTTTCGACCCTTTGGACGACTGAGACTTCTTAGACCTTTGAAGACCCTTTAAGTCCCCCAAGACCCTTGAGACCACCAAGACCACAAAAATCCATGAAGACCCAAAATATCTAGAGGACCCAAAATACTCCGAAGACCCATAATTCAATAAATGTCTTAATTCAAATTCTTAATTCTTAATTCAAAATGTTTTTTGCATACCTCAAACGGGACTCAAGGTGGGCTTTTTTGAGTAATGGCCTCCTTGCCAGAGCCTGGTGTTGGCTTAGCGGTTGGGGTGTGGCTTGGTTAGGGATCCTGGGTTCGAATCCCGGTCGATTGCCCAGGGGGGTTTACTCAGCCTGTCCTCCTTCCGAGGTCGGAAAATTGAGTACCAGTTCACTGGTAAATCCCTGTGTGTCGCAAGAGGCGACTAACAGGGTTGGCGGCAGGAAGGGCATCCGGCTGTAAAACATTGCTTCAAAAAGGGGACCATGGTGCCCGAAAAAGGCCAACCCCTGCTCTGCAAGGAAAAATGGCCTCTAAAGGTGGTTGGTTGTTGTTGTTAGCCTCCTTGCCACTGTACCGTACAGGCCAGATTTGTGGAGTGCTTGGGATGTTGTTGTCGCATGCACAATTGCACACAGTGACCAATCTTTGCCATAAAGGCCCGTAGCTCTGTCAAAGTTGCCATCGGCCTCTTGGTGACCTTTCTGTCCAGTCTCCTCCTTGCTTGGTCATCCAGTTTGGAGGGATGGCCTGATCTAGGCAGGTCTTGGTGGTACCATACACCTTCCACTTCTTAATGGTTGTCTTGCCTGTGCTCCAAGAGATATTCAAGGCCTTTGAAATATTTTATACCTATCGCCTGATCTGTGCCTTTCCACAACTTTATCCGGGAAGTCTTTTGAAAGCTCCTTGGTGCTCATCATTGAGTCTTTGCTGTGAAATGCATTACCCAATAGAGGAAACCTACAGAAACAGCTCATTTTATTCTAAAATAATCAGAATCACTACAGTTTAACACAGGTGGAGGCCAATTAACTAAGTGTGTGATTTTGAAGGTGATTGGTTACACCTGAGCTAATTTTCGATTGCTATTATATGGGGGGTGGACACTTATCCAACCAAGATATTCTAGTTTTGTATTTTTAATTAATTCCTGAAATTTGTAGCATTTGTTTTTCACGTGGAAGTTGTGGGTTACAATCTGTAAAATAAAGGTGGGAAAAGTCTCATTCAATGCATTTTAATTCCAGCAGGCTATAAGGAAACAAAAGGTGAAAAAATTGAAAGGGTGTGTAGATTTTCTATAGGCACTATATATATATAGTATATATATATATATATATATATATATATATATATATATATATATATATATATATATATATATATGTATGTATGTATATATATATATATATATATATATATATATATATATATATATGTATATATATATATACTGTATGTATATATATATGTTAAAGTTGGAGAATCCACATCATCCAGTGTCTGACCAGTCTTTTGATTTCTGCAGGGCACAGAGCACGTGAGCGACGAAGGGAATGAAGCAGCGAATGAGAGACTAGGAGGGGAGGTTCTACGAGATACAGGGTCAAATGCAGCAATTGAGTGGAAAGGAAATGACAAAGAAAAAGAGTCAGAAATTGAGGAAGGAGAATTTGGTCGTTTATCTCAAGATGTTCGTAAACTGCACGAATCGCTTGCAAAACTAAAATCAGAACTTGTTGGTGAGTGTCCACTGTCCATATATGCTCAGGAAATGTCCAACAATTAGCCTTCAGTGTTATATATTTCGAAACTTGAACCTAAATCCTTGCTTAATCTTGTTTATCTCGTGCCAGATTCCCTGGACCTTTCTGCTGCCAAAAAACAACAAGTTGAGGTTACTGATCTCCTGCAATATATGACGAACCACCATCCTGCACTTGATACAGAAGATACTCGTCAGTGCATTCAGAGCTTGCAACAGCACCTTGACGGTCAGAGCCTCACCCTACATACAGTCACGTGAAAAAGTAAGTACACCCCATGTAAAGTTTTGACTTTTTCAACATATTTCAACATACAGCTATTAGATCTTCATTTCAACAATATTGACAGATAAAGGTGATATAATATAACAAATATCATGAAACATTTACATTTTGTAGTCCATTGTATAATTTAAATAAACATAAATGCAAATTTTGCATGTGGAAAAAGTAAGTACACCATTGGCTCTAATAGGTGGTATTGCCCCCTTTGGCAGAAACAACCTCAAGTAGGCATTTCTTATAACTGTCTACCAGTCTCTGACATTGACTGGGAGAAATTTTTGCCCACTCCTCCATGCAGAATTCTTTCAGCTGTGCGATGTTTGAGGGGTTTCTTGCATGCACAGCTCGTTTCAAATCCCCCCACAACATCTCGATGGGATTTAGATCCGGGCTTTGACTTGGCCATTCCAGGACCCTCCATTTCTTTCTTTTCAGCCATTATTTGGTGGATTTACTGGTATGTTTAGGGTCATTGTCATGTTGCAAGGTCCACCTTCGGTTGAGCTTCAACTTTTCGACAGATGGCCTCACATTATCCTCAAGCACCCTCTGAATGATGAATTCATAGTGGATTCTATGATGGTGAGCTGCCCAGGCCCTGATGCAGCAAAGCTGCCCCAAACCATAATATTTCCACCACCATGCTTTACAGTGGTATCAGGTTCTTGTGGTCAATTGCTTTCTTTGGTTTTCGCCAAACATGTCTTCTGGTACTGTGGCCAAATAGCTCTACCTTTGACTCTTCTGTCCAGAGCACATTGTTCCAGACGTGCTGGTCTTTGCCGAGGTGTTCATTGGCAAACTTTAGTCTTGCCCTGATGTTCTTTCTGGACAGAAAAGGTTTCCTCCTGGCACACCTCCCATGTAGATCAAATTTGTGCAGCCTCTTTCTAATGGTAGACTCGTGCACTTTGACATCAACAGTGGCAAAAGCTACCTGTAGGTCCCGTGATGACATTCTGGGGTTCTTAAAGACTTCTTTCAGCATCTTGCTGTCTGCTCTCGGGCTGAACTTGCTGGGGCGGCCTGGCCTGAACAAGTTGGCAGTTGTTTGGAATCTTCTCCACTTGTAGATGATCTCCCAGACAGTCGAATGATTGATTTCAAATTGTTTGGAGATCTTTTTAAATCCCTTCCCAGACTCGTAGGCATCTATAACCTTCTTTCTGAAGGCCTCAAAGAGCTCTTTTGATTTAGGCATGGTGACGCCGCACACTTCAACAACAAAGGGCAAACCAAACTAAATGTCTGAGGGTTAAATAAGACAGGTTCCTCCAAGATCCTCTCTAACGATGTTCTAATCATTTGCACCTGAGCTGGTGCACCTGATTCTAATTTTAGGTATTTGAAGTCGTGATAAATGTAGGGGTGTACTTCTGTTTTCCACATGCAAAATTTGCATTTATGTTTATTTAAATTATACAATGGACTACAAAATGTAAATGTTTCATGATATTTGTTATATTATATCACCTTTATCTATCAATATTGTTGAAATGAAGATCAAATAGCTGTATGTTGAAATATGTTGAAAAAGTCAAAACTGTACATGGGGTGTACTTACTTTTTCACTTGACTGCACATGTACATAAAACATCATGGCACTCGACATTCATGACCCGCACATCTTGGATGTATTACCACTGTCAGGGGTCATCTACAAATTGTGTACATCTGGGGGTAGGATTGAGGGTAATGTGGGGAAGAAATTGAGCAGGACAATAAATAAATACAAGGATTGGGTGAAGATATAAAGGAGGAAATAGGAACGCCGGGGTGAATCGTTAAATGGTGTGTGGAAGGAGAGGGGAGAGAGGAAAAGGGTGGAATAAAGGGGAATTTAACCCCTTGAAACTTTGGATCCCAACTCATCCCTTATTTACCTGACAACCTGACACAGCCTTTCTACTCAATGGGCCACAGGATCACTCAGTCTTAGAATTTCGATTTTGGATCAGCGGAGCTCCCAGGGGACTCCCAAAATCAACAGAGGTATGAACTGCAATCTCAAGGGATGACCGTTAGCCCACTCGGGGCTATTTATTAGGTTTACTCTCCATGAAATTTATTAGGTTTACTCTCCATGAAATGGAGAGTAACCTATTATTACTGCTAGAGTTTTTCTTATTATTCTTCCGCCCTATTTTGCACCTCCGAAAATCTCATAATTAATGTTCTCAGCAACCGCTGGTCGGATTGACAGGAAATTTTCATCAAATGATCGTCTCGGCTCCGATAATTTTTTAATGCTAATTATGACGTCATAGGTCACGTGGTATGGGCACCATCTTGTTAAACACATTCAACTTTTCCCCTCTGTATCTCCGAAACCGCTCAATGGAAAAATTTGAGGAATGGCTCATTCTAAAGAACTCTGCAATCGGAACAAAAAACATGTGTATCGAGTATATTAAAAATGCTAACGTTAAGTGGTTAGAATTGGTCAAACAAAATTTTTTCTCCCCCGAAAATGAGATTTTTTCCCCCAGATGCTTAGTTTAAAAATACTGAGAATGAAAAAAAATTCGAAGTCATACGTCACATGGTTCTGCCGCAATCTTGTTTTTCATGAAAGAAACACAAAAACCCATTTTTCTCCGCAACGGCTGAACGGATCGAGCCCAAACTTGGCATGCATATTCGCACACCCATGACGAACAAAAATGTCTCTGAGCACGATGTCATCCAACACATGGTTTCAGAGTTATGACGTTTTTAAGCTCAAACGAGAAATGGAATCACCTCCATAATTTGTGAAGATATCGAGTGGAAACGTTACACAAATCTTCCTCATGGTGGGATGTTTCAATGTTACTTGAGACGTTTTGATAAGTCACATGGTTTGGCCGCAATAAATAATGGAAGGTAAATTTTAAAAAGCTTGTAACTCTCGAACCACTGCGTTGATCGAATTGAATTTTTAATGCAATGTAGATCTCATCAATTGGAACAAGTGTGCAAAATTTCAAGATGATTGGATGTATGGTCTCGAAGCTATGTCTTTATTGTTGAAAGAAGAAGAAACGCAGCAATTTGTCCCTCCCAGGACGTGATCACTATCACACGATCTCCCGCCGTCATTTGAACCTCAAATAAAATTATAATTGAAGATTTGTCAATAGAAGAGGTATATTAACAAACGAATGAAACAGATTTGGTCAAATTCTGACTTTTTTAAACTCGATCGCATTTCACACAAAGTTGTGAGAAACTAAAGAAGAAGAAACCTCTTTTGGCGTCTCAGATAAAATAAATAATTCTGTCTCTGCAATTTCAGGTTAATTTTCTTTTAAAAATCGCTTTTTCTGCAATCAGTGCATGGATTGACATGTGTGGATGTGTGTGTGTGTG
>NC_136264.1:128074553-128372053 GCF_964187855.1 Myxine glutinosa | reverse complement strand
CCATGTACCGACAGCAACCAGTACTTTAAGTTTTAGTGAAGTGAAAAAAAAAACAATTGATGAAAGCATTGTTAATATTATAGTAAACACTGTGACACCTGACACTCACTTTGCCGACATGATACGAATATCTGACCTTATTCATTTTTCTTCTGCACTCCCAACATAACCCAGATTACAATACAGGTCCTGACTGGCAATCGGAGGCGAATATGGCAATAGAATGTCTTGCAATGTCTCTCAGCAGCAGGTATGAGGTTTAAAATCGAAATGTACATTGTATTATGGACAATATCAATTCCATTTCAAAACAAGTTTTGTTTCCTTCAACAAAAGCAACATCGTATACAAAAGACGTTTGAATGGCTGAAGGAGGCTGAATCCCCCAACGCATAGTTTGTAGTGGGAATACCTTTACACATACAAGGTGATATTCAGAACAAACTACAAAACAACTTCAAATTACAGAACAGATATAAGTAAACCATGGTATAAATGAAAGAAACATGTTCATGGGCAGAGTTCAGCAAAGTGAATGAATGGTTCAACATATCAATTGAAATATTTTATTAAATATACATTCTTTCATGTTTATTCAACATCTACAGTGCCTTCAGGAAGTATTCACACCCCTTGATTTTATTTTATCACCTTTTGTTGTGTTGTATCAAATTTTAAATGGATTAAATTGAGATTTTTGTCACTGATCTACACATAATACATGGGGTATTGTCAAAGTCGAAGTTTTTTTTTTAAAGATTTTTTTGCAAAATAATTAAAGATGAAACACAGAAATATCTAATTTACATGTATTCAACACGAGTCAATACGTCATAGAAGCAAGCGCCTTTGGCAGCGAGTACAGCTTTGAGTCTTTTTGGGTATGTCTCTATCAGCTTTACACATCTGGATTTGGGTAATTTTTCTCATTCTTCCGTGCAGATTTCCTTCCTTGTAGATCAAGCTCTATCAAGTTGGATGGGGAGTGTCAGTGAACAGGAATCTTCAAGTCTTTCCACAAATTCTCAATGGGATTGAAGTTTGAGCTTTGGCTGGGCCACTCAAGGACTTTCACGTTCTTGTTCTGCAACCATTCCATTGTTACTTTGGCTGTATGCTTGGGGTCATTGTCCTGTTGGAACGTAAATCTTCACCACAGTCGAAGGTCTTTTGCACTCTGTAGCAGGTCTCCTCAAGGATTTGCCTGCATTTGGCTCCATTCATTGTGCCCTCTATCCCTACAAGCATCCCCATAGTTTGATGCTGCCACCACCATGCTTCATGGTAGGGATGGTGTTAGATGGGTGATGGGTGATGAGCTGTGCTTGGTTTCCGCCAGACATAGCGCTTTGCGCTCAGGCCAGAGTTCAATATTTGTCTCATCAGACCACATATATTTTACCTCATGCTCTGAGTCTTTGACGTGCCTTTTTGAAAACTTCTGTTGTGCTGTCATGTGCCTTTTTTCTCAGGAGTGGCTTCTGTCTCGTCACTCTCCCATAAGGCCTAGATTTGTGAAGTGCTGCAGAGACTGTTGTCCTTCCGGCAGCTTCTCCCATCTCAGGTCAAGAACTCTGTAGTTCTCTCAGAGTTGTCATTGGGTTCTTGGTCACCTCTTTGACCAAGGTCCTTCTTGCCGGGTTGCTCAGTTTGGTCAGACGCCCAGCTCTAGGAAGAGTGTGGCGAGTTCAATATTCTTTCCATTTCCTATTGATGGAGCTGACTGTGCTTTTGGGAACTTTCAACACTCTAGAAATTGTTTTATACCCTTCCCCAGATCTATACCTCCTCACAATTCTATCTCTGTTGTTCTACAGACAGTTCCTTGGACTTCATGGTAGAGTTTCTGCTCTGATATACACTGTCAACTGTGGGGCCTTATATAGAAAGGTGTGTTTCATTCTAAATCATGTCAAATAAATTAAATTGGCCACAGGTCCATTCCAATCAAGTTGTAGAGACATGTCAAAGATGATCAACGGAAATTGGATGCACTTGAGCTAAATTTGGAGTATCATAACAAAAGGGTTGAAAACTGTCACGTCCCCGGGGTTAAGGCCCCTGGGTGACGGATGACCGAAACGAGCTTTAACTCCGCGGCATATTTCAAACTTGGCAGGATTATCTTTTCGCGCGCGGGAAGGTTCGAAACCTTATCTGATCGGAAACACGCGGGGTTAATCCGAACCCACAGAACAAAGAAACAAAACAAGACACACAAAAGTAAGATGCAACGAACAATGAATTTAATGAAAATAAATGCAAAGACAATAAAAATTGTTGAGGTAAAACTAATAGTGATTGGCTAAGGTGAAGGACCCTCCAGACAGACTCAAATACAGACACAGGGAAAGATAAAGGAAATAAAATGCACTTATAATCGGTCGGCACTCTGCTTTGCGTCCCCAAATGGCTGGTAGGGCTTTCTGGTTGTCGAACCACAGTCGCCGCGCGGGAAGTACACAAGATGGCTCGGAATTGTGCCTATAGCCAGCCGCCGGCGTGAGGCAAGCAGGCAGGATCCTTCTTTGTTTCACTCGTGACCTCCTTTGTCTCCGAAGAGCACCACCGTCAACCAACACCTCCGTCTCATGCTAAAACGTGAAAGTTGTCCACAACATCTCCAGAAAAGCTCTCCTTGCAAGCGCACACGAGCCAGATGCCACCCCGAGCCTGAGACAGAAAGCATCCGCTCCTCACGAAACCAGGACCAGAAGAGAGCAAGAGAGGGGGAACGCACCCTCCATTCTTCTCGCTGACATCACACTCGAACCAATCCCCGCGACCCACCACTTCAGTCCATGGCCATGACCAATTGTTCCCTTCGGGGCGGGGCCTCATGCCTTTCTTGACGCCCATCGAGAATGTTCGGGGGCGGGGGGTTTTTTTTTTTTGGTTTTTTTTAAATACAGAATCTAGGCTCGTGAAAGTGCTAACATTTATCACACAAACAAATCAAAGAGACAAACAAAATATATAAAAAGAGAAAGCAGTAGACAAGATGGGGAGAGAAGGGGAAGCACACAAACACAACATTTGAGAGCAGGGACATCGGGAGATGTGTGGGAGGGAGCGGGCTTGGGGGGAGGAGGCATGGGAAGGGAGAAGTATAAAACACAAGGACACCAAGGACTTCCAGGAAAGAAGTTGGTATTTCAAAAAAGTGGATTTGGGGTGAAATTAGCGGGGGTAGAAAAGATCAAGGTTTTGGATGGGGGAAGATAAGAGATGGTGGTGAACAGCTGTTTTAAAGACCTGGAGGGAGGAGTGGGATTGAAGAGAGTGAGGGAGTTTGTTCCAGAGGCGGGAGAAAAGAGGAATGAAGGAGTGAAGGTGAGCACAGAGTCTTGATTTTGGCAGTTTAACCATAAGAGGGTTGCAGGCAGATCTTGTGCGACCTGTAGGAATATTTGGGGGACAGAGCCCAGAGAGAGCTGGGGGGGGCAAGGCCGGAGAGGAGTCTGTAGAAGACGTAAAGACCACCAACCTGCCTGCGGTGAGTGAGTGAAAGGCCCTTGGAGTTAGCTTCATCGCGGGAGATTCCAATGATTCTGAACGCTTTGGTTTCAACAGCGTGAAGACGAGCTAGGTGTGAGGCAGGAGCACCAGCCCAGAGGGGAGAGCAGTATTCCATTGAGCTGCGGATGAAAGCCTTGTATGTGGTGAGGAGCTCAGGTGTGCCAAGGAAGGACTTCGCACGACGGAGGATGCCCAGTCGGTGACTGGCTTTGGAGGCCAGATTTGAAATGTGGTTTTCCCAGGAAAGATCGTGGCAGATAGTGAGACCCAAAAGCTTGAGTGACAGAACTTCTTGGAGAGGATTATTCAGAAAGTGGATGGGAGGGTTGTCCAGTCAGCCTTTTCGGAGAGACATCGTAAGAGTGTGAGATTTGTCAGGATTGAAAGACATGTTCCACTTGTTTGCCCAGTCTGTGATTTTGTCCAGGTCTGCAGAGAGTGAGGAGGCTGCAGACTGCCGATCTGAGGGATGAGGAATGGAGCGACAGAGAGTAGATTCATCAGCAAAGAGATAGAGAGGATTTTCAAGAGGGTCAGAGAGATCATTGGTGAAGACCAGAAAAAGCACAGGGCCCAGAACACTGCCTTGGGGAACTCCAGCCTGAACAGGAAGAGGAGATGAGAGAAACCCATTCAGGGCCACACGTTGACTCCGACTAGAGAGGAAGTCCGCCAGCCATGCGTGGAGATTTCCATGGATACCAAAGGAGGAGAGTTTGGTGAGCAGAGCAGGGTGCCAGACCGTATCGAAGGCACGTGATATGTCAAGGGAGACAGCTCTAATTTCCTGTTTGGCATTGAGGACCTCCATCCATTGTTGAGAAAGCAGAAGCAGCATGTCCAGAGTCGAGTGACCAGGTCTGAAACCAAATTGATGATCAGAGATCAAGCCATTGGAGAAGAGGAAAGATTTCAATTCCGAGGCAATGATGGAATCCATGACTTTGCTGATAATTGGGAGAAGGCTGATTGGGCAGTAGTTGCTAGGATCTGTTTTTGCACATTTTTTGTGCAAAGCGGTGATGTTGGCTGATTTCCAAGCAGATGGCAGATGACCTTGAGCAAAAAAGAGGGTGAAGCGAACAGAGAGAGGGAGTGAAAGAGCGGAAGAACAGGATTTTAGGACCCGTGGGCTGATGCCATCAGGTCCAGTTGCAGAATCAGAGTCGAGGGTTGACAGAAACTTTTCCACCTTGTCAGGAGGAAAGGACACAGAGTCCAAGAGCAGCTGGGTACGACTGGGTATGGTGGGTACAGAGAGGGATGGGTTTGGGACACAAGATTTAGAGGCAAACACAGAGTTGAGGCATTCAGCTTTTTCACGTGCGGAGTCAGCCGTGTAGCCGTTTGAGGTGAGGGAGGGGATGGAGGGGAACAAACACCAGAAACAGATTTGACCAGATGCCACCAGGATTTGGAAGAGGGAGACAGATAAGAGAGTTCGGTCTTGAGAACGGAGAGATATTGTTTCCTGGCTCTCCTGAGGGTGGACACACACTTGTTTCGGGCTTTGTGAAAGGAAATGAGATTTCCTTCCGTTGGATTTGCTTTCCAGGAGACGAAGGCAAGTTGTTTCTGGGCAACAGCCTCACCACAAGATTCCGTGTACCATGGATGGGAGGAAGGCTATGACAACTGAAGACGAGATGGGATAAATCTGTGCATGAGAGAGAGCAATTTACTTTGGAAGAATTCCCAGGATGAGTTGATGTCAGAGATGGGAGACCAGTCCAGATGATTGATGGCTGCTTGAAGACCGTGCCAGTTGGCCTGAGTGAAATGCCAGACTCGTCGACGCTGAGGAGGCTCTCTGAGAATGGTCAGAGAGATGTCCACTTTAACAAGCACATGATCAGATGAGCCGATTGGTGCAGAAGAAGAGCAGCAGACATTTTCAGAGAAGTTCGTCATAACCAAGTCCAGAAGAGAAGATGCTCCATTGATTGAAATCCGGGTCGGGAAATTGACAGATTGTGTCAGTCCCAGTGAGTCGCAGAAGTCCTTTGCTGGGGAGCCATGGCTGGTGAGAGAGGTACCCACACCCAGCCAACTGGCATGGTGACAATTTACATCACCACATATAAGGAAGAGAGAGTTGGGATGGGTAGATAGAAGTTGGTCCATATTATCAGACAGTGAGATGTAGATGGAGTCATCACTGTTTGGTGGACGGTACAACACACATATGAACAAAAGGTGGGAGTGAAGGGGAAGCCGTAGCCAGAGGTATTCCTGGGGGTGAGGTGGAGAGAGGGCAGTGCAGGGTGAGTGAGGAAGAGAGGTTTTATAAAGATAGCAACCCCACCTCCAGGACGAGGCTCAGGTCTATCATACCGGAAGAGGGAGTAACCTAGGAGAGATACCAAGGAATCAGAGATATCATGAAGGAGGAAAGTTTCTGTTAAGCAGATCACGTCTGGTTTGTCAGAAGCAACCTGTATGGGGAGATCAGTCAAGTTTGAGCGAAGGCCCCGGATGTTTGACGTCCATACCGTTAATGAAGAGGAAGGGGGAGCATCGGATACAGAACATGGGGTGGGGGGGGGGGGGAGGGGTAGGGTAAGATGTGGAAGAGGAGGAAGTGGTAGGGAGAGCTGTTGAAGGTGTGTCAGAGATTTCAGAATAGCTTGGAGAAACGGAAGGAATCTGGCGGACAAAAGGTTTGATGGTGATTGGGTGAGGCACAGTGAGGTGTTATTTGAGGAGGGGGAAGAGCGAAGCAGAAGGTTGGGGGAGATGAAGGTGAAAGTTGGAAGGGGGAAGAAGCGGGGAGGACGCTTTGAGGAGGAGGAGCGAGGGAGAGTCTCGGAGGGGAGGGTTGTGGGGGGAGTTTAGGAGGGAAGGGGCTAGGGGGGAGATTTGAAAGGGATGGGTGATGGGAAGGATTTGGAGGGGAGGGGCAAGGGGGAAGATTTGAAAGCGATGGGTGATGGAGAAGATTTGGAGGGAAGGGGCAAGGGGGAAGATTTGAAAGAGATGGGTGATGGGGAAGATTTGGAGGGGAGGGGCAAGGGGGTAGATTTGGAGGGGAGGGGTGATAGGGAAGTTTTGGAGGGGAGGGGTGAAGGGGAAGATTTGGAGGGGATGGGTGAGATTGGATTTTAGAAAGTGTACGATTAATGGGAAACGAACATTTATTGCAAAATGAGTTTCTTGTGACCTTTGAGTCAAAAATACGTTTGAGGACGCTGGAGGAGGGGTGGAGTGCAGGAGAGTTTCGGGAATGTAGAAAAGAGGAACTGCAAGAGATGGAATTTTTTTTTGGAATCAATAGATTTGGTGAGCAAGTCGAAAGCATCCTTTTATAGAAGAAGAAGAAAAAGGTGGTATAATATACAACAGAACACAGTTCTTCAGGGGAAAGTTTAAACATTTTAAAATTGAGCAGTGAAAACTATCTGGGGAAATGGAAAATGGAAATGGGGGTGAAACACGTGATCGAAGAACGAACAAACAAATAAGAACAACGAATAAATGAATAAGAACAACGAATAAGAACAGAGAAGGAAAAATTTTTTTTGTTTTTTTTGTTTTGTTTTTTTTTGAGTTGAGATTTTAAACAAGGAAGTATGGGGTGAAAGACTGGGACAAAAACAGAGCACGAAAGTAATTGCAGCACAATCGACGGACCACTGAGAGAAAAACAAAGTCTCAAGGTAGGACACGGTAGCCTACTAGGCCTCAACATACGCGACACGAATTAACCGATGATTTTGTATACAGATATGAAAAATTAACACCGAGAATCTTACTAAGGACACACTATAGGTACACACACCGAAAGATAGATACAGTTTCGACAAAAACACAATTGTGAAAAATTACTTAACTTCGAAAGCGTGAGCGCATGGACAGCTTCGAAAAGACGTGACCTTGCCGACAAAGATCTCGCGAGATCTCTGAAGGGTTCTCTCAAGATCTCTCAAGGGTCTCAGGGTTCCCTTGCCGATCGGCAAATGTGCTGTGTTTCTGTCGGGCTTGTCGGTGTGGTTGTGGCAATGTGCCAATTGCATGGCTGGTCGAGTGAATTTTATAAGAACAAAGGGAAAAAAACACAGGGGGCCAATTACACACCGGGATTTATTAATCTTATACCCTAGAACTAGTTAACACAAAAGCCACGCCCCTTTATGGTGACATGCAAACACTCTTAACCTGCATGGTTGCCCTGCTTATGTACATCAAAATGGGCTTTCTACACGTCACACAGTCCATGCTAAACTATACATTCCTGACTTTCCTAAGGCATTTCTTCACCAACCCCCACAAACATAACAATACTTATTGACTCGATATTTTAGCTTTTCATCTTCTTTTTTTTTTGTAAAAATTTCTATGAAAGAAATTTGACTTTGTCACCATTCGGTATTATGTGTAGATCAGTGACAAAATATCTCAATTAAATCCATTTTAAATTCATTCTGTAGATTAGATTCAGAATGGTTAATCATAATTGTTGTGTTCCCGGATGCAAATCGGATTCACAGAAATATAGGAAATACGAGATAATATCCGTGGATGAGTCTAAGTCTTAGTCTTGTCACTAAGAGGTGTTGAGTTACTACCATTTCCTGTTAATCCAAGTGAGCGGCGGCAGTGGATAACACACACAGATAAACACACACACACACACACACACACACACACACAACAAAATGTGAAAAAAACCATGGGGTGTGAACACTTTGTGAAGGCACTGTATTGGTTTGTGACTTTACGAAAAACCAGATGAGTGTCCTTCATCTAATGTGGGCAATTTTATTGTCGTAATATTTATTTTCAATTTTAAAAAAATCACAATTTACTGCTATTTTACACAAAATTTCCATCTACTGATTGAGGTTGTGTGGCTTGGTGTTTGTATGGGCTGTGTTGTGGTTGGAAGTGTGATGTAGTATGGTGCTGGTGAGTGATGTAAGGTTGATGTTAGTCATCACCCTCCCTTCTTTCAACACATTCCTTAACCCTGCTCCATTTCCTCTGTCTATCCTTTGCCTTGTTCCTTCTCTTCACCTGTGCTTTGTTTTCTCCCTTCCATCACAATGTACCTTCCTCATCACCTCTTCATTTCATCGTTTTTTTTCAGAGTAATGGTTGCTACTTTGAAGTGGACAATACAGATGACAATTAAAAGCAACTAAGTAAATGGTCTACAGAGTGGCTAAGATAGTGCCTTTCACTTTGCCCGTTTTATAACTTAATTTGATGTGTTGTCTCCATGAGCACAAAATATGTCAAGCTGCAAGAGCATGCCCTGAAGAACCAACAAGCCTGTTCATTTGGGCCTGATAGTAGGATTAAACTTGGCTCGCAACGAGTCGTTTTATGAACCACGACTCCAGGGATGCTTTATGTAAATGAACCGATCTTATTCTTGCATTGTTTGATCATATTAGGAGAAAGGGCCCACCACGCACGAGATGCACCATTCCACAGACTATGCCAACAGCAGTGGGAAGTCAATCGACCTATCTGTCTCGTGAATGCATATTTCGGTGGGATTCAACGATGAGTTTGATTGGCATCAATATTGTGGCGCTGCTGAACCCATGATGTAGTGACCTTGGAAATTTAACAGAAATTAGCCAGTGTACCAGCACAAGCCAGCCTACTTTATTTGAATCACTCAATACTCACACAGGACATTTGTTTTAGAATGAGCCATTCAAAATGTATAGATTTTCTGTCAGGAATTGCTGTAATAATCTGTCCAATACGGGAGTTTCAAAAGGACGTATGAATGCCAACAAGGCCTTTCGCGCATGCGCCGTGTGTGCGTTTTCAGTGACGTCTGCTTGGCGGGCACTTTTAACCTGCCATGCTGGCGCAAAATGTGTAATTCAAATCTTCTTTTTAACATAATTTTCATAATTTAAATTAAAGAATGGCAATTTCAGAATGGTTAATCATAATTGTTGTGTTCCCGGATGCAAATCAGACTCACAGAAATATAGGAAATACGAGATAATATCCGTGGATGAGACTAAGAGGTGTAGAGTTACTACCATTTCCTGTTAATCCAAGCGAGCGGTGGCAGTGGATAACACAAACAGACAAACACACACACACACACACACACACACACACACAAA
Source organism: Myxine glutinosa (assembly GCF_964187855.1). Classification (NCBI taxonomy): domain Eukaryota; kingdom Metazoa; phylum Chordata; class Myxini; order Myxiniformes; family Myxinidae; genus Myxine; species Myxine glutinosa. Next base: position 128,362,442 of record NC_136264.1, on the reverse strand, counting down.
CACACACACACACACACACACACACACACACACACAAACACACACACACACACACACACACACTTAATTAATTGTACAGTTAAAGCGCGGCCTTACGCGCGCTGCTTGCGAGCAAGGAGGAAGCGGACAAGCGGTAACTTATAAGCGTCTTTATTTCAAGAGCTCACTGTAACACTGGCGCGCTCCAGGCTGCGCGCCCGGTGTATATCATGAGGCCACGCCTACCCCTCGGGCGTGGCCACCGCCCACTTGGTGCGCGGAATGATGTCACCACGCCAGTGGGCTTTTGTGTCCGCCACACGCGCCCCCCCAGAATTCCCGCGCACCTGGAGGGCCAGTTTGCGGGGCAGACGAATGACCCGGCCGAAGCGCCCCCTGGCGATCGGCGGCGTCCGGGGTGCAGGGATGCCAGGTGGGATGCCCCTGGCTGCCCCTGGGATGGGTGCAGGACCGGGGGGCGGCGGGGCTGGGCGGTGCCGGGGGTCCGCCCGCAGAGGGGCGGCCCCGACGTGGGGGTCGGGCCACTGGCGGTGGATGGTCCACGTCGAGGTGGGCCGGCTTGAGGCGGTCCACCGAAACGCGGTCAGGAGTACCGCCGATGTCCAGGGTGAAGTGCTTCGCCCCGGTCTCCAGCACGGGGAAAGGCCCGTCGTACGGGGGCCGCAGTGGTGTCCGGTGGGCATCGTGGCGGACGAAGACGTACTCCGCCGTGCGAAGCTCCGGGGCGACGTGCGTCGGTGGGTGCCCGTGGCATGCCGTTGGCACCGGGGCGAACCTCTGGGCGGTCTCTTGCAGAGCGGAGCGCTGCTGTGCCGCGGACCATGGTGCCGTGGAGTCGGGGAGGAACTCGCCCGGCACCCGCAGCGGTTGCCCGAAGACCAACTCCGCCGCGGATGCGCGCAGGTCCTCCTTGGGCGCCGCCCGGAGGCTCAGCAGGACCCAGGGGAGCCTGTCGACCCAGCCGCCGTCGCGGAGGGTGGCCCGGAGCACGGCCTTCAATGAGCGGTGAAATCGCTCACACAGGCCGTTAGCCTGGGGGTGGTAGGCCGTGGTTCGGTGCAGCCGGACCCCGAGCCCCTGCGCGACCGCCCCCTAGAGCTCCGAGGTGAACTGGGGGCCGCGGTCGGACGAGATGTCTGAGGGGGCGCCGAACCGGGCGACCCAGGTGGCGATGAAAGCCTGCGCGACATCGGCCGCCGTTGTCGACGCCAAGGGCACGGCCTCCGGCTACCGGGTGGTGCGGTCCACCATGGTGAGGACGTAGGTGAAACCCCGCGAGGGGGGCAGAGGTCCCACCAGGTCCACGTGGACGTGGTCAAACTGGCGTTCCGGCACCGTGAACGGGGCCAACGGGGCCTGGGTGTGCCGGTGCACCTTGGCGCGCTGGCACGCGAGGCACGTCCTGGCCCAGCCGCGGACGGCCTTCCGGAGGCCATGCCAGACGAACTTGTCGGCGATCAGCCTTTGGGAGGCCCTCGCGCCCGGGTGGGACAGGCCGTGGATGGCGTCAAACACCTGGCGCTGCCAGCCCGCGGGCACGATGGGGCGAGGACGCCCGAGGGAGACGTCGCACAAGAGGGCCGCGCCCGCGCCGTTGAACGGCACCTCGGTGATGCGGAGGCCCGTGACGGCGGTCCACAAGGCCTGGACGTCGGGGTCAGCGGCCTGGTCCGCTGCCATCCGGGCATAGTCGATGCCGAGGTGGACTGCGTGGGCGACGGCCCGGGAAAGGCAATTCGCCACCGGGTTGTCCTTCCCCGCGACATGCTGGATGTCCGTCGTGTACTCGGACACGGCCGAGAGGTGACGCTGCTGCCGGGCCGACCACGGCTCGGTGACCTTGCCCATCGCGAAGATCAGCGGCTTGTGGTCGACGAAGGCAGTGAACGCACGGCCCTCGAGCAGATGGCGGAAGTGCCTGACCGCCAAGTGAAGCCCGAGCAACTCGCAGTCGAAGGTACTGTAACGGCGTTCGGGCGGGCGAAGCTGCCGGCTAAAGAACGCCAGCGGTTGCCAAGCTCCACACACCCATTGCTCGTGCACCGCGCCCACCGCGTAGTCCGAGGCATCGGTGGTGAGGGCGATCGGTGCATCGGGCGCCGGGTGCGCGAGCATGGTGGCGTTAGCCAAGGCGAGCTTCGCGCCCGTGAACGCCGTTTCCATCTGCTCGGTCCAGGTAACGTCGCCTTTGCCCGGCTTACCTCGGAGAGCTTCGTGCAGGGGGCGCAGGAGCTGGGCAATACGGGGCAGGAACCGATGGTAAAAGTTCACCATGCCCAGGAACTCTTGCAGCCCTCTGATCGTGCGGGGGCGCGGAAACCCCTTCACCGCCTCCACCTTGGCCGGCAGGGGGACGGCTCCGTGCCTGGTGACACGGTGCCCCAGAAAATCGATTATGGCGGCGCCGAACCGGCACTTTGCAGGGTTCACAATCAGGCCATGCTGGCCCAGGCGTTCGAAGAGCGTGCGGAGGTGGCGTAGGTGCTCTTCGCGGGACGCGCTGGCGACGAGGATATCGTCCAGGTAGACGTAGACAAAATCCAAGTCGCGCAGGACGCTGTCCATCAGTCGCTGGAACGCCTGAGCCGCATTCTTCAGACCGAAGGGCATGCGCAGGAACTCGAAGAGTCCGAATGGCGTGATGACCGCCGTCTTCGGGACGTCCTCCGGCCTGACGGGGACCTGATGGTAGCCGCGTATGAGGTCCACCTTCGAGAAGAAGGACATGCCCGCCAAACGGGCGGAAAAGTCCTGAATGTGGGGGACGGGGTAGCGGTCGGGAGTCGTGGCGTCATTGAGACGGCGATAGTCCCCGCACGGTCGCCATCCCCCGCCGGGCTTCGGCACGACGTGCAGCGGCGACGCCCAAGCGCTCTCTGAGCGCCGAACGATGCCGAGTCGCTCCAGGGTAGCGAACGCCGCTTTTGCCACCGCCAGCTTCGTCGGCTCGAGGCGGCGTGCCCGGGCGTAGACCGGTGGCCCGACGGTGGGGATGTGATGGGCCACCCCGTGCTTGACGGCCCCCGCCGAGAAGGTGGGCCGCGTGAGGGCCGGGAAGCCGGCGAGGAGGCGGGTGAATGCGTCCGCTGCCGGAAGCGTACAGACCAACGTGGCCGGAACCGAACCGTTCGGCAAGCCGCTTGGCAAGCCGCTCGTTGAGCTGCTCGCCGAGCTGGGCAACGCACAAGCGAGCGAGCTGAACGTCTCGGCCTGGACAAGACGTCTGCGCTTGACGTCGACCAGGAGCCCATTAGCGCACTGGAAGTCCGCGCCAAGCAGTGCCATGGGCACGTCGGCGGTGACGAACGTCCATCGGAAAACCTGCCCCCCGAACCGCAGAGAGAGGCAGCGTTTTCCGTACGTACGGATGGGCGTCCCGTTCATGGCAAGCAGCGCGGGGCCCCCACCCGCGGCATGCTTGTCTGACGTGCCGGCGGGAACAACACTCACCTGCGCTCCCGTGTCGCACAGGTAACGGCGCCCGGAGAAGGTGTCCGTTATGAACAGCAGGCTGCTCGAACGGCCGGCCCTCATCGCCACTATTGAGCGCCGGCCCGGGCGTTTCCCGACCTGTTGAAGGAGCATGGCGGATGACACTGCCGAGCTTCGTGGCCGAACTTGGCGTGGAATCAGCACCAGGTGGTGGAGCTGGAGGAGCGCGGCTGGCTCCGCCAGGCCGGTGGAGTTGGCGGGTTTCCCCGCGGTGGCGGTTTTCGCTGCGGCGGTGGGCGGGGCGTGGCGGCGGTCACGAGGTGCGTATCAGCATGCTGCGTATGCTGTATAAGCTGATGCTGTGGATCAGCAGCATCAGCAGCATTAGCAGCATCAGCAGCATCAGCCACGAGGGCCGTGACGGCCACGCCGACTCTCGCCCGCGTGTCCGAAGCGGCGAAGTACTTGTCCGCCTCGGCCGCCAATGCTCGGGGTTCCGTTAGCCCGGTCCCGGCCAACGCGAGGCGAACCTGCGCTGGAAGTTGGCGATGGAAAAGCGCCCGGAATAGAGAACCGGGGGCTTCGTCGCCCAACAGTGACAGCATATGGTCCATTCGGACCGACGGGCGCGTGTCACCGAGCTCGGGGAGATCCAGGAGGCGGTCGGCCCGTGCGTCGTCCGTGAGGCCGAACGTGGCTAGGAGTAGCCGCTTGAGTGCCTCGTACTTGTGGCCATCCGGTGGGTGGCGAAGGACGGACACAACTCGAGCGGCCGTGCCGGGCCCGAGGGAGGCGACGACGTGGCAATAGTGCGTGTCATCGCCGGTGAGGCGCCGAAGCTGAAATTGGGCTTCGGCCTGGACGAACCAGACTTCGGCCTGAGCCTCCCAAAATTCGGGAAGTTTGATGAAGTTGGCCATGGCAATGGCGTCGCGTGTGGAAGGATCGCTCCGGCAGATCCAACATCGAGGGGGTCACCAGTAAAGCGCGGCGTTACGCGCGCTGCTTGCGAGCAAGGAGGAAGCGGACAAGCGGTAACTTATAAGCGTCTTTATTTCAAGAGCTCACTGTAACACTGGCGCGCTCCGGGCTGCGCGCCGGGTGTATATCATGAGGCCACGCCTACCCCTGGGGCGTGGCCACCGTCCACTTGGTGCGCGGAATGATGTCACCACGCCAGTGGGCTTTTGTGTCCGCCACACAGTATCGGTTGTTCCTAAACTTAAATCTAAATAATTTAAAGGATTGCTGTAAATGATGTTAATTTCACAACATCCCATATTCAACTTTATTTAAATTGTAAACCTCAAACATCGTTTCTCCACCTAAAGCAAGAACGTTAACCCGTAAGCAATTGACTAGTTTCCCGACTGCATGGATCATCAGCTGGGCACCGTTCTTCCTCGAGGTTTCGATCCTTTCAGCCCAGGACTTTTTTTTTTCTTCTTTTTTTTTGTATACAGAGTCGAGGCTTGTGAAAGAGCTAACATTTATCAAACAAACAAATCAAACAAACAAGCATACAAAGTATATAAAAAGGGGAGCGGTCGACAAGATGGGGAGAGAAGGGGGGGAAGCACACAAACACAACATTTGAGAGCAGAGACATCGGGACATGTGTGGGAGGGAGAGGGCCTGGGGGGAGGCAGGATAGGTATAAAACGCAAGGACACCAAGGACTTCCAGGAAAGAAGACAAAAGTCACCTCAAAAAAGTGCATTTGGGGTGAAATTAGCGGGGGTAGAAAAGATCAAGGTTTTGGATTGGGGAAGATAAGAGATGGTGGTGAACAGCCGTTTTAAAGACCTGGAGGGAGGAGTGGGATTGAAGAGAGTGAGGGAGTTTGTTCCAGAGGCGGGAGAAAAGAGGCATGAAGGAGTGAACGTGAGCAGAGAGTCTTGATTTTGGCAGTTTAACCATAAGAGGGTTGCAGGCAGATCTTGTGCGACCTGTAGGAATATTTGGGGGACAGAGCCCAGAGAGAGCTGGGGGAGCAAGGCCAGAGAGGAGTCGGTAGAAGACAGAAAGACCACCTACCTGCCTGCGGTGAGTGAGTGAAAGGCCCTCAGAGATAGCTTCATCGCGGGAGATTCCAATGATTCTGAAAGCTTTCGTTTCAACAGCGTGAAGACGAGCGAGGTGTGAGGCAGGAGCACCAGCCCAGAGGGGAGAGCAGTATTCCATTGAGCTGCGGATGAAAGCCTTGTATGTGGTGAGGAGCTCAGGTGTGCCAAGGAAGGACTTCACACGACGGAGGATGCCCAGTCGGCGACTGGCTTTGGAGGCCAGCTTGGAAATGTGGTTTTCCCAGGAAAGATCATGGCAGATAGTGAGACCCAAAAGCTTGAGTGACAGAACTTCTTGGAGAGGATTATTCAGAAAGTAGATGGGAGGGTTGTCCAGTCGGTCTTTTCGGAGAGACATCGTAAGAGTGTGAGATTTGTCAGGATTGAAAGACATGTTCCACTTGTTTGCCCAGTCTGTGATTTTGTCCAGGTCTGCAGAGAGTGAGGAGGCTGCAGACTGCCGATCTGAGGGATTGAGGAATGGAGCGGCAGAGAGTGGAGTCATCAGCAAAGAGATAGAGAGGATTTTCAAGAGAGTCAGAGAGATCATTGATGAAGACCAGAAAAAGCACAGGGCGCAGAACACTGCCTTGGGGAACTCCAGCCTGAACAGGAAGAGGAGATGAGAGAAACCCATTCAGGGCCACACGTTGACTACGACGAGAGAGGAAGTCTGCCAGCCATGCGTGGAGATTTCCATGGATACCAAAGGAGGAGAGTTTGGTGAGCAGAGCGGGGTGCCAGACCGTATCGAAGGCACATGATATGTCGAGGGAGAAAGCTCTAATTTCCTGTTTGGCATTGAGGACCTCCATCCATTGTTGAGACAGCAGAAGCAGCATGTCCAGAGTAGAGTGACCTGGTCTAAAACCAAATTGATGATCAGTGATCAAGCCATTGGAGAAGAGGAAAGATTTCATATCCGAAGCAATGATGGATTCCATGATTTTGCTGATAATTGGGAGAAGGCTGATTGGTCTGTAGTTGCTAGGATCTGTTTTTGCACCTTTTTTGTGCAAAGCGGTGATGTTGGCTGATTTCCAAGCAGATGGCAGTTGACCTTGAGCAAAAGAGGGGGTGAAGAGAACAGAGAGAGGGAGTGAAAGAGCGGAAGAACAGGATTTTAGGACCCGTGGGCTGATGCCGTCAGGTCCAGCTGCAGAATCAGAATCAGAGTCGAGGGTTGACAGAAACTTTTCCACCTTGTCAGGAGGAAAGGACACGGAGTCCAGGAGCAGCTGCGTATGACTGGGTACGGTGGGTACAGAGAGGGATGGGTTTGGGACACAAGATTTAGAGGCAAACACAGAGTTGAGGCATTCAGCTTTTTCACGTGCGGAGTCAGCTGTGTAGCCGTTTGATGTAAGGGAGGAGATGGAGGGGGAACAAACACCAGAAACAGATTTGACCAGACACCACCAGGATTTGGAAGAGGGAGACAGATAAGAGAGATCGGTCTTGAGAACGGAGAGATATTGTTTCCTGGCTCTCCTGAGGGTGGACACACACTTGTTTCGGGCTTTGTGAAAGGAAATGAGATTTCCTTCCATTGGATTTGCTTTCCAGGAGACGTAGGCAAGTTGTTTCTGGGCAACAGCCTCACCACAAGATTCCGTGTACCATGGACGGGAGGAAGGGTATGACAACTGAAGACGAGATGGGATAAATCTGTGCATGAGAGAGAGGAATTTACTTTGGAAGAATTCCCAGGATGAGTTGATGTCAGAGGTGGTAGAGATGGGAGACCAGTCCAGATGATTGATGGCTGCCTGAAGACCGTGCCAGTTGGCCTGAGTGAAATGCCAGACTTGTCGACGCTGAGCAGGCTCCCTGAGAATGGTCAGAGAGATGTCCACTGTCCACCTCATCGCTGGACCTCTCCAAACGGCGGATCCACAACCTCGATCATGGATCCACATCAATAGCTGGTACATCAGTAGATCCACAACCTCAGTTGCGTCCAGGCAGTCAGTCAACCCATCACACAACACACACACACACACACACACACACACACCTCCTTTTAGTCTAGTATAATTTCACTTGTGGCCCGGAACCAAACAAAAAATATATTTATAACAACCCCTACAGCTCCCACTACCACGGTTACATAATAGTAAATGTAATCATTTAAAAAGCGGATTTTATACTTACTTACTGTGCATGCACAAGCCCCAAATATGACCTTCTCATCGGTGTTCTTCAGAAGCACCAAAACCGGTGTCTCCCTCCAACTCTTGTGTTGTACAGAGGCACTCCCCAACTCTCTCTCTCCTCTTTTGGAAGCCATTTTAGGTAACAAACACTGTCGCACATGCACATAGAAGTTCACATGTCCCGAAGATCGCTATTTCCAGGGGTTTCTGCGCATGCGCGCCGAGAATTCTAGGGCGGATTACGCCATTTTGAAAGTCCTGTATTGTCGGCAAAGTCATCAATGATCCCTGTTTTAAAACTTTTAAAGCTTTCTATTATTTAGTAAAACTTTTTAGGATTCATAAAGTTTCTGTTTTATTGAGACAGCAGTGTTTTAATTCATTTCAGCAGGTTTCAAATTCTATGCTACTGCTACTACGACTACTACTTTAATGGCCCTAATTTAGCCCAACTTTAGGAGTTAGTAGTCAGGATCACATTCTCTGAGTAAAGAAATCAGTGAAGTATTCTCTGCTATACTTAGTTGTAAGGAATTAAAAGTGCTTTCGTGGTGCAAGTTCGAGTTTCTAACAAGATGGTGCAGATGGTACGGTAGCGCATTTACCTTTGAGCTCTCAATCCTGGTTTTGATTCCCGACCCCACTATAAACTGTCGGATTAGTGCTCCACAGGCAGGATGTTGCATCATAAAGTGGACCATTCCTAAGATGGACGTTAAGGTGGGGGTCGTATCCGTTAGCATTTGCTGATGAACGTTAAAAGATTCCATGACATACTTTGCGAAGAGGAAGTGAGCTATCGCCGGCATCCTGCCCAAATCCCAAATTTCTGCTCCGACTGACTGCTGGGAAGGTAAAAGCAAACAACCAAGTGTATTCCTTTCAATGGAATTGCTTTGGCAGTAATGCATAGAGTAAGGTCGAAGTGATACCTCGTGCCTGGAGCAAAATATTTGTTATTTTGGCCATCTGCAATATCTGCGTGTCATCTTTTTATGCAATGGTGTGGCTCGTAGAGGGACTAGAACACATAATGGATCATGATGTAACAGAACAAAAGGAACAGTAGAAAGAGAAGGGAAAACACACCAACAGCAGGGATGAGGGAAAAAACAGAGGGAGACTTCTTGAAGAAATAATGGATGAAAGGAATATTAAGGGCTAGGGACAAGATGGAAACAGCCACAAATTCTTAGGAAGGTAAAACCTGGAAAAATAAGTGGGTTTTGGTAGGATTAATGGAGGTAGAAAAGATCATGCTTTAGAATGGCTGACGATCTGATCGATGGTTATGAGGCATGTGTTTGTCCCCATGGATCTGGGATTGTGAACCAGAATAGCACTAAGTTCCTCGGCGCTGCTAGAAGTCATGGACTTAGGGTGGCTGGTTCATGGTTTCTGTGCCCACAGCCTCATCGCTGGACTTGGTATTCCAATGCTGGTGCTGTGGCGAAGGGGATTGACCATTTGCTCATTGATGGTCGATGGCGGATGCTCCAGAACTGCAGGATTTACCAGAGTGCTCAGTTCCTCAACACTGACCACAGGCTTGTTGTAGCAACTCTGAAGTTGCAGCTCAAATCGAAGAGAATGCTGCCATCCCAGCCTAGTCTGGAGGTGGGCATGCTCAAGGAGAGTGTAGCTGAGGAGCTTGCGAGCAGGTTGAGTGGGGTTTTGGGGGAGTCTGGATGATTCAGGGGATCCTGAGGAGTTATGGAGTGCCTTTAATACCACCATCCTTGATGTTGCCGGTGGCTGTCTTGGAACCCACCCTCAGGCGAAGAAGAACTTTGTCTCTCAGGAGACTCTTGATACCATCGACCAGAGGCAAATGGCCAGGCTCGATGGCATAGCTGAACTGTCCCGGGAGCTGAGGCGTAAAACTGTACGCTCACTGAGGGTGGATAAGGAGGCCTACGTGTGAGGAATCTGTGAAAGGGTAGAGCATCACTTGTGGACATGTGATTCTCGTCCTGCTTACAGAGGATTCTGTGCATTGCGTTCCTCAAAGCTTGTCGCTAGGTGTACTGCAGTTAGAGCAGAGGGTGGTGGCCTCTTGACAGAGGAGTCTGAAGTGAAGGCCCACTGGGCCGGTTACTTTGAGCGGCTTTACCAGGCTGACCCACCAGCTGTAGAGTTGGATGTCAGGTGTGTTGCTATACCAAATGCTGACCCCCCCCAATTAACTGTGAACCACCTTCACTTGTGGAAACAAAGGCGGCAGTGAACCGGCTGAAAGGGGGCAAAGCTCCTGGGATTTGTGCCATCCATGCTGAGCTTCTCAGGGCTGGTGGAAATGCTGTACTTGAGTCGTTGCATGCAGCTCTGTTTGGAGCACAGGCATCATCCCAACTGACTAGAAGAGAGGCCTTGTTGTTCCCCTTTGGAAAGGGAAGGGTGATCACCAGGACTGCAACAACTACCGAGGGGTGATACTATTCTCGGTGTAGGGCAAGGTCTTTGCTTGAATCATTCTTGAGAGGGTTTGCCGCCATCTGCTCGAGTACCAGCGACCTGAGCAGTCGGGCTTTACACCAAAGAGGCCAATGATTGACCGTATCCTTGCACTTCGGGTCCTCACAGGACGCAAGCGAGAGTTTCGTCAGGGGCTGCTTGCAGCCTAGGTTGATCTCCGCAAAGCGTTCAATTCGGTGAATTGGAATGCCCTTTGGAGGATTCTTAGTCTTCTTGGGGTGCCACCAACGCTGATCAATCTGATCTCTGAACTATACTCTGGTATTAAGAGTGCTGTGAAGTGTGGTGGCTCCATCTCTGACTTATTTCCAGTTGTTACTGGAGTTCGGCAGGGGTGTCTACTGGCTCCCACACTCTTCAACGCTTGTATGGACTGGATTCTGGGGAGGATGTTGGAGAGGTCAGGCTGCAGTGCATTGTTTGGGAGTGTTGAGATCTCTGACCTTAATTTCGCAGATGATGCAGTCATCTTTGCGGAGACGCTGCATATTCTTACGGGTGCCTTCCAAGCACTGAATGAGGAGGCGGCACCACTGGGATTACAGATTTCCTGCGTCAAAACCAAGATCCAGGCTTTCATTGACATCTTGGATGCTGTTGTCTTTTCTGTGCCTGTTTGTGGCGAAGATGTTGAGGTCACGAAGAGATTCACTTACCTTGGCAGTATTATTCATGTCTCTGCATGTTGCGAGCCAGAGGTTGATAAACGTCTGGGTCGGGCCTGGGGAGTCATGGATTCACTGGGTCATGGGGTGTGGCGTTGTCAGTATCTATGTAGGAGGACGAAATTCAGAGTCTTTAAGAACTTGGTGCTTCCAGTCTTGCTCTATGAATGCGATACTTGGACTTTTACCAAGGGCCAGAGAATGAGACTTAACTCCTTTGGAGCCAAGTCTCTTCGGAGAATCCTTGGCTATCACTGGTCAGACTTTGTGTCCAACGAGCGGTTGCTGAGACAGACTCAGATGAGATTTGTTTCCTGTATGGTCCATGAGTGTCAGCTTCGGCTGTATGGGCATGTGGCTCGTTTTCCAGACGCTGATCCAGCTCACCAGATACTCTCAGCTAGGGAGCCTCGTGAGTGGAGGAGGCCAACGGGCTGACCACATGCCTCGTGGTTGCAGCAGGTTGATCGGCATCTCAAAGAGATAAGGATGCCTCGGGTTTTGAATCCCTTTCCCAGGAATAAGCACCTTGTTAAACTCGGACAGTGTACAAGAGGTTTATTATAGATAAGAATACATGCATTGTAGATGCTATGCTGGCGTGGCGTGTAGGCTAGTAACACCACATCACAGTGACATCATGTTCCTCACACAGCCGGCCCCAACATCTCAGCCAGCCACAACCCGTAGTCGCCTTAATATACTTTCCTCTAGGACAAAGTAACTCAAGGACACAGACTGCTGCCTCAAAGAGAAATTGTACAAAGTTGACAAGGCAGGATAAGTCTCATTCGGAAAGAATGCTTTGCCAAGGCCAATCATGGGATATTTGTGTCAACAGTTTTTCAAAGTCCGACAACCAGACGCCAGGGAATTGGGTCACAGGGTTTTTTCAACCTGGAACACTGCTGCCCCCCTCAGGATAGGAATTTAATGAAATCCAGGGATGGGCCAGGCATCAGCCTGGGGGATTGCCAAACGGATGCCCCTAGAGTACCGTCGGAAAATGGATGCGGCATCGTGCTGCTCCGGCGCATGCCCCCATACCTGAACTGACCTGACCTGACGATTTGAGATGGTGGTGAACAGATGTCTTGAAGCCCTGGAGGGAAGAATAAGATAGTAGGAAATGCGGTAGTTGGTTCCACAGGTGGGGAAAAAGAGGAACGAATTAATGGAGGTGAGCATTGATTCTGGATTTTGGGAGTTTCATCAGGAGAAGTTTGCTGGTGGACCGCAAGCACTTTGCAGAAACCTGGGTGTCGGAGGGGATGGGACAAAGCATGGAAAGACCAGAGAGGAGGCGGTAGAAGACAGAGAGACCATTGACCTGTCTGCAATGTGAAAGTGATAGGTCCTTAGACTCGGCTCAGGGAAGATTCCAATGAACTTTTGAAGGCGGTGGTTTCCACGGTGCCGAGCTGAGGAAGGTGTGAGGCAAGGGAGCCAGCCCACGTCTTCGAGATTGTTTCTGTTGGCTTTCTGTTGTTGGTTTTCCTGACATTCTTCTTCGATTGACAGGAAAAAACCCTTACTTATGGAGATCCATCATAAAGGATTTACATATGCCTTGTTTATAAACATTTTTATTGTTGTTATTCCTCGACTAAAAAAATTGCTTTGTCCATGTTTTTCGGTTACAATTTATTATTTTTACACTCTGTTTGCCTAATTATTTCAACATGTAAATATTCTTTCCTTTAAAAATTTAATAATTTTTATTTCACCTAATTTTTCATTGTCCAAATAAATTATCTGCTCTTTAAATACTGTGATTTCTTATCTGTTTTATGAGTTTTTATTAATCCTAATTTTGTGCTTTAATTATAATCTTATACATACGAATAATTTTGTGGCATTTGCCCTATGTAATAAATGATCACCAATTTACGCACTTGATTTACTCTGACAATTCACACCCATTTCCTTCCCCCCATCTCTCTTTATGTCCCAGTGTTTCGGAGGTTTTGATGGGAAATGGAGATGGAGAATCAAGTAGTGCCTCGGAGGTAACTTTGGAGAGTCAAGGAATGAAACAAATGTGAACAAATATTTAAAAGTATTAAGATGAACTCTTCCTGAGCTAGTTGCAGATTCTTCACTGATTATGAATGAAACAAGATTGTTTCTTTATTGTTAGATTGTAAATTTAATTCATGGTTGTGTAACCATTTGATATTGTCAATAACATTACTTATGCAGGACTAACCATCTCCACAATGATATTGTTACTTTTATAGGGGTAGATAAGAGAATACAGTAGGGAAGGTAGAATTATATAGAAATAGCATGGACCGTGTTACGCGTAAGATAATTTTTATGTACCAAGTCGGGAAAACGTAGCTTACGGTTGTGTTTAAATATTCATCATACGAGGGATGATGATGTGTTAATTAGAGTAGGGTTTAAGGTTAATTCCCCCTGTATGTCAAACACTCTGTGGCCATCCCTAACAATTATAACAAATGCCGGTCAGGCAAAACGGCAACCGGCCAAGATAAGCCCGCTCTCTGGACACGTATGGCAAAAGGATCCGCCCAGGGGAGGCAGAGGTGTGGGGAAGAGAGCCGGCAGGCCACGCCCCGGAGTGACGTGGCCGGGTGACGTCAGTCAGAGCTCGGTGCTGGAGAGGACGCCAGCTTGAGCAGGACGCTGGCCATTGCGTGTGTGGTGGATTTTTGGCGCTCTTTGAGGAGAGTTTTTACAGCGGCAATTGTGAGGAGGATTTGCTTACTGTGGACTCACAAGTGGGTTGGAGGCCACGAGTGCTTCCCAAGACAGTGGAGGAAAAATGAGGCCATCTTCATGACTCACCTCAAGCTTGTAGCGCCTTCGACGTGCGGTGCTTTCGGTGCCGTCGCCATCTTGTTTCCCGTGTGGGTGGCTCCAAGCTTAGTCTCTGCCACCAATTTCCCAAAGGGTCTCATTGGGGCCACAGCTAAGTGCCGGCTGGCCAAGGGGGATTTTATTTTATTATGTTTCCCCGTTGTTTGTGTTTGTGTCAGTGTGTGGAGGATCCTCAAAGTAGCATTTTTACCTCCGTTTAATTTCTGGTATTTTCATTCCGCGTCTTATTTTTATTAAATAATTATTGGTGCATTTTATTTGTTGTGTTTTGATTTCGTGAGTTTCGGATTAAACCCATGTGTTTTGTGAGAATAAGCCTTCGTGTCTCTTCTCATCTTGCATGCGCAGTAACTGCCATAAATCGGGAGGTCGCCTCAGGAGTTAAAGCTGGTTCTGCTCATCTGTCCCAGGCTGGTCTTAACTAGCCAGGAACACGGCAATATTCTTCAGCTTCTTGAAGGCAAAACATGTTCTCCACACATATATAATGTTTTTATACATTCACATATAAATATATATATGTTTTTATAAATGTTATGATATACCCACTTTTGGACATGTGCAGGGACCTCAAAGGCTGCACAGAAAATTTGGTGGGGCTGGCCGAAAACTGTGGGAGTTGTACTGTGTAAAATCGATGTACCAAAGCAAAGAGGCAATGCGGAAACAGCAAATAAATTATATATTCCTGTGACACCTTCAGTCGAATATCAGGCATGGACAGCTGGTTCATGAAGGACTTGGACAAAAATAGTACTGCAGCTGTAGGTTTGGTAATATTTATATGATGTCATTGAAAAAACTGCAAATGCCGAATCCACGAATGTCATGGCTGGAAACCCTCACATCATTTCCTCATTGTCCATTAAACTCAATCTCTATATATATTGTTACGGACGTGGTTAAAGATGTTATTTTGACCGAGCGGTGGTGTAACCGCAACCGAACAGTTATTCCCCGACTAATACCCGATTTGCCTCAAACTTTGGCCGGATCGCGCCACCGCTATTCAATCGGGAAAACTCTAAAGCGACCGAATACAAAGAGGAAGAAGACGTACAGAAGAGGAATTGGATTTATTATTTACACATATAAGTAGGAAGAAAGCAGTCACGTTTATTTACAGACGAGATTAGATACACAGTGCAACGCTAGCTTACCTACAGTCTTAATTAACCCAGGGACAGAACAAACAAGGCCAGACTCTCGGGGAATGATGATAGGACTGGCGGGAGATGGATGGCTGGCGGGATAGGGAGGTCCACTGGTCCTTCAGCACGATTGAGTCGTTGGGCAGCCGCCGCTCCTCCGCGGCCCTGCTCCAAACTGCCGTCCAGGCCTCACGCTGCTGTGGCTGCAGTTTCGGTGGCTCCAGCTGCAGCAAATGCAGTTGCGGTGGCTCGAGCTGCAGTTCAACTCTGGACTTCTTGGTTGGACTCAACTCCTTGGACTCCCTCTCGTCTCTCGGTAAAGGCTCATCTCCCTTCTGCCTTGGGAACATCCTGCCTGCGGGTTATATAGGCCCCACCCCTCAACCTTCGCGAACCTCCTCGATGTTTCTCTCCACACCCTCTCCAAGTCCAACCCCTTGTTCGTGGTTGGTTGAGTGGGGCTGACTCACTCCTCCCCTCTATGACGAGGTGGGGACCCGCCTTTCTTCCCCAACCCTGCCTCGTGGCCAATGGTGGATGAAGAGAAAACCGCCCAAAATGCAGTTGGCAATTGACGAAAAGGGGGAATGGAAGTTTTGGGAGTGGGAATGAAGGGAATCTATCTCTTTCACTGGTGCAATGGAGTATTTCAATTAATGGGAGACACAGCCTTACCCTAAAACACATAATAAGATATAAGCTATCGAACAGGGGTATTCTATGATTAGCTGTTGTGTGGATGCTTTATGGACTAATTATGGGACGCCCTTTGACCTTTACACAGCTCCGGAGGCAGGAGGCGCAGAATAAACAATAATAATAATACACACAATCAAAAAAATACAGTCCTCATATCCGCAACAATATCATTGCAATCACAAATTAATACTCTAGCATTAATATAATAAAATACTCGTGCAATGTTACAAACACTCATGAGGTACTCAACAACAACAACAACAGGCATTTTAAGGCCATTTTCCCTGCTAGAGTGGGGGTTAGCTCATGATGTTAGCTCAAAACTCATGAGGTAAACGAATATAAACGCCGTTCTAATTTTACATCCGGATAGGGAGTAGTTTCGTACGGGTGGAAACTCAAAATCATAATTGTATTGAGGAATTTATGAAACTTCCCACCCACCTTACGACACCAGCTGGGACCCCAAAATATTCCAAAGAATGTTTGGTGGTTCGAGCCCCAAAACTGAGGGAGAAGTTTGGGGACGGACAAACAGACGGACATATATATATATATATATATATATTTATTTATTTATATATATATATATATTATATATATATATATATATAATATATATATATATATATATATATATACAGACTTGGCATTTAATATGGAATATTTTTTTTGTGGGGGTGAACTTACTTTTCAAGATGTCTTAGAACCAAAAATTCATTGGAATTATGTTGAAATTATTCTCGATTTTGTTAATGTGACCTTTAAAAGAAACAAAAACCACATTTGCCATTTCGAAACAAATAAATTGATCCTTGAAAGTGATGTAAACTGATATCGAACTCAATCCATGGACAGTACTGTGTTAAACTTCTGTACGTTTTCCAGAAGTATCTCTTTATTTTGCACATTAGCCAAATTATTTTTTAACAAAAACAAAAGTTAAATGACGACTGGGATTACGGACAGTAAAATTACAGTTCATTACTTCGTGTAACCCCCACGAGCATTCAGGAGAGCACGTACACGTTGAGGCATGCTGTTCACGAGATTTGCCAAGGTTTGGACAGGAATCGCTTGCCATGCAGTGACAATAGCCTGCTGCAATTCACGCACAGAGGTCGGCTGCTGGTCCAAGTGGTCGATTTTACGCGTTAATTCTTCCCACAAGTTCTCTATCGGATTCATATCCGGGGACATGGCAGGCCACTCCATATGCTCTACACCACGGTCAGCAAGAAAGTGTTGGATCATGCAAGCATGATGAGGCCGTGCATTGTCATCTTTGAAGACAAAGTTTCCTCGAAAGGCTGCACGAGCAAATGGAAGCAATGTTTCTTCCAGAATGGCCCTGCACTTGAACTGGTTCAGGTTTCCATTCAGAACAACCAGATCAGTTTTGCCCCATGCATGAAAAGCAGCCCAAACGGTCACCCCACCACCTCCAGCTTGGACTCTTGGCACTATACAATCTTTGTTGTAGGCTTCATGCACTTGTCTGCGCACTCGGACGCGGCCATCTTGATGATAGACCAGAAATCTAGACTCGTCACTGAAGATCACATGATTCCAGTGTCCTGGATGCCATTGACGGTGCTCTCTGGCCCACTGCAATCGGCGCTGGTGGTGTTGTCTGGTCAGGCGTGGCTTTCTTAGGGGACGCCTGGCACGATAGCCTGCTTGAACCAGTCGTTGGTTGACTAGCCTTCTGGATACAGGTACATTTGTCAGTTGCTGCCACTCAGCCCTAAGCCGATTAGCTGACTTGGTACGGCCATTGCGGACTAACCGGTGCAGCTGGCGATCATCCCTCCTTGTGGTTCTGCGGGGACGTCCTGGCCTCGGTATTGGAGTAGGGACACCCCTCTGAGCATTTCGTTTCAGGATCTTTGACACCTGACCTTGAGTGATGCCATACTGCCGAGCAATGGCATGCTGTTTCATGCCGTAATTTCGTAAAGCCACCACTCCATGACAAACAGCATTGTCGAGTTGACGGACCATCTCCAGAGGAAGCGGCAATAACTTTTGGAGACGTGCAGCAGTTGTTTTCCACTAATACAGAACGCAACAACCCTTGTATACCCGACTGTGAAGCCAATCATCAAATGCACCTGTCCGTACATTTTGCCACGCCACCTGGGATATAATCCTGTTGTTGACTTCTTGCTGCGACAGACAATCAGTGTCATGGTTCTTTCAACAAATAAATCACCAAAGTGTAAAAGAAACTCACCAGATTGATATACTGAGTTAAGAAAGTAAACCCAAGTCAAGAAAAAAAAAAATTCCATATTAAATGCCAAGTCTGTATATATATATATGTATATATATATATGTATATATATATACAGTGTATATATATATATATATATATATATATATATATATATATATATATATATATATATATATATTGTTACGGACACGACTTAAGATGTTGTTTGACTGAGCGGAATGGCCGCCGTGTTCGCACAGTTTACCCGATTCTTCCCCAACTCACCCGATTCCACTCGAACGTTGGCCGAATCGCGCTACGCCAAATCAATGAGGAGAAAGGACACAACGGCTGGGATAAATGAAACGACACAAGGGGTACAGTTCTCAAGACCTCCGGAGGAGGATATAATTGGTGATGCAGAAAAGGGGTAGATTACAAGGGCAAGAGGTAAAGCACAGAAAAGATGGGCACTTAGACACAGTCTTATCTTATCCCCGACAGACCACAGACAAACGGAACAAGACTGACTTACACAGGGATTGATGGCAGGGAAGGACAGGCAGTCGATAGCACAAGGTGCACCTTGGCTCAGGGACAGGATACAGCTCGGTCCAGTCCAGAGATGCGGGGAGGTATCGCAGCGCTCGGAGGTGGCGTCTTCTCTCTCCAAGCTGAGGGCGCATCTGACGTCACCTCCCTCTTCCTGCGCATGCTCAGCGGGGAGTGACACGCCCTCGGCTCGTTGGCTCCGCCCCAGATGGAATCGGTCCGCCGCTTCTATTGGGTGCGGGGGGTTACCGGGCTCCGCCCTTGACGAGGAGCTGACAGCGAGCCCCTGCGTGGTAACCCCGTCGGAGCACATGTTCGATGGCGGCTAACCAAGCCGGAGTGAGGACGCGCACTCCCCGCACCGCCGCCGTTGTTGTTGCTGTTGTTGTTGTTGTTGTTGTTGTTGTTGCTGAACCGTGAGGAAGAGCTGCGGGGAGGTATTGGGAGGTCCTAAACTTCCTAACGGTGCCATACAATCACATTCTGGTGCAACGAAGAGTCAGAATTAATGGAAACGAGTCCTTAACTGACATAGACTAAGAATAACTAGCAAGATGTCCTATAGTTGTCTACGTGAGATGCGGTGGACCTGGATGCGACATTTAATGGGGGAAATAGGGGGTGGTCGGGTCTACAGAGTGTTATTTACAGAAAATGGGACTAGGGAATGGGGGATTGGGGATAGTTGGGAAGTATTGGGGAAATAGGGGAATATTTACAAGCGGATATGGATGGAGGCCAATCTCATATCGGCAACATTGCACCCTTCTCTACCTCGGGGCGTCCCGACCCGATAAATTTTTACTTACTTTAGTGTGGCACTCAGATGTAGTTCCCTCTACTATTAACTCAACCCTGAGTGCGACAGTTTTACAGATGTTTACAAATGAGTAAATATGTCCCCCTGCGACGTTGCACCCTTCTCCTCACAGAAACACACCCACAGGATAACCGAATCGCGGAAAGAATCCTCAAACTAAACATACAGCCGGTAGGGAGCATTATTTACACAAGACTGCACTGATATTTACACTACGATCCAGGACCTGTTCTTTGAGGAACACATGCAGATGTTATGCATAGAGAGAGCACGCATGCCAGCATCGATACACCAACCCACGAGTGCCCTGTGGCCCTACGGCCTTTAATAATGTGCAGAGCACCCCATCCAAGCACCAAAAGCACCACCCCATACATACAGTCAGCACCATCCGGTGCACCAATAAAGTGTTCATAGTCACCGGTGGTGTCCGCAGCCGGCCGATGTTCTGCCGCTGGTCTTGCCTTCTTGGAGTGCCTTGGCCTTCTGGCTTCTTTAGAAATAAAGAAAAGGTGCCAACCGCGTCCATTTCTAAACTGTGGCCATCAGGGGGGCCAACTATAGTGGTTCACCTCTATGGCATAGGTGCCACGTTGACCCAGTGGTCCATCAACGGGTGGTGCTTGCCCGCAAAAGAACTGCGGTCCATGGTGGGCGGCCACAAAAATTGCGGTCCATATGGTGTATCGATCCAGGCAGCAAGCAGCGAAAGTACAGGCCCACAACTGCAGAGCCAGCACCTCTCTCTCCTCTCTCTCTGCCCCAAAGCCAGATCCTCGGAGGTGGGAGACAAAAAGAAGACAAGTGAGCAAGGTGGTAAGGGCGCAAAAGTGCACGCAATACAAGGTAATGCACACTGGGGGCACATGGGAACCAGGTGAGACAGGTACGTTCCTACCGTATTCCCCCCCCCCCCCCCCCCCCCCACCAGGTAACCTACATTGCCCCTCCCTTACCCCTTACTGTATCCACAAAACACAACACTACCCATAAACATCTACTTTACACATCAACAACCGTCCCTACTGTCTTCCCCGTTCCTCCCATAAACCAAATTCGGCTTCTCTCCCTCCTAACCAATCAAATTTGCCATTTCCAACTCTCATCAAAATTTGCCATCTCCAACTCAACATCAAAATTTGCCATCTCCAATTCGTCATCAGTCCCTCCTAAGGAGGGAGAGATGGAATCACCCCAATGTCTCATCCACGTCGTGATGCGTCTCACAAATCCAACAGCAATTCTCATTTCCTGCAACACAGAACAAAGGAACACAGGTGTGGAGTCATCATCATCACCTCAGGTAAGTGGCTGCGTATGGTGCGACAGGTTCATCAATCCTAACTATTTCCTAAATGACTTTAACAACTTTACATTACCCGGGGTCTTTCCCTGCCAATCCATTGGCCAACTTACACTATGGGTTCTAAAAACCAATTCCCATTGACCAAACTGTGGTGCTTCTCAATTTGGGGTCTCACTCCCCCGATTCATCTCCCGGTGCCCTCGCACAATTTCTGGGCTGTGACGTGTAGCTCTCCCAGCAGGTCTACCCACCTGCACACCTCCACCACTGTAGTTGCCACCCGAGCTTACCTGCTCCTCACCCTAACCTAACTAACTGGGGAAGGCCCTCTCGCACTCTCACCCCCTCAGTGCCCTCTCTGGCACGGGCTGCCCGATCCACACCCGGGATCCTCAGGCACCCACTGACACTAACGGCTCCCAGAGCCCACCTGCGGCCTCACCTGGCCGACATCCTCACAGTGGTGGAGTGCCCAAACCAACTACACACACTAACAGGCTACACGCCCAGCCATTTCCACAACACTAATGCACCCATCCAAATACCATTCTGTCACCCGCACCACAGATGCCAATATCCAACCACAATTTACCTATACCCTCTAACTAACACTTACACTACCCGCCCCGGGTACTCGTGAAAAGGGGTCCACTCTTCCCCCATCCACACCTTCACACCATGCACACCACTCCGCTCCACTTACTCCATGTATTCCACACACCTTTACTTGCACACCTGTGCTCTCACACCTGGTGCCACCTGCACCCTTCTCTCCCCAAGCGCATTCGCGCTGATCCACAACACTCACTACTCATACACTGCTCCACACACCTTTCCAGTTCTCACCCAGCATCATCTCATCTAACTACTCCCCTCTGAAACTTGCGCTTCCCAGTCGTCCCTTTAAACTATTGCGCTCCCTCGTCATTATCATCCACACTAAACTACCTGCGTCCCCACTACAGGTATCAGTCACTATCTAACCTTAACGTCACCTAATGTCATCTTCTAGGTCCCTACACACAATATAACCTAACCCACCTGGGCTAGTTTTCACTGCCATACACCCCATAATCTATAGCGCATTTGCCCCACCTGTGAGGGATGACAGAGTTGCCATCCCACCACATCGGGCATCTCCCACTACCAATTTTGCACATCAAATTTCAACAAATCAAAAATTTGCCAATCACTACCCATCATCTGCCAATCATTACTGCCAATCCTTTGCCAATCATCAAATTTTGTTTTTTTTTCTAATTTCGGGGCCAAAACACTATCCTCGTCATTACAGTCTACTTACTAATGCCTCTCGGTGCGCCAATTCACTTCTAAAGTTCGCTTCGTACAGCCAAGCCATGAATGCGGGTTGTTTGGTGCCAGCGGCTGGATACGTCCCGCATTCGGTGCAGGGAAGGAGGTTTACCCGGGCCGAGATCCCACGCACCATCTCGGCACGGAGCCATCCCATGGCCCGATCTCGACCTGCCGGAATGCCTCAACAAAAAGTGGTCGCCATGACGACCCTTCCTATCGGGCTGCCCACTCCGCCTAGTGGAGCACGGACGCGGCCGTTCAAAGCGAGGCCCAGCGTGGATCGCGTACGGCGGTCCTTTCGAACCCGCCGTGGTTCGGATCCCCGCTGGTCCTTGCGGCACGCGAAGCTGCCCGACGCGCACCGAGGGCCCGATTCGGCTATAAGTCGTTCTAACCTCTAACCCGGTTACCGTCGATGCCTCACCTGGATGCTTACACGCATACGCTACCCCTTTCTTGCCCATACATCCAGCTGTTCCCATGCTCCTCGTCGTACCTTCTCTAACACACCCAGGTACACTCATTCCACTCACAGCCTTGGTCACACACCTGACCACCGAACACTTTGGCACACATTCGTTGTTCGCACACCTCACCAACACACCTCTTCGCGCCCCTTCCTCGGTCACCTCCTCTGTGACAATCACAGGTGTGCCCTCACTCGCACACCCAACCACGTGCCTCACTACCAATTCCAGCGTGCATTCCCACACACGCTCTACCATTCCAGGTGTGCTTCCTTTCTCACCTGTCACAACCAACTCACGCTCCGTGTCACTCTTACTACTCTCACCTCCACTCTTGACAGCGCACTCACCCTTACTCTCGACAGCGCACTCTTTCCTCATGCACCTGTCCGTTACACACCTTTCTCGCACACACTCTCCCGTTACACCCTCTGTAACACTCACCACAGGTGTACACTCTTCCTTACTTTTGACAGCGCACTCTTTCCCCATGCACCTGTCCGTCACACATCTTTCTCGCACACCCTCTCCCGTTACATCCTCTGTAACACTCACCACAGGCGTGCGTTCTCCCTTTACACCCTCCGTAACACTCCTCACTACACGCTTCCATGTGCTCCCTCGCACACGCGCTACGACCGACTCACTCTCGACAGCACCCTCACTCCTTGGCACGCACTTTTTCCTCACACACCCCAGAGTCGGACTTTCTCGCACACCTCCTTTTTCGCACACCAGACCTGTCGCACACTTCACCAACGGCCTCTCACGAACACCCGGGTCCATCTCGACCCCCAAGCTTCTTAAATCACCTGGCGCATCATACGCACGACCATATTGGTCACCACTTACACCGGGTCCTCTTTCTCTTCGCTTCTCCTCCATCACCTGCGAATCCCTCATCCGGTTAATGAGCACATCATCATGATCCGAACACAGACTTTGGACCAATTCTTTTACTTCCTCCTTTATCTCTTTCTTATCCCCTCTCCGTCGCTTCTTAATTTCGCTTACCCCTTCTTCCACTTCTTCTAATTTCTGCTTCACCTCTTTTATTTCCCGGTGCGTCTCCTCAAGCTCGTCCTCTATGGCCACCTTGACCGTTCCTATGTGCGTCCTCACCTGCCGGTCCTTCGTCTCCATTACCTCTATCACCTCGTCCAACCTCGTTGTCAGTCCCTCACGTACCATCTGACATTCCCTCTTCGTCGCTATCAAGTCGTCTTTTAGTTCTTTCTGTGTCGCTTTTAACCCTCCTAGTACCGCAGTGTTCCTTTGTACCTGCTCCACTAACTCAGTCTGTCCCACCGTCAGCTGTTCCACCTCGTGCGTCAGGTCCTCTATGCCCCCTTGTAACTTTACAGTCCCCTTTCTCACCTCCTTCTCCATGCGCTCCTTACAGTGCCTCACCTCCTCGCGCACTCCTCCGACCTCCTCACTCACCCCTCTTCTGATCTCTTCTCCCATCACTTGCATCTCCTGCCCAGATGCCACCCTCATCTGCTCCATTTCCTCCCTGTGAGCATCCAATTTAGTTTCTACCCCCATTCTGACCCCCTCTATCTGCTGCCCCATTTGTTTAACTTCCCTTTCCGCTTGGTCCCTCATGTCCCTCAATTTGCCTTCCATACTGTTTTCTAACCCCTCTAACCCCTCTTTCATCCCTTCCATTTGATTCTCCTGAACGGCCATTCTGTTTTCTACCCCCATTAACCCCTCCTGTATTTCCCCTAATCTATTGTCTAATCCCTCTATTCTACTCCCTAACCCTCCGATCTGGGCCCCCATCCTTTGTTCTAACCGTTGGCTATTGGCCCCCATGTCCTCCCTCAATTTCTCGCTATTGGACCCCATGTCCTCCCTCAATTTCTCGCTATTGGACCCCATTACCCCCATTTGGCCCTCCAATCGCTCACCCTGAGCATCCATCCGGTTCCCCATTACCCCCAATTGCTCACTCTGCAGTTTGAGGGACGCCTGCATTTGCACCATAAATTGCTCTATGAGGGCCTGCATTTGGGCCATCCCTCCCACTTGTGCAGCGGGTGCGGCCGCCGCAGCCATGTGTGAGGCGCCATTTTGCGAACCTGCCACCCTCACTGCTTCGCTCTCCTCTTGTCCCTCAATTTGGTCCTGGATCGACCCTGCCTCACTCTCCTCTACCGGAACCCAGCCGTCTTGATCTGCCATAGCGCGACTTTCAAAATTCGGGTTTTTATTTTTGTAAAACAAAATCAAATTTCGCCGTTAATAATTTCGAGCGCGTGAAGCGCGCTTCGGGTCCGATCTCACTCCTCGACACCAATTGTTACGGACACGACTTAAGATGTTGTTTGACCGAGCGGAATGGCCGCCGTGTTCGCACAGTTTACCCGATTCTTCCCCAACTCACCCGATTCCATTCGAACGTTGGCCGAATCGCGCTACGCCAAATCAATGAAGGAAAGGACACAACGGCTGGGATAAATGAAACGACACAAGGGGGTACAGTTCTCAAGACCTCCGGAGGAGGATATAATTGGTGATGCAGAAAAGGGGTAGATTACAAGGCAAGAGGTAAAGCACAGAAAAGATGGGCACTTAGACACAGTCTTATCTTATCCCCGACAGACCACAGACAAACGGAACAAGACTGACTTACACAGGGATTGATGGCAGGGAAGGACAGGCAGTCGATAGCACAAGGTGCACCTTGGCTCAGGGACAGGATACAGCTCGGTCCAGTCCAGAGATGCGGGGAGGTATCGCAGCGCTCGCAGGTGGCGTCTTCTCTCTCCAAGCTGAGGGCGCATCTGACGTCACCTCCCTCTTCCTGCGCATGCTCAGCGGGGAGTGACACGCCCTCGGCTCGTTGGCTCCGCCCCAGATGGAATCGGTCCGCCGCTTCTATTGGGTGCGGGGGGTTACCGGGCTCCGCCCTTGACGAGGAGCTGACAGCGAGCCCCTACGTGGTAACCCCGTCGGAGCACATGTTCGATGGCGGCTAACCAAGCCGGAGTGAGGACGCGCACTCCCCGCGCCGCCGCCGTTGTTGTTGCTGTTGTTGTTGTTGTTGTTGTTGCTGAACCGTGAGGAAGAGCTGCGGGGAGGTATTGGGAGGTCCTAAACTTCCTAACGGTGCCATACAATCACATTCTGGTGCAACGAAGAGTCAGAATTAATGGAAACGAGTCCTTAACTGACATAGACTAAGAATAACTAGCAAGATGTCCTATAGTTGTCTACGTGAGATGCGGTGGACCTGGATGCGACATTTAATGGGGGAAATAGGGGGTGGTCGGGTCTACAGAGTGTTGTTTACAGAAAATGGGACTAGGGAATGGGGGATTGGGGATAGTTGGGAAGTATTGGGGAAATAGGGGAATATTTACAAGCGGATATGGATGGAGGCCAATCTCATATCCGCAACAATATATATCTTCGCCTCATCTCTCAATGGTGAGAAATCATTGAAAAAATCTCGGATCCAGATCCAGAAAACATAACCTCATCCACGTCCTGCGACATAGGTAAAAAGGGAAAGTGCCAATTAAACGAAGCAATAGGGAAGTTTCGGTGTTAGCATGTTTACCTTTGATCTCAGTCTTTATTTGATCCCTGGCGGAGTAAAATGACTAAAATTTCTGTTTTGTTGCAATTTTCCTCTGACAGAGAATGCTGTCCTTCAGAGGGACTGTTAATTTGGCTGTCGCTTATGCATTGTCTTAATGTTTTGTACCTTCCTTAAGATTTGGCATTCGTTCTTGTGTTATGGCCAAATCAATTTTACCAAGATATTAAATATAATGTAAGGGATATCAATTGTAATGGATATGAATTGTTAATATAATGTAAAGGGTGTCAGTCGAGTTATGTCAATTGGTGGAGAGTTGTGCTTCTCACAACACAGATGTGATGGCATTTTTCTGCATATAAATTTGTTTTTATATACCAAAGGTGTTTTTCTTGTTGCTGTAGATACTTGAAGAATTTCCTCAGAGTGAGCATGGGAAGAACGAGGAACAAAGTAAGTTACAGTCCCTGCCATGTATGTTTTTAATGTATTTTCTCATAAGTTTATTCTGATTTCTCATCAAAATTAATTTTTTTCTCTACAATATCCCCTTTCTGTATGTCTTTCTCTAAACTTGTCAATATATTATGATCTGCTTGTATACTTTTATCATTTGAAAAGACAAAGTTAAAATTTGAACGACGCTTTTCTTTTTGACCAAGGGTTAAAATTTGACCTGCGCTTTTCTTTATAACTAAGTTTGCGGAAAACATTGTCAGGCAATCACCAAGATACGGTGCAGCCAATCATCTGTAAATTCCAACAGGCTTGAAGTTTTTGTTGACCAGAAATTCCACAATTATTTTCAGCTTACCGCTGTTTCTTTCTCTCATCCTAAAGCAGGAAATGCACGATTACCATAATGGTGACAACCATAAAGTCAAATTTGCTGATATATTTTTAGTGTATATCAGCACATAGTTGTTGTTGTTGCTGCTGTTGTGGTTCTTGTTGGGGGTTGATTTCTGAAATGTGCACCCATTGGTCAGACAGATGTTGGACCCCACCCACATTTGTCTCTTGACTCCATCTACCATGGCACTCAGCCAAAATAATATGGCCACCATCTTGGTCATCAGGCTCGTAGACCTCTGATGATTTTACACTACCCGGGTTTGTTGCATCAGATTTCCATTGGCTTTGTTTGGGTCGAGTGTTACTCACAATGACGGACCCCAAAAATCGAATCATATGTCGAATAAAAATTATTAGTAAGGTTTAATCAAGCCCATCAGCATGCATGGTACGAGCCGTCCTAAAGCCGTTCCTGGAGTAATATTGTTATACATCATCCAATTTCCATTGGTTTTGTTACTTACGATGTGGTCCACATGTGTCTTTTGTTACCTCTCCCACAACTGAGTAAAATGTGCTTAGCCCATGATTAAAACTGTACCACCACTTGGCACTTGGTGAAAGTCATCTGCTCAATTTGTGTTCTCCATGTGTAAATGTTATGGAGCATTACAGTTGCTTTGTGGGGGTTGAGGGGAAGGAGAGTATTTCCAATGCCATTACATAATGCTATTAACCAATGACTATTTTGTTTACCTCTATAATGGAGTCACAGTTTTTGCATTCACATCCTACGTCATAAAAACGATGTAAAATAAATTGGGGAAAGTTGTAGCGTGTTGTATTGTATTGCATTTATACACCGCTTGAAATGTAAATCTTCAACGTTACATTTTCGGAAATAGGAGAAAAAAGCGATTTTACTTCTAAAATTTCAACGGTATATAGATTGGTAGCATTTGGAAATCGATTTAGGAGTAGTGAGGAAAAATATAGTTTCGGGGTCTTAGAGGGTCTTAGGTGGTCTTTGGGGTTTGAAAGATCTTAGGGTTCTAAGGGTTTTATAGGGTCTATAGTATCTTAGGGGTCTAAAGGGTCTTAAAGGTCTTAATGAGTCTTAGGGGTCCGGATGATCTTAAAGGGTATTGGAGGTCTAAAGAGTATTGTGGGTATAAAGGGTCTTAATGCAAAGTGGTGTTAGGGTTGTAAAGGGTCTTAAAGGGTCTTAAGGGTCTTCAGGGTCTAAAGAGTCTTAAAGGAGAGTAAAGAAGAGGTCATAAATGCTCTTAGGGGTCTGAAGGGTCTTGGGGGTCTGAAGGCTCTTCAGTGTTTTAGGGGTCTTAAAGGTGGGTTCTAAAGGGTCTTAGGGTTCTAAAGGGTCTTTGGGGGCTTAGGGGTAACTTTTTTACCATTTGAGCTTTTCTCATGAAATTTTCAACAAAGCCTTATTGTGAGAATATGGAGAATACAACTCAATAACTTTGTCAAAGGATCAAAGTCAGCATCACCTAAAATCATCAATTTTCATCCAATTAACCTGAAATTTTAATTTACCAGTTGAGCTTTAATTTACCATCATCACATTTACAACAAAGCTTTATTATGAGAATATGGAGAAGACAAATTAATGATTTGGTCAAAAGGTGAAAGTTCAAAGGTCAGCATCACATAAAATTGTCAATTTTCATACAATTGACCTGAAATTTTAAGAATTTGCATATTAGGTTACTTAATTGGTTCACCAATCAAAGCTAGAAGTCGATTGTTGTTTTTAGATCAAAAGGTCAAAAGTCAAGGTTGCCTAAAATCTTCAATTTTCATCCGATTGACTTGAAATTTGAAGACGGTTTGCATATTTGATCACTGAAGCCCATTGATTTTGAGGACAAAAGGTCATGGTCACCTAAAATCGTCAATGTTTTGTAATTTATTTTAGCTGTTTTCATCATGTTTAGCATACAGAAGAAGAAGCCTGAATACAAAGCAGATGCAGATGGGCTTTGCATATTCAGACGCTTTCTCGTTCTTACCCCCCCCCCCCTCCCCCACCATTTACACCCAATAACCACATATTTTCCCCTCTTTCTTAAGCCCAGAGTCTGGGAGTGGAGGAAGCCATGAGATATGCTCGCTCTCTGTCTCGGTTCATGAAAGACTTGAGCAACTGGGTGGAGAAGCGCATGACTCTTGGTAATGTCTCCATTATGCGACTTTATCCACATTTATCACTTAGCTTTAAGTAAAATACAAATAACTAAATTAGTGAAATTAAAATACAAAACGGCAGCGCTGGTTTTATCTCCATGCCTGCAGTAAGTCACAATGTTGTTGTCGACTTGATCGAGGTTCGTGGAAGAGTGAGAACAGAATGGAAAGGGGGAAACACCAACAGGAGAGTAGAAGTGAGAGTGAGATCAAGGGGAAGGGGAGGACACATGGGGTTGAAAAAGCTGCATACAATCTCAAGGAAACACAGCAAGAAGAGGTCTAGCACATCTGCCTGGGCTGATGAATGGTGTTTCAATGATCAAAATCAAGCAGAAAATCAATCGGGAAAACTATACTAAAAATAAAATGTAAATCGAACCAAGAAAGAAAGCAAGATGAAGAAAAATGTTTCAGTTAAATAGCCTGCAGAAAAAGCTAGATGAGCTGAATACTTTCCTCTAATCAGCAGCCATGGTTGACTGCTTGATATGAGCTTTTCTTGCTCTTCATTGGAGGAGATACCCAGTAATCCCATTCAACCCAGTCATTTGGTATAATTGAAATGAAAGTCTGGTAGAATAAGCTAGAGGTATGCACACTCACTTGTGAGCTGTCTAGCCTGGATTCGAATCTTGGTCCAGCTATAAACTGCCATCATGGATTTATGATTCACAGACAGGGTGATAAAACAGTGTGTGCTGTCCCTTCCCATTAATAGTGAAATGGGTGTCCCATCTGCCAGCATTAGTTTGTGGAAGTTAAAGATGCCACAGTATCCTTCATGTGGAGTAGACGATGTATCGGACACCGTGGCCAAATTCAAAAATGTATGCTCTATACTACAGGGGGCACTTAATCAGCAGCATTATCACACTGAAACCCACAGCTACATGTTTCATGTAAAACTAGAACGGCACTCGGTAGAGCGCATACCTCCACCAACCAGGGTGAACAGTTTACGTTTTGTATCCCACTAATACGCTGGATCCGCATCCGGACCTTCACCAAAATCTAATCGGATTGTTATTTTCACCTACCGAACTCATCCACCAAGTTTTGTCATAATGCATGCACAACTTTTTGAAATATCATGCAATTATATCGTTTTTGGCCCTATCTCTCAATGATGAAGAATCACTTTTAAAAAATTTTAAATCTCGGATCTGGATTGAGATCTTCACCAAAATCAAATCATTTCGTCCTTGCCAAACACTCAAACTTTCCACCAAGTTTCTTCTAAATCTGTCGATAACCTTTTTGAGATATTGTGATATATGTATATATATACACACACACAAATATTGTTGTGTCCGTGCCGATAAAGATGCGGGAAAACACACGCCTTGGCGCGAAGTCTGTTCACCTGCCAACCGCCGAACGTGAAGCGAGCAGGCCCTCACTCTGTCCTCATCCCACGCTCCATAAAGCACCGTGGTCTCTCAGGCGCACACAGCCGTCACAAAGTCAGCACCAAAGAATCAGGGAAAGGATGTGTCCGCTCATCCACACAGCCAGGAATAGAGCGGTCGCTCGAATCCACCGCCAAGAGTGAGCCCAAAATGCCACCGCAGGCAACGAGGACCCAGCGCAAGAAGAGTACAAACTGCGAGACTGCTTGCGATGAAAGCCACAAGCCAAGAGTGCGTCTGCTCGTAATTAAAACCCAGCGCAAGAGAAGTATAAACTGCAAGACTGCTTGCGATGAAAGCCACGAACTAAGAGTGCATCCGCTCGTAATGAAACCCAGCGCAAGAGGGGGAAAATGGCGGTCCTCAGTCTTTTTATTCCCCGTCTTGAACGTCATCCGATGACGTCCACGTGTGCTCCAATCAAATAGTCCATCTTATCGCTCCATTGCCCTGACCAATCCTCACCTTTCGGGGTGGGGCCTCATGGCCCTGCCTTCTTGGTGTTGCGATGACTTGGCTGATGGCACCAGCAGTACTTGAATGTCCTGGTTCCGGTTACTTTATTTAGTGTTTAATAATTTCGGTGCGGAGTGCATGGCTGGTGTGGTGTGTGTCATAAGGAACAAAGGTAAAATCACAGAGGTCATTTACACACAGGGGATTTACCCTTAACCCCTAAGCTACATAGCACAAGAGCCACCCTCCGTATGGCCACACGTCACACTTAATCCGAACACATGGAGCTACCTTAAGTTACATGAGGGTTTCTTCTTCTACATGACAGTTGGAGCACACTACCTATACAATCCTACCTGGCCCTAAGGTATTACATTGCTTACCCCCCCACAAACGTAACAATATATATATATATATATATATATATATATTGTTACAGTCCGCGGATTAGATGTTATTTACCGAGCGGTGGTATTGCCGCGACCTAACAGTTCCCCCGATTCTTCCCCAACTCACCCGATTCACCCAGACATTGGCCAAATCGCGCTATGCCAAATCAATGATAGAAAGGACACGACGACTGGGAAAGAGGAAACGACGCAAGGGGTACAGTTCTCAAGACCTCCGGAGGAGGGTATAATTACAGTGGTGGAGAAAAGGGGTAGATTACAAGGCAGTGAGGTAAAGACACAGAAGAGATGGGCACTTAATTACCGTCTTATCTTATCCCAGACAGACCACAGACAAACGGAACAAGGCAGACTTACACAGGGATTGATGGCAGGAAGGGACAGGTAGGTCGATAGCACAAGGTGCACCTTGGCTCGGGGACAGGATAAAGCACGGTCCAGAAGATGCGGGGAGGCCTCACAGCGCTCGGAGGGGACGTCTTTCTTTCTCCAAGCTCAGCGCGCATCTGACGTCACCTCCCCCTCACTGCGCATGCTCAGCGGGGAGTGACACGCCCTCGGCTGGTTGGTTCCGCCCCACTGGGGCCGGTCCGCCGCTTCCATTGGGTGCGGGGGTTACTGGGCTCCGCCCTTGACGAGGAGCTGACAGGGAGCCCCTATTTGGTAACCCCGTCGAGCACATGTTTGATGGCGGCTCGTTGGGAAGGCCTGGTGCCCTCCCAACACCCCCTACCAACCAAGCCGGAGTGAGGACGCGCACTTCCTGCGCTTGTTGTTGTTGTTGTTGTTGTTGTTGTTGAACTGTGAGGAAGAGCTGCGGGGAGGTATTGGGAGGTCCTAAACTTCCTAACGGTGCCATACAATCACATTCTGGTGCAACGAAGGGTCAGAATTAATGGAAACGAGTCCTTAACTGACATAGACTAAGAATAACTAGCAAGATGTCCTATAGTTGTCTTACATGAGATGCGGTGAACCTGGGCACGACATTTAATGGGGGAAATAGGGGGAGGTCGGGTCTACAGAGTGTTGTTTACAGAAAATGGGACTAGGGAATGGGGGATTGGGGATAGTTGGGAAGTATTGAGGAAATAGGGGAATATTTACAAGCGGATATGGATGGATGCAAATCCCATATCCGCAATATACGTATATATATATATATATATATATATATATATATATATATATATATATATATATATATATATATATATATATATATATATATATATATATATATATTGTTCTTGGCCCTATCTATGTCTCAATGCTGAAGAATCACTTAAATAATTCACTCATCCGGATCTGAACAATCAACAAAATCTAATTAATTCCTCCTCGTGATACACCCAACCTGTACACCAAGTTTTGTCTGAATCCGTCCTTATATTTTTGAGATACCCTCCTCACAAACACAGACAGACAAACAAAGAAGCAGACAGGGGTGAAAACATAACCTCCATCCACCTTCGGTGGTAGAGGTAATGATGATGGAAAAGGAAGTGGCAGAAAATAATATAACACTCCATTTCATTGTATATCCTTCATGGTTATAACATTATCATGTTCATGAAGTCCTTTGAATGTCATAAAACACTTCACATTGTATGTGATATGTACCTTAACTATGTTGTTCCTTCTTTCTCTCCTGCTTCTCTGGCCAACAGACCTGGATCATGCCAAGGTTCTTGCCAAGTTAGCAGCTGCCAGCAAGCCTAGCTTTCTCCAAGAGGTAATCCACAGTCGTGGTGATATGCCTGGTATCTTTAAATTATACCATTGAGCAAGCACCTGTATAGCATGGGGGACATGAATGGATGGATTCAAGAAGAAAATTAAAAAGAAAGAAAGAAAGACAAATGAGCTGAAATAATCAAACTTCAATTTAACAAATCGGTTGAGGAAGAGATGACACTCAAACGAAAACACATCCATACTGATAATGGCGAAGAAAGGAAAAATTAAAATATAAATGCAAAAGACATCACCAACTCCAAAAATATATTGTCATCATAATAAAGAGCCAATCACAGAGTTTCCTACACCATGGATTACACCATGAAATATCTAATGCATGGTTGGCCTGTTTAGCATTCACATCTGAACAAATGGCTCATGATGGAGGGATCCAAGGCTCAAAATTCATAAGTAATTTGTATTTGTTCAATGTCCTGGTCATGTCCAATAAATTGTTTGTCCTTTTACTTTAAATGTAGTGGCTGTAGTTGAATGTAGTCTCAAAGGTGACCTCAAAGACAACGGTGATGTTGACTAATGTCTTTTTCTTGCGCGTGATTTATGTGTACAAGCTCCACTATGAGCCTTAGATCAATGTAAATGAAGATATCCCGAGCTTGTAAATTTCACAGTGTATACCCTAGCTGAGCTTGTAAATTTCACAGTGTATACCCTAGCTGAGCTTGTAAATTTTACATGGTGGTAAATTATTTTAAAAGGAGCGGGTCCACATGATTGCATGGGACGGTGAGAGACCGCTTTTACCAAAACACATTTTGAAGACCCTAATACTGATAAACTATAACGGCACTCGATAGAGCGCATACCTCCGCCAGGTTGAACAGTTTACGTTTTGTATCCCACTGATAGGTCGAATCTTGATTCAGACATGAACCAAAATCTCATCGGCTTGTTATGGTCATGTACCCATCTCATTCACCGAATTTTGTCATAATCCGTCCACAACGTTTTGAAATATTGTGCAAAATATCGTTTTTGGCCATATCTCTCAATGATGAAGAATCACTTTAAAATTCTAGAAATCCAGATCTGGATCTTCACCAAAATTGAAACGTTTCGTCCTTGTGGTGGCACACCCAACCTGTCAACCAAGTTTCGTCCGAATCCATCCATAACATTTGAGATATTCTGCTCATAGATAAACGGACCAACAGACAAAAATAGAGGGGAAACTAGAAGGGCAATCGGTAGAGCACATGCCTCCACCAGGCTGAACAGTTTATGTTTTATATCCCACTGATAGGCTGGATCCGGATTCAGACTTAAACCAACATGGATTCAGCTTATTCTTGTTGCCGAACCAACTCATCCACCTACTTTTGTTCCACCTAGTCATCGAGTTCATAATCTGTCCACAACGTTTTGAAATATCATGCAATATATCAATTTTTTTGGTATACTTATTCTAAGCTCGTATGAGAGCTAACACAAACAGCAACAACAACAACATGCTTTTTAAGGCCATTTTCCCTGCAAGAGCGGGGGTTAGCCTTGCGGTCCCCATGACAATCTTCTCCATTTTGCCCTATTTTCCTCATCTCTCCTTGTTAACCCCCTTGCCCGCATTTCTTCTTCCACCAGCTTTAGCCAAGTCTTTCTCGGTCTTCCCCGTCCTCTACTTCCTTCTACATTCATTTCCATCACTCTTTTTCAACCAGTCACTTTCATCCTTCCTCAACACATGACCAAACCATCTCAACCTGTTCCTCTTCACAGCATCAATCACAGGCTCTATTCCCATCATCTTTCGCAATTCATCATTTGTCTTCATCTCTCTCAACGATACTTCGCACGTCCACTGAACCATTCGCATTTCCACCCTTTCCAGCCTTCGTTGCTGCTCTACGTTCATTACCCATGTCTCGCTCCCATAAATCATAACACTTCTCACACATGCAGCATACACTTTTCCCTTCAGCTTCAACGACACTCCCCTCTTCATCAGCACGCCACTCAGTTCCCGAAACTTCTTCCATGCACATCTCACTCGAGCAACCGTAGCCGAGTCTGATCCACCTTCTCCATTCAGCATGTCTCCGAGGTAGCAAAATGTTTTCACACCTTCCAGCTTCACACCGTCTCCAAGATCCAACTCAACATTTCCTCCATCTGCAGCTCCCTCTGTGCACACCTTACATTTGAATGTAGCTGCAACATTGGTTAATGACCCTCTCAGACCACTACATTTTTGATGAACCCACTCAGCGCACATTGTACATTGAATGGAGTTCACTCCGACACCCTTCCTGCACACAGCACATGGCCACTTCCCAGTTCTTTCTACCTCACCACATGCTTTACCACTTGCCATCACCTTTGTCTTTCTGATATTCACCTTCAGATCTTTAGTCTCCATACATTCCTTCCCCTTGTTCATCTTTTCCTTCAGTCCATCCATACTTTCCGCAATCAACACCAGATCATCTGCATACAACAACTCCCACGGTAAACCCTCCTTTTCGTTCTGAGCCAGCACCTCCATCACAGCTACAAATAGTAGTTGCCTTAGTACCGACCCCTGAATCCTGATGCACTCCCACCTTCACCTCAAACTCACCACTATTCCCGTCCTTCGTCCTCACAGCTGTGCGTGCTCTTTTGTACATTGCCATCACTACTCTGATCAACCATTCCTCCACTCCTAACTTCCTCAATGCCCATGTCAATACGTCGTGTGGAACCCCATCGAATGCTTTCTCCAGATCAACAAACCCAAGAAACAACTTCATCCTCTTCTCCATGTACTTCTCCTGCATCTGCCTCACAATAAAGCGGCGTCTGTCGTTCCTCTTCCTGGCACAAATCCAAACTGCATTTTGTCGATCTTCACCTTCTTCCTTATCCTTCTCTCCAACACCCTTTCCAACACCTTCATTCCATGCTCCAATAACTTTATCGCTCGGTACGAGCCACACTCCAGAGGGTCACCTTTCCCCTTGTATAGAGGGACGAGGGTACTCAGTTCCCAATCCACTGGAATGCGGCCTTCTTTCACCACCAGATTACAGATCTCTGTCATTCTCTTCACACCCCAACTTCCTGCTGCCTTCAACATATCACCCACAACCCCCGCCGGCCCTCCCGCTTTGCTACTCTTCATTGCTTTTATCGCTTCCTCAACTTCCTTCTCAGTTATCTTCTCTGCCGGTCCTAAAACTGGGTTACTCTCTATGTTGCCAACGCTTTCATTCTCTGTATTCAACAGCATTTCCATATATCTTTTCCATCTTCCTTTAATTCCATCTGGGTCCACAATGATTTGTCCCACTTCATCCTTCAAGCAACTCACCCCCCATCACATCACACCTCTCTTTCGCTATCTGCTTTGCAATCCTGAATACCGCTCTCTGACCCTCTTCCGAATCCAAGCGTTCTCCAAACATTTTCCTACATGCCTCCAGCGCCTTTGCTACCTCTTTCTTTGCAGCCTTCTTGACTGCCTTATAACTTTCATGCTCTGCTTTTTCTGCTCCCGTACCCTTCGCCTTCTGCCACTCCTTGAACTTCTTCCTCTTCTCGTCAATCCTCTTTCCAACTTCATCATCCCACCACCATGTTTCTGAGTTCCTCGGTGGTCCTTTTGTCCATCCACATACCTCACCAATAGCTCCCAACAGACTGTCTTTCATTGATGTCCAACCACTTTCAAGCTCAACCACATCATCCTCTACCCTACTCAGCCTCTCTTTTAATGCCTCCCTTACTGTCACCTCTTTCAACCTCCACACCTTCATTCTCGGTTGGTACTTCACCCGCCGAGCTCTCCTCGCACATTTCACCCTTATGTCGCAGACAACCAAGTGGTGCAGTGAAACAGCCTCCTCCCCCAGGATCACCTTTGTGTCCCGGGGATACCCCCTATCTCGCCTACGCACCATCAGGTCGTCAACGGTTGTCGTCGACCCACCTGACGTGTATGTAACAAGCTTATTATCCTCTATCTGGAACTGAGTATTACAAATCAACAAATCAGCTCCATCAGCAAACTCCAAAATCCTTTCACCTTCTCCATTTCTCACACCATATCCGTAACCCCCATGAACTCCCTCAAAACCGTCCATACTCCTTCCCACATGTCCATTTAGGTCTCCTCCTACCACAACAACTTCCTCATCTTTCACGTTTTCCATCAGCTTCTCTATCGCACACCAGAACTTGTCTTCATCGCTCTGACCAACCTGCGGAGCATATCCCGAGATGACGTTCACCAAGAGCTTTCCAATCATCATTTTCACCATCATCAACCTATCACTCACTCGAGTCACACTCACCACACTGTCTACAAACTCCTCAGAATACAAACTCCTCAGAACTCCACTTCAGGCTGTACCCTGCCCATATGTAGTTGTAATTGTCATGGTTCTCTTTTTGAGGCAATGTTTTTATGGCCGGATGCCCTTCCTGACGCCAACCTCTCTTCGTCGCCTCTTACAACACGCAGAGATATGGTGTACCTATTCTTAACCAGGGTACACACCGGGAAACGTTTAAAACATGGACATTCTGGGGGGGGGGGCGGCGTCAACACCACGGCTGCGGGGGCCTCACCACGGCTGCAGGGGCCCGGTCAGCACCACACCACGGTGGTCCGGTCAGCACCACACCACGTCGGTCCGGTCAGCACCGCACCACGTTGGTCCAGTCAGCACCACACCACGTCGGACTGGTCAGCACCACACCACATCGGCCCGGTCAGCACCACACCACGTCGGCCCGGTCAGTACCACACCAAAGAGGTGTGCTAGAGAGAGCTAACACAAAGAGCATGTGATAAAGGGAGCGGGTGAAAAGAGGGGGGGGGGGGGGGGGAGAGAGGGAAGTACAACAACAGTATGGAAGAGGGAAGAGGAGAGAGGGCCAGACATCTGTGGAAGAGAGAGGGCTGGGGCAGGGTACACAGTATAAACAAAATGGATACTGCAGGGGCTTTCAGGAAAGAAAACGGAATTTGAAGTCGGTGGGTTTGAGGTGGATTAACGGGGTAGAAAAGATCACGGTTTTGTATGGGGGAAGATAAGAGATTGTGGTGAACAGCTGTTTTAAAGACCTGGAGGGGAGGAGAGGGATTGAAGAGAGTGTTGAAGTTGGACCCACAAGCGGGAAGAAAGAGGAGCAAATGAGTGGAGGTGAGCATTGATCCTGGATTTAGGTTGTTTCAGCAGAAGGCGGTTCATGGTGGACTGTGTGCACCCTGCAGAAACCTGGGAGGAGAGGGGACACAACAAAGCACGGAAATAAAGTGGAAGACCAGAAAAATAGGTGTAAGAAGGCAAAGAGACAGACCACTGACCTGTCTGCGATGGGCATGTGATAGGCCCATAGACTGGGCTTCAGTATGGGACATTCCAGAAGTAGTGAATGTGAATAGGTGATGTTCTGATGGACCAGTCTTGACTGCAGAGTTTTGATTTGAGCAGAGCAGTTTGTTCCAAAGGCAGGAGAAAAGATGAATGAAAGAATGAAGGTGAGCAGTGAGTCTTGATTTTGGCAGTTTCACCAGAAGAGGGTTGCTGGCAGATCTTGTGTGTCCTGCAGGAATATTTGGGGGACAAAGCACAGACAGAACAGGGGGTGCTAAGCCGGTAGGAGTCGGTAGAAGACAGAAAGACCACCAACCTGCCTGCGGTGAGAGAGTGAAAAACTTTCAGAATCAGCTTCGTCACGGGAAAAGACAAACCATCACTGACTCCAAAAGCCTTGCTTTACACAGAGTGAAGGTGTGAGTCAGGAACACCAGCTCAGTGAGGAGAGCAGTACTCCATAAAGCTGTGGATGAAAGCATTGTAAGTGGTGAGCAGCTCAGTTGTGCCAAGGAAGGACCACACAAAGGAGGTTGCCGAGTCGGCGACTGGATTTGGAGGTAATCTTGAAAATATGGCTTTCCCAGGATATGTCATGGCAGATAGTGAGATCCAAAAGCTTGAGTGACAGAACTTCTTCGAGAGTATTGTTGAAAAAGCAAATGAGAGGGTTTTCCAGATGGTCTTTTCGGAGAGACAAGGTGAGAGTGTGAGATTTGTCAGGATTGAATGACATGTTCCACTTGTTCGACCAGCTTGTAATTTTATCCAGGTCTGCAGAAAGTGAAGAGGCTGCTGCCTGCCGATCTGATGGATGAGAGATGAAGCGGCAGAGGGTGGAGTCGTCAGCAAAAATATATAGGATTTTCCAGAGCCGGAGAGATCATTGATGAAGATTAGAAAAAGCACAGGGCCCAGAACACTGCCTTGAGGAACTTCAGCCTTGAGGAACTGGAGATTTCCATGGATACCAGAAAAGAAGAATTTGGTGAGAAGAGCAGGGTGCCAGACCGTATCGAAAGCACAAGATATGTCAATGCAGATGGCTCTGATTTCCTGTTTGGTGTTGAGGACCTCCATCCATGGTTGAGACAGCAGAAGCAGCATGTCCAGAGTAGAGGGACCTGGTCTGAACCCAAATTGATGATCTGAGATCAAGCCATTAGAGAAGAGGAAGGATTTAATGTCAGAAGCAATTATGGAATCCATTACCTTGCTGATTTATTGGGAGCAGGCTGATTGGTCTGTAGTTGCAAGCATCTGTTTTTGCACATTTTTTGTATAAAGAAGTAAAGTTTGCTGATTTCCAAGCAGATGGCAGATGACCTTGAGCAAAAGAAAGGGTGAAGAGAACAGAGAGAGGGTATGATAGAGCGACAGAGCAGGATTTTAGGACCCGTCGGCTGATTGCATCTGATCCAGTAGCAGAATCAGAGTCGAGGTTTGACAGAAACTTCTCCACCTTGTCGGGAGAGGACAGCAGAGCAGCTGGGTTTGACTGGGTAAGGTGGATGGAGATAGCGATGGGTTTGGGACACAAGATTTTGAGGCAAACATAGAGTTGAGGCATTCTGCCTTTTCATGGGCAGTCTCAGCTGTGTGGCTATTTATCAATATCTGTGTGTATATATCAATTATCAAGCTATATATCAATCAAATCAATTCGTCCATGTCACACACACAACCATTCTACCAAATTTCCTCTGAATCTGTTCTCAACATTTTGAGATATCCTGTTCACAAACAGACAGACAGGGGTGCAAACATAACCTCTGTCCACCTTAGGTGGAGGAGGTAGAAAGTCACCATAATACATGTGGAGATAAAGAGAAAGGACAATAACTGAATACATACTATGTAATCTAGTAACTTTTATTGCACATCAACACTCTTTCCATTTCATCTCCAGATGCCACATGACGTCATCGCCAGGCACCTAAGGGGTCCGGCGATGACACACGCTGAAAGGGAGTACACAGTTTTCACTCCATTTGTTTTTTGTTCGTTTTTCCGGGCGACATCTCAACCATCCTTTGAGCTAGGAAGCTGAAATTTCGGCACAATTGTTAGCGCCTGATTGGCAAAAACGTTTATTTTTTATTTTGTGATTCATAAATTAGTTGATTAATTACTTAATTATTGTGAATTTATAAAGTACTTATTTTCTTTCTCATCTGGGTGATATCTCAGGCACCTTTTGAGCTAGGAAGCTGATATTTGGACACGACATTGACCAAGTGATGTGGCTGTAAAGGGTATTTTTGATTTATTGATTAATTGATTAATTATTTAATAATTCAATTAATTTTTTTAAAGTTACAGATTCGGATAAAACGGTGGTGGTTTATGTATGCTTTAGCCAATTGATTAAGAGGTTAATTATTTTACGATTATTATTTGTTTTAATTATGTTTTTGTTTTGTTTTAATTACGCAATTATTTAATCAAAGCACACCTCTCTTGACAGTTCTCTCGATGTCCCTGCTCTCAAATGTTGTGTTTGTGTCCTTCCCCCTCTCTCCCCATCTTGTCTACCGCTCCCGATGTTATTTGTTTTATGTGTCGGTTTGTCTTTCTGTGTGATTAATGTTCGCTCTTTCACGAGCCTCGATCTTGTGTACAAAAAAAAAAAAAAAAAAAAAAACCTCTCCCTCCCAATACTGCCTATGTGTTGCATGGGAATGCTGCGCGCTGGAGGATATATTATTTATTTATTTGGCATGGGGGCGGTGTACTTTGAACATATCTGTTCTTGTTATTATTATTATTAGGGTTTATTTTTTACATATTCCTTTACTTCTTTATCTCTATACCTCTGTCACACCCAACTCGATCTATACTACACTTCTGTCTTTTACTGTGTACTATGCGTCACTTAATTGGTTTCTTGTGATCTCTTCGTCCTTACATTCTGTCATGCCTCTTTTGTTTTTATATCCCATTGTTTTTGTTTTATGTCTGCCTTTCCCACACTCACCTTGTTTCTCTTTCAGACTCACATGCCTCTTCAGTCTGTGTTCTCGCTCGCTGCTGAGCAGGATTGTGAACATGCACAGCAGGCAGCCAAATTCACAAACAACCTGAACACACAAGTACTACAGGTAAGTCGGTATGCTGAATTGCATTGACATCCATCTTTACCTGCTGATAAATTAAAATTACCATTGTCTCTCTGCTTTCAAGTTACCTATTTTTTTATACAGATGTCTAATCCCTAACTCTTCCAGCTCGTTCCTTTCTTTATAGACCCCTCAGTGTCACACTACATCCTACAACAAAAGCTCTGGCATTGAGAAACTGAAGTCCCACTTCTTTTCCTTTCAGCCGCTCTCTCTTCGCCGTATGGAACATGATCGCAGAAGGAAAGAAATCAAGGAGACCTGGCAACGGGCACATCGCAAGCTGGTTGCTTTTGCATTTATTCATTTCAAATTTTTTTTCACTTCAACTACTGCTTATTGATACATATTTTGTTATCCTTGGTCATTCTTTATAATTATCAAAGAAAGCATTAGTTACTTAAAGTCATATCTTACTCAATATAACATGGAAGTGCACAGGAGAATGTAAGCAAGGTCTCAGTATCAAGGTACAGTTAATGGACAGAAAAATGAAAACACCTGGATAAATAAGGACACCAAGCAAGGCTTTCACACAGGTGTGGCCCATGTGTTAATTAAGCAAATAACATCCCAGCATGCTTTGAGTCATGGATAAAAATTAATACAAAAAATGTATAAAAATGCTGCACAGGCCTGGTTGCCTGTAATTATGGCTAGCATGTTTGCAAGAGCAAACCCCTCAATGCCCCCATCCACAGAGCACGTGTGGTCCCCCAAT
This sequence comes from Myxine glutinosa, assembly GCF_964187855.1. Classification (NCBI taxonomy): domain Eukaryota; kingdom Metazoa; phylum Chordata; class Myxini; order Myxiniformes; family Myxinidae; genus Myxine; species Myxine glutinosa. Next base: position 128,320,539 of record NC_136264.1, on the reverse strand, counting down.
GGTTTGATGAGCATGACATTGATGTTATCCATACATCATGACCTTCTCAATCACTAGATCTGAACCCAATCGAGCATTTATGGGATATTCTGTAACTACATCCGAGACGGCGTTTTCCACCTCCATCAAACAGGTGTGAGTTGATTGACTTTCCAATGGAGGAATGGTGCCGCATCCCTCCTGCAGAATTCCATACACTAGTGGACTCTATGTTTTGGCTCATACAGGCTGTACTGGCCGCATGTAGTGGCCGAACGCTCTATTAAGTGACCTTACATTGGTGTTTCCACTTTTTGGGGTATTTTTCGATTTCTCTTCTTCTCCTTCTCTTCCCTTTATAAGCGGTGAGGTCCAATGACACCAATTCCAACCCAATTGTCTATTTCCAGATCTAGAAAAAAGAAATCACCAGCTGGTTGGGAAATTTAATTTGTATTGAAAGTGTGTTTTGTTTCATACTCACTTTTTTGTTTGCAGGTAGATGCAGAAGCAACTCTGCGAAAAGCCAGCATGGGATACCAGGCCAAAGGACGAGACTGGGAGCAGGCTCGAGCTGGCACGGCACGAGCGCAGGAGGAACCTGGAGGAGGTGGTGCTAACCAAGGCATTAATCGCCAACTCGAACGCAAGAAGAAGCAAGAGGCAGAGGCCGAACAGCGGGTATTGTGACATTTACTATCCGAATCTCATGCTATCTTACTCATGGGTGGTCACTCATAAATTTGGCATTAGCTTTTGGTATTTCGACACCATCTCTCAGATTCTTGCTTACAGCATACAGGACACCCATTTCATTGTTAATGCCTGACTACTCGCACACATGTGCCAGTGAGGAATATTTTGAAATGTACACATAATCCAAGGCACGATGTGTGTTCACAGGCCGTTGAAGCAAGAGAAATATGTCAACGGTGTGAACAAGAATGTGAGGACAGAAAAGCTATGTTGGAGTCAACACGACAGAATGCTCTTTCTCAACTTCAGGATGTTATCACAGAAAGTGACCAAATCATCCGCAAGGTTAGCCTAGCCTGGCCATCTCGTGATGTCATAAGGTTGGCAATGCTTTTTTGATTTCTACATGACCGAGGCTCAACAAAGAGCAAGGTTATATTGACGGTGTGTTAACGAGGCAATACATTGGGCACAAATAGCAAGGGGATCAGGAAAGAAAAAGTGAGAGGAGAGGAGGAAACACTGATATCAACAAGTAAGAGGGTTGGGTTACAAAGGGTTTATGGGGATAATAAAGATCATAGGTGAGGATGGGGTGTGGAAGCGGTGCAGTACCCACCTGAAGTCCTGGAGCGGAGAGTGAGCCCTCGAGCGAAGCCTTTGGAAGGCAGTTCCATAGATGAGAGGAGCAATAAATAAAAGTGTTGAGGTGTGCACTCAGCCTGGATTTGGAAGTTTAACCCAGAGGGGGTTAACAAGTGCATCCTAGAGTTGCTGGGGAGAGTCAGAGAACTGATAGAGGTTGAGAGAGTAAAGGAAGCAATAGTGGAGAATAGATGGTAGAAAACAGACCACCGATTTGTCTGTGAGAACAACAGACCTTGTGCTTTGGCCTCATCAAGGGAGATTCTTGTAATTTTAAGCGCTTTAAATTCCACAAAATCCAGGATAGACAGAGGTGATGCTGGAGTGGCCATAGTGGAGAGCAGTATTCCATTGAGCTATAGACAAAGGTTGTGTAGACTGCGTAGTTTTGATTTTCTAAGGAAAGACTTGGATCAACAGAGCAAGCAAGAGAAATACTGCATATACAATGACCTCCATAAGCATTGGAACAGTGAAGTCAACTTTGTTGTTATTGCTATACGGTATAGTCAAGACATTTGGATTTGAGATCAAAATATGAAAGTGAGGCAGGAGTACAGAAGGTCATCTTTTATTTCTTGGTATTTCTATGTACAGTCACGTGAAAAAGTAAGTACACCCCATGTAAAGTTTTGACTTTTTCAACATATTTCAACATACAGCTATTTGATCTTCATTTCAACAATATTGATAGATAAAGGTGATATAATATAACAAATATCATGAAACATTTACATTTTGTAGTCCATTGTATAATTTAAATAAACATAAATGCAAATTTTGCATGTGGAAAAAGTAAGTACACCCTTGGCTCTAATAGGTGGTATTGGCCCTTTTTGGCAGAAACAACCTCAAGTAGGCGTTTCTTATAACTGTCTACCAGTTTCTGACATCGACTGGGAGAAATTTTTGCCCACTCCTCCATGCAGAATTCTTTCAGCTGTGCGATGTTTGAGGGGCTTCTTGCATGCACAGCTCGTTTCAATTCCCCCCACATCATCTCGATGGTATTTAGATCCGGGCTTTGACTTGGCCATTCCAGAACCCTCCATTTCTTTCTTTTCAGCCATTACTTGGTGGATTTACTGGTATGTTTAGGGTCATTGTCATGTTGCAAGGTCGACCTTCGGTTGAGCTTCAACTTTCCGACAGATGGCCTCACATTATCCTCAACCCCCCTTTGGTACAATGAATAATTCATAGTGGATTCTATGATGGTGAGAGCTGCCCAGGCCCTGAAGCAGCAAAGCTGCCCCAAACCATAATATTTCCACCACCATGCTTTGCAGTTGGTATCAGGTTCTTGTGGTCAATGCTGTCTTTGGTTTTCGCCAAACATGTCTTCTGGTACTGTGGCCAAATAGCTCTACCTTTGACTCATCTGTCCAGAGCACATTGTTCCAGAAGTGCTGGTCTTTGCCTAGGTGTTCATTGGCAAACTTTAGTCTTGCCCTGATGTTCTTTCTGGACAGCAAAGGTTTCCTCCTGGCACACCTCCCATGTAGATCAAATTTTTGCAGCCTCTTTCTCATGGTAGACGCGTGCACTTTGACATCAACAGTGGCAAGAGCTACCTGTAGGTCCCGTGATGACATTCTGGGGTTCTTCGAGACTTCTTTCAGCATCTTGCGGTCTGCTCTCGGGCTGAACTTGCTGGGGTGGCCTGGCCTGAACAAGTTGGCAGGTGTTTGGAATCTTCTCCACTTGTAGATGATCTTCCGGACAGTCGAATGATTGATTTCAAATTGTTTGGAGATCTTTTTAAATCCCTTCCCAGACTCGTAGGAATCTATAACCTTCTTTCTGAAGGCCTCAGAGAGCTCTTTTGATATAGGCATGGTGACGCCGCACACTTCAACAACAAAGAGCAAACCAAACTAAATGTCTGAGTTTTAAATAAGACAGGTTCCTCCAAGATCCTCTCTAACGATGTTCTAATAATTTGCACCTGAGCTGGTGCACCTGATTCTAATATTAGGTATTTGAAGTGGTGATAAATGTCGGGGTGTACTTACTTTTTCCACATGCGAAATTTGCATTTATGTTTATTTAAATTATACAATGGACTACAAAATGTAAATGTTTCATGATATTTGTTATATTATATCACCTTTATCTATCAATATTGTTGAAATGAAGATCAAATAGCTGTATGATGAAATATGTTGAAAAAGTCAAAACTTTACATGGGGTGTACTTACTTTTTCACATGACTGTATATGTTTTAACATTGTAGAACAATACCACTTTTATGTTCAGTCCCCCCATTTTAGATAAGCAAAAGTATTGGAACAAATGACTGACAAGTGTTTATTGTTGAGTTGATTGTTCACATATAAAAGACCTGTGAATATCTAGTCTTGGTTTTAGCCTTTGCTTTTGCCTTTAGAGTCAGTTTGTATAAATCAACATGAAGCCCAGAGAACTGTCTATGAAAGAAAAGCAAGCGATTTGGAAAGAACAGAAGAATTCCATTAGAACTATGGCACAACATTTGGGCATAGCAAATACAACAATTTGGATTATCTTGATAAATAAAGAAACCGCTAGTGTACTTACCAATAGACAATGGCCACGTCGGCCAAGGAAAACAATTGCAGTTGATAACAGAAAAAATAGAGGCAATACCCCTGGGTGCTCACCGGGTAGAATAAGCAGTATACTACACTGACCAAAGGTATTTAAACAGTATCACAGTATTTTAAACTAATTTCATTGGTTGTTAGAAGACAGGGCGGCATGTAGAACCATACTAAAGTAATCATAAGATTTTAAACAAACAAACCCCCAAAAAATACCAATTTTGGGGGGCAACCCGCACACCATATACCTCCCAGACCCTGATTTTTATATTGCCGTGAACAAACTTTGGTACATCATGGGTGATGAAAGTCGTGGTCAAGTTTCATTGAAATTGTGTGTGTAGTTTCGGAGGAGAGATCAAATAAATATTTTGGGCGACAATGCCCCCCTCTACACCTGGATTATTTTCAATGTCGAAAAGCAAACTTGGGTACATCATGGGCGATGAAGGTTGTGGTCAAGTTTCATTGAAATTGTGTGTGTAGTTTCGGAGGAGAGATCAAATAAATATTTTGGGCGGCAAGCCCCCCTCTACACCTGGATTATTTTCAATGTCGAAAAGCAAACTTTGGTACATCATGGGTGATGAAGGTTGTGGTCAAGTGTCATTGAAATTGTGTGTGTAGTTTCGGAGGAGAGATCAAATAAATATTTTGGGCGGCAATGCCCCCCTCTACACCTGGATTATTTTCAATGTCGAAAAGCAAACTTTGGTACATCATGGGCGATGAAGGTTGTGGTCAAGTTTCATTGAAATTGTATGTGTAGTTTCGGAGGAGAGATCAAATAAATATTTTGGGCGGCAATGCCCCCCTCTACACCTGGATTATTTTCAATGTCGAAAAGCAAACTTTGGTACATCATGGGTGATGAAGGTTGTGGTCAAGTGTCATTGAAATTGTGTGTGTAGTTTCAGAGGAAAAAGCAAATTCCTATTTTGGGGGTCAAACCTGGATCCACTTTGACCCCGGTAAACCCCCTTAGATCCCGATATTTTGAATGCCGTGAACAAACTTTAGTCACAACACAACAAATATCATTTGTGCCAAATTTAGTCGTAATCCCATCTGCGGTTTCGGAGAAGTTTCAAGTGTTTACGGACTGACGGACGGAAAACGTGCCATCACATAAGCTCCCCTGAACTTCGTTCCAGGTGAGCTAATCATCAGAGCTGTGAAGAAAAAAAACATAAAACAACTGTCGTTGACATCACCAACAACCTCCAGAGTGCTGTGGTGAAAGTATAATAATCTATTGTTCGCAGAAGACTTTGACAAACAAATTACAAAGGCTGGACTGCAAGATGCAAACCTCTCATTACCAAAAATATAAAGGCGGTTCCAGATTAGAATTTGCCAAGAAGTACAGGTGTGAACCAGTCGAACAAAACTTTATGGACAGATGAGATCAAGATAAATCTTTACCAAAGTGATGGAAAGGCAAAAGTGTGGAGAAAGGAAGGAACTGCATATGATCCAAACCATACCACCTCATCTGTGAAGCATGGTGGAGGTCGTGTCATGACTTGGACATGCACGGCTGCCTCTAGAACTGGCTCATCATCTTTATTGATGATGTAACTAATGATGGCAGCAGCAGCATGAATTCAGAAGTGTACAGAAACATTTTGTTTTTAATGTACAAGAAAATTCCTCTAAACTCATTGGGCGGCTCTTAACCATGCAGCAAGACAATGGCCCAGAACCCACTGCCAACATAACCAAGGACTTCATGAAAAAGTGGAAGGTTTTAGACTGGCCAAGTCAATGTCCTGATTTTAATCCAATGGAGCATACATAATATCACTTGCTGAAGAGGAGACTAAAGTCAGAAATCCCCCAAATAAACAACAACTGAAAATGGCTGCAGTAAAGATTTGGCAAAGCATCTCAAAGGAAGATGCCAAATGTTTGGTGATGTCAACGTGTTACAAGCTCAATGAAGTACTAACTATTATACTACTTTAACTTACTTTAAGTTAATCTTTTCCAATACTTGAAGCCATAATTCGGACCACCTAGGAGATAAAGCCTGTTCTGGTCTAATCCGTTCAGGGTCGGTGTGAATGGGGGTGCTATGAACATAAAAAGTGCTATTATTCTACAATAATAAAACATATATGCATCAAAATACCAAGAAATAAAAGCTGACCTTCTGTACTCTTGTCTGATATTCATCTTTTGATTTAAAATCCAAATTTCTTGAGTATATAGCAATAATAACAAATTTGATTTCACTGTTCTAATACTTATGAAGGGCACTGTAAGTTCCTTAGTACCTAATTCCCCTTCCCTTTGCTCAAACTACTCCAGAGGTCTAGCTTCCACAACCCACCAGCACTCCAGCCCTTACAAATATGTAGCCATGGTGGTTTTTCCTTTACTGACCAATGAACAGATCCTTTCCCTTATACTAACATATCCTTTAGTGTTTCCATGCCTCTTTTCCTAAAATGCTCCTTGATCCCTATTGGTACCCACTGTGAATCCAGTGATTTGCACATTTCCCATTTCTTTCTTCTTCACGTCGTTGTTCACAAGTTATATGTAGACTACCACTCATATTTTGTGGAGTGGTTCATATGCAGCCTGTGACTGCTTGGCTGCATCACATTCTGGGAACGTGGTTGTACCGCCAATACAGCACCCCTACTAGCAGTGTAGCTGGTACTCATTTTCTCGATCACGGCAGGATGACAGGCTGAGTTAACCCACCTGGAGTTATTTAATGGCACAACAGGGGCTCAAACTCATTACCCTAAGATCTCAAGCCAGGCATCATAACTGTGAAAACAAACACAAGGCTAGTCATATTAGTTATCATACTAAAATACGCCATTTGTGTCTGTCTGTCTGTCTGATGAATTTTTGATGCCAATACATTCCGTCTTTACTTATCCAATCTCAACCAAACTTGACAGGATGACCAAGGGTTACATAATGAAGGTTGTCGCACATTCATTTGCCCCCCTCCCCACGGGGGTTTTCTCCCCCCGAACGGGTTTTCCTCGCCATTGCCGTCAATGGGTTGCGTGTTGAGGTGTATAGCCGTATTACGTTAGCTTTATCATGGCATTTGTCCAAAGAAGAAGATTTATCGTGGCGTTTTTCCAAAGACGCTTTTAATAGCCGGCGAAGCCGGTGTTGTCAATGAACGCCTACGTATTATGTTGAAAAAACAGATTATGCTGGATCCCTTGGCTTGAGAATTTTGAAGCTTTGACGCACCAAATCGCTCAATGGAGGCCGCCATCTTGCGGATGCGGAAGTATGCATAACAAATTTGAAAAAAGTTCAATAGGAGTTTGTTTCACCTGTCTTTGTTTGATTCACAATCTTATGCACCTCTAATTTGTAATTAAAATACTTTAAGACCAACCTCGTTATCTTCAACGAAAATCGTCACCAAACACCGGAACCAATGAGATTCGAGCATTTGAAAAAATATTTCAAAAACCAAATCACTCAATGGAGGCCGTCATCTTCCGGATGCGGAAGTATGCATAACAAAAGAGCGAAAAAGTTCAATAAGAGTTTGTTTCACCCGTCTTTGTTTGATTCACAATCTTATGCCCCTCTAATTTGTAATTAAAATACTTCAAGACCAACCTCGTTATCTTCAACGAAAATCGTCACCAAACATGAGTGACGCCTGCACATTCCCCAATACTTGGGCACCAACGTGTAAGACTGTAAGCCTAACCGGTACAACCAATGAGATTCGAGCATTTGAAAAAATATTTCAAAAAAGCTTATTACGCGTTTCGCAGGGTGAAAACGGCGTCAAAAATTCTAAAATTGACGAAGAATTGTTTTTTTAGAAATCTCGCAGCCGTAGGGGATAGTTTTTCACGGCCGGAAATATCCGAAGTTGAGACGGAATTCACCGAATTAATCAAGAAGTAAATTTCATCAATTTTAATCTCATCCAGAATGCAAATGGTGTCATTTTAGGTCTGAATTTGCGAAATTTTGTGAGCTGACCAATCAGCGATCAGCTTAGGTCAGCCAATCAGCGCCATCGACACGGTTTGATTAACGACAGTCAAACATTGCCGTTGAAACGGCGCTATCGTCTGATCTGTCGGAACTGATCTTACTGCAAGCTAACTTCTTCTGGTGGAGGAAGCTGCAGTGCCCGGAGAGAACCAGTCCTGACAGCGACTGAAGTTAGAAGACTACACACATACTGTGAAAACGTATATTAAGCCCAGTTAAAATTTCTTAAAATAGGCCATAATATAGCACATCGTATATTTACTTCCTTAAGCTTCTTGTGACATTTATTGTATGTAGGTATTGGGGAGGACTGTCTGCTCTTCTCTTTTACCAAGTCTTACCAGGTATGGTACCTACTACACCTACCTACTACCAACTACTTAACCTACTGATGCCATAGTGATGGGTAAAATAGTGGCAAGTGGCTTTGGCTTCGCCGGCTCATTGCGGCTTTGCAGTCGGGTACTAGTAACAAAATTAATGATAATCGCATATTGTTAATGTTATTATAAAACAATAGTAATACTAATAATGTCCCACTTCCCCCAAAGCGTTTTTCCTGCAGTGATAATGTGTATAAATAGCTTATAGTTATAATGGCGTTTCCGTGTGAGCAGCAGCTTCTACAGGAAGAAAAAATATCATAAACCACAAACACGTATGCTTAGCTTTTTAAACAGTTGCTAATGCTGTTTATAACCCTAAATGAAGAAATTTGGAGGAATCCCGGCATCCGTGAAGTAAAGTTTACTTACAGAACTGAGCGAAGATCTACGGTACTCTATATAACCCACAAATGTTGAGTTCATAACATAATAATGGCCCTTTCTGCCACTAACGTGGCATTTTCCGTAACGAACTTTTGAAACTCGCTCCTTCTGTTTAATACGAAACAAAGGGAGGAAGACCGGGATGTGCTCATTTTCCAAGCTGCTAGCTAGCGCTTGCCAAGCCAGCCGTTCCTTAACGGTTTTGAATGGAGTGCTTGCTCGAATGCTTAAACCACTTGACGATCTCTCCACAAGAAACTTGATAAATGAACACACACCCAATGTTCTTGAGACCCGACCAGAGATCGACTGCAATCTATGTACCCCAAAGAGGAATGACCCTTTCTGCAGCTCCCGTAGTGTGCAGGTGTACTAGTCATACTAAAATACACTGAAGTCCCATTCAGACATATACTTGATCAGAAAAATCCCAATAAGCCAAACCGTTCTTTCAGTGAGTGACACAGTCAGCTTAAGTCGAATTTAGAAGATTAAATTATTCAGATAATAAAGAAATAATAATACATAATGGTGAGTGGGGAACATGTTAATTTTAATAAGTCAATAAATTCAAAAGGTTGAGTTCATCTTATTGGAATCTCACTGTACTTCTGGTAACCACTCTTAGGTGACAGTTGATTACTTTGATGTACAACGCAAGCTGCTGGTGACACGACCAGCCTGTGCACGGACCTTGAGTGAGAGTGGACGTCTGCATGAGCCTGGTCGTCAGTTTGCTGCCTGGTCCCGCCTGCACATTCCCCAATACTTGGGCACCAACGTGTAAGCCTAACCGGTACATGTCCGTCTATACATACACAAAAGTTGAAATGATGAATGCTAACAAATTGTTGATTTTAAAGATGTGTGAGTGATTTTACTCCCTGCAGACAGTCTTGTGAAAGGCATAACTCAGAAGAAGCAGGAAGAGCGGAGTTGCCAGAAGAGTTCGTTGAGGAGCGTAACCACAGGGCATCAATATCAGATGTGCCGGGTGAGACGGGGTGCTCTTTCTAGATGATGATTGAGTTTAGTTAAGATAGACATAAAATTTCATGTAAGAGGGGAGGGACGAAGGAAGGAAGGTCAACAAATCGATAGCAGGACAAAATGGAACAGGCAGAAGAGAAAACAAACTGATGTGCAGCAAGACAGAGGGTGCAGGAGAATTCACAGCAGAAAATATCAAGGATATGTATTGCAGAGGACATGCTGGTAGTAATGGGCTGCACTCTTTCAGGAGTATTGGGAAGAGCATGAGAGGACTGATTTAACTTGGCCATTCCACATCAGAAAAGCAGATCCGTGGGGTACAAAAACAATAAAACTTTTCTCAGGCTTTTAATAAACAAGTTATTTTACTTAGTTTGGACCTGTAATTTAAAATGAATCTCCTACTCATCATCCTTCAATTATTGTATGACAGGTTGGTGTTGGCTTAGCGGTTAGGGTGCCGGCTTGGGATACTTGGATCCTGGGTTTGAATCCCGGTCGATTGCTGAATTAACGCCAGGGGGGTTGACTCAGCCTGTCATCCTTCCGAGGTCGGCAAATTGAGTACCAGCTCACTGGTAATTCCCTGTGTGTCGCAAGAGGCGACTAACAGGGTTGGCGGCAGGAAGGGCATCCGGCCATAAAACATTGCTTCAAAAAGGGGACCACGGTGCCCGAAAAAAAGGCCGACCCCTGCTCTGCGGACCCCTGCTCTGCGGGGAAACATGGCCTCTAAAGGTGGTTCAAGTTGGGTCACCACCTGATCAACAACGAGCTATTTATACTTTAACAAAACATTAAGGAGAATGATGCTTAGAGCTGTAGCTACAATTAACCCGGAAGTGTAACACGGTAATGATGGGCCAAATGGCCTCATTTTCTTATTTTAGGTTGTATCGCAATATCGCATCATGCGATGACTACTTACACTCAGTGTATAGTCCCGTGGAGACTGGACGCATTGCATATTAATTTCCACTCTGCATACAGAATGTAATACTGTACTTAAATGCAATTGGTTCCATTCTTGACAAAGAATTCACCTTTGAACGCCATGTGGAAGTGCTCTAGCGCAAGCTAATTCTGTCCCTCTCCCCGCCAATTGGCCAGAGTGGCGTTATTTTTTTTATTTTAACATCAATGTGATGAATAATTGCAATCTTCTTATTGTGATGTTGACTGAGCACATGTTACAAAAATGTGGTGCAGTAAATTGGGGCAATTGGCCCAGAGGTACGGAATTGTATAAAAATCAAAGAAAAGGCTTCACACATAAATAACTCGCTATTATATCATCCTTCAGAAGTTGGCAAAATAAGTACCAGCTTACTGGGAAGAATGAGCCATTCGAGTACCCTGCGTTGAAGTGGCGACCCATCCAGGATTGTACCCACTAGCCTAGGAAACTGCTTCGGCCGCCCTGTGCATTCTGAAGATACTGTCATGTTCACAGGCCGGTTAACACTGACCCTGAATGGATTAGACCAAAATAGGCTTCATCTTCGAGGCGGTCCAAATTATGGTGATATTATGCTGGTGCGCGCAGGTTGAGGAGAATCATGAGGATCTTATAGCTTTTATAAAACCAAATGGGTTCATTCCTGAAACACAACCAGAGAAAATGAATTCAATAACAACTAGAAATAGCAATCAGAGATTGCAGACCCTCGCCATGGCGAGATGGGCAGGAAAACACGTGTTTTCAGTGGTTTTTTAGGCTTTTTTTTTTTTTTTTTTAAATACAGAATCGAGGCTCGTGAAAGAGCTAACATTTATCACACAAACAAATCAAACAGACAAACAAAATATATAAAAAGAGGGAGTGGTAGACAAGATGGGGGGAGAAGGGGAAGCACACAAACACAACATTTGAGAGCAGGGACATCGGGAGATGTGTGGGAGGGAGAGGGCTTGGGGGGGAGGAGGCGTTGGAAGGGGGGGTAGGGTGCGAGAAGTATAAAACATAAGGACACCAAGGACTTCCAGGAAAGAGGTTGGTATTTCAAAAAAGTGGATTTGGAGTGAAATTACCGGGGGTAGAAAAGATCAAGGTTTTGGATGGGGGAAGATAAGAGATGGTGGTGAACAGCTGTTTTAAACACCTGGAGGGAGGAGTGGGATTGAAGAGAGTGAGGGAGTTTGTTCCAGAGGTGGGAGAAAAGAGGAATGAAGGAGTGAAGGTGAATAGAGAGTCTTGATTTTGGCAGTTTAACCATAAGAGGGTTGCAGGCAGATCTTGTGCGACCTGTAGGAATATTTGGAGGACAGAGCCCAGAGAGAGCTGGGGGAGCAAGGCCGGAGAGGAGTCGGTAGAAGACGGAAAGAACAAATATGATGTGTTAAAACAAATATGATGGCCAAACTATGTGACCGATGATGTCATCATTATCTTTTTTTCTCCACCAATTTATCGCTAGATGCTCAAGAAATTTCATCTTGATCGGATGAAGTTTTGTACTTGTCATATTATGACGTCATAATGGAGGCACCTATGACATCATCATTAACATATGTTAATTCCACATGGAGAGCTCTTTACAATGAGCCATGTTTCAATTTTTTCTATGCAGCGCTTTCGGAGATACAGAGGTGCAATTTTTTTTGGTTTTTCCAAGATGGCGGCCATAACACGTGACCCACGACGTCATAATTATCATTAGAAAATTATACAGGTGGAGTTGCACCTATGGTGAAAATTTCCTGTCAATCGGACCAATGGTTGCAGAGAAAATCATATTTATTTTGTGCGGACAAACAAACAGACAAACGGACTCAAATGCAATATACCCTCTCCTCAGGTGAGGGTAAATCTTACTATAATTCACCAAATGTCTGTCCGTCTGTCTGTCCGTTCGAAGGTACCGTAAAAACTGCTGAACCGATCTTAACGATATTTTGGGTGGATAATCCTGGGATCTCCAGGAGTAAAATAGGCTATTTAGTTTTCCCAATTTCAGCTTTAGTCTCCAGCATTCTCAGGTTTGGACTCCCGCATAACATTCGCGTTCGCATAACGTTCATTGGTCTCATTGTGACGATGTTGTTTTCCCGGGTGATGCACAAACGGCTGCACTGATAGCTGCACCGATCGATCGGACTCGGTGACCTCGGACAAAGACCTTTTATAAGGACACCGGTTGAATCCCTGCTTGAGAGAATTCTAACCCATTTTAACTGAAGGAAACACGTATCGGGAGTACATACGACATAGCGATTGTGAACACGATTAGTTTAATCTCCACACGAGAGAATTCCACATAGCTATTTTGGCTGTGAATACGCTAACAGATCGCTGTCTCCATCGATTTTGCCAAGGCCGTTACAGCTATCGGCTCAAAATCCTTTTAACTGTTGATTTGATAGTTTTTACAATGAAGGAAACACGTATCGGGAGTACATACGACATCGGGAGTACTAACTGCACGCGTCTTCAGTATCAAGCTTAAATCTGTCATGGCGGATCTGAAGAGCGGAATGCTTGGAGAAGTGGTGGGCTGCTTCGGCATGAAGGAGGATCAGAAACGTGGACTCCCACACTGCCACATCCTGCTGATACTTGCTCCCGCATGACGTTATTTTCCCGGGTGCCGCACAAACGTCTGCACCGATCGAGATTTAACGGATGTTTATATAAATCGTTTAAAAGAAAAAAAGCCTTCAATTTCTGATATTTAGCCTTTTCATTTGGGCCTCCCAATTGAAGCACCGCCCGTAGGGCGGGTACCGTTGCTAGTATATACAATGAGGTAAACAAGGAGGTAAAATAAATCCTATAAAATCTAAGGCGCCTCTCTCTACAGTCACAAGCACAGATGGGGTGAGGGACAAAACCAGATGTGACTTAGCTCTGTTGGCAGCGAGGGAGTGGAGGGAAGATGGGCACGGAATCGGCGATGGCGAGATGGGCAGGACGATAGGCAGGGACGCATGCATGCAGGATGACTTCCTCAAAGCTCTCCACCTCTCAATTCCCCTCAGAACTCCACAGTTCTCCTCACAAAACCTCGAGATCCACAGCACACTGTCCCCGCTCGATCCAGACTCCTCCCCCTTCTCCTCAGACTCTCACAATCCTTTTGGAACTATTCCTGCTCAATCCTCCTCAGTTCTCACCAATCCTCTTCAGTTCTCACCAATCCTCTTCAGTTCTCACCAATCCTCCTCAGTTCTCACCATCCTCTTCAGTTCTCACCAATCCTCTTCGGTTCTCACCAATCCTCCTCAGTTCTCACCAATGTTCTTCAGTTCTCACCAATCCTCTTCGGTTCTCACCAATCCTCCTCAGTTCTCACCAATGATCTTCAGTTCTCACCAATCCTCCTCAGTTCTCACCAATCCTCTTCAGTTCTCACCAATCCTCTTCGGTTCTTACCAATCCTCCTCAGTTCTCACCAATCCTCCTCAGTTCTCACCAATCCTCCTCAGTTCTCACCAATGTTCTTCAGTTCTCACCAATCCTCCTCAGTTCTCACCAATCCTCTTCAGTTCTCACCAATCCTCCTCAGTTCTCACCAATCCTCCTCAGTTCTCACCAATCCTCTTCAGTTCTCACCAATCCTCCTCAGTTCTCACCAATCCTCCTCAGTTCTCACCAATCCTCCTCAGTTCTCACCAATCCTCTTCAGTTCTCACCAATCCTCTTCAGTTCTCACCAATCCTCTTCAGTTCTCACCAATCCTCTTCAGTTCTCACCTATCCACCTCAGTTCTCACCAATCCTCTTCAGTTCTCACCAATCCTCTTCGGTTCTCACCAATCCTCCTCAGTTCTCACCAATGCTCTTCAGTTCTCACCAATCCTCTTCAGTTCTCACCAATCCTCTTCGGTTCTCACCAATCCTCCTCAGTTCTCACCAATGCTCTTCAGTTCTCACCTATCCACCTCAGTTCTCACCAATCCCCATCAGTTCTCACCAATCCTCCTCAGTTCTTGTTTCAGATGCTCGTATAAAAGGACACTGAGCCGTTAGTAGTTCGAGCAATCCATTGTCCGCGTCCGGCACTCCTGGCCCGGAGGTCACTCCGGAAGTACATGTGCACAGTATTCTCATGCCACAGTCATACACTAGGCGGTGTTATCAACACAAGCTAACACCTGTAACATCTCCCTTTTTTAACATTACTAATATCATGTGATGCAATTTATTCTACCGAAATTTCGAAAGAGATGTAAACTGGTAACACAACATAACAATATTCTCGCTAAATTATAACATAGGATTATGCCAGGAGCTGAACATTTCAACCAATCAATGACATCAAATCAATAACTAAATGTCCTTGCTGTTACTTGTAACAGTTCACAGATCGAGTCTGTTTGGGGGTTTTGACAGTCTTCCACTGCGGGAGAAAACAGGGCTCCTGTGTGAGAGGGGCTCTTTGACCACGGCCGGTGTTGAGGGTGTGCTGCAGGTCCTCCCTGCTGGTGTGCTCACTCTCACCAAATTCTTCTTAGGCTCAATGGAAATTTTGTCTTCACTTTGCACATCCGGTCTTGTGATGCTCCGGTTGTGCCTTTCCTCCGCTAGCCCATCCGAGGGCTGTCCATAACAGGGAGGTGGTGCTGACTCAGCTACTCTCAGGTCCACGCGATTGCGGCGATACAGGGCACCCTCCACATCCAGGAGATAGGAGTGTGGGACAACCTGTTGCACGCAGGTTCCTATTTTCCAGCGACCAGTTCGGTCTCCAGGCAGTGGTTTCATATGTATGTACTCACCAACATTTAGTTCAGGTAAGTCTCTGGCTGACCTGTCATAGCTGAGCTTGGATATCTGCTTTTTTTGACGCAGTTTCTCCAAAACACCTGGCACAACACAAGGCTCGAGCAACTTGTTGGTCACAGGTAAAGGTGTTTTCAGCCTTCTTGACATCAAGCACTGCGCTGGGCTGCTATCCATGCCCTCCGTTGGTGTGTTCCTCCACTGGAGTATGGCCTTCCGGGGGTCATTGCCATCACATGTAGCTTTCTTGCACAGGTTCTTTACGATTTTGATGGCAGACTCAGCTTTGCCATTGGCTTTTGGGTGTCGTGGAGAGGATGTGAGATGCTCAAAATCCCATTCGATGGTAAAGTGTCTGAATTGCTCGCCTGCAAATTGAGGCCCATTGTCAGAGATCACACGGTCCGGTTGACCGTGACGTGCGAATTGTGCCTTGCATCGCCGGATTGTTGTCTCAGCAGACAGGTCTGGGAGCAGCTCAATTTCCCAGAAGTCAGAATAGTGATCGACCATCAGGAGGAAGTCTTTCCCAATGTACTTGAATAAGTCCATGCTGATGATCTGCCAGGGCCGTGTGGGCAACTCGTGCGACATCATCGTCTCCTTTTGCTGCTCATGTGCATATTCATTGCACACGGAACATTTACTGACAAAGTCTTTGATCTCTGCTTGCATGTTTGGCCAGAAGAGAGTATCGCGTGCTTGCCTGAAGCATGCTTCCCCTCCAATGTGGCTGGAGTGGATTCGTGCCAGCATCTCTGGGCGCAAAGACTTCGGTATGATAACTCTCTGACCTTTGAACAGCACGCCATTCTGCACACTGATTTCATCTCTGCATAGCCAATAATCTCTAACAGCAAGAGATATCTCCTCTCTCTGGTCAGGCCACCCGGCCAAGACAACAGCTTTTAGTGCTTGCAGGTATTCGTCTCTGTCTGTGTGCTGCCTGATCTAAAGCAGGCGTCGATCAGTGACGTTCAGGTAATCTGCCTGATTGATCTGCTTCACATCATACTGCTCCTGCTGCATGCTGCAAACTGTGTCTCGCTCATGTTCCACATTGGAAGTACTGACCGCTGCTGTTGCCCTGCTGAGCATGTCACTGATATACATTTTAGGCCCAGGCTTGTACACAACCCTGAGGCTGTAGTTCTGGAGTGTGAGCAGCATGCTCTGGAGCCGCTTAGGTGAGCTTAGGAGAGGCTTGCTGAAAATGGCAATGAGCGGCTTGTGATCAGTCTCTGCCGTGATCACTTCCCGGCCATACAGATAGTGACGGAAGCGTTGACAAGCAAACACTACGCTCAGGCATTGTTTTTCGATTTGTGCATAGTTTTGTTCCGTCAACGTTAGCGCCCTTGATGCAAATGCAACCGGTTGTCCCTCTTGCATGAGACAGCACCCCAATCCATTTTGGCTTGAGTCACTTTGTATAGTGACTGGCTTTGAGATGTAATAGTACCATAATACAGGTATCGTGGTGACCAGGTGCTTTATTTCCTGCACTGCAGCATTGTGTTGCGGTAGCCAATGCCATATTGCATCCTTGTCCAGCAGTCTCCTCAACGGCTCACAAACCTCAGAAAGGTGTGGCATGAATTTGGCAAGGTAGGTCACCTGGATGGCCAGACGGAAGCCAAACAGTTCAATCTTGGTTTCATCAGACCACACAATCTTGTTTCTCACAGTCTGAGAGTCCTTTCGGTGCTTTTTTGCAAACTCCAAGTGGGCTTTCATGTTTCTTTCACTGAGGAGAGGCTTCTGTCTGGCCACTCTGCCGTAAAGCCCAGATCGGTGGGGTGTTGCAGTGATGGTTGTCCTTCTGGAAGTTTCTCCCATCTCCACACAGGATCTCTGGAGCTCAGCAAGAGTGAACATCGGGTTCTTGGTCACCTCCCTTACCAAGGCCCTCTCCCCCGATTGCTCAGTTTGGCCGGGCGGCCAGCTCTAAGAAGAGTCCTGGTTGTTCCAAACTTCTTCCATTTAAGAATTATGGAGGCCACTGTGCTCTTGGGAACCTTCAATGCAGCAGAGATTTTTTTGTAGGCTTCCCCAGATCTGCGCCTCGACACAATCCTGTCTCTGAGCTCTGCAGGCAGTTCCTTCGACCTCATGGCTTGGTTTTTGCTCTGATATGCATTGTCAGCTGTGAGACCTCATATAGACAGGTGTGTGCCTTTCCAAATCATGTCCAATCAATTGAATTTACCACAGGTGGACTCCAATCAAGGTGTAGAAACATCTCAAAGATGATCAAGAGAAATGGAAGGCACCTGAGCTAAATTTCAAGTGTCATAGCAAAGGGTATGAATACTTATGTAAATGTGATATTTCAGTTTTTTCTTTTTAATAAATTTGCAAAACTTTCTAAAATCCTGTTTTCTCTTTGTCATTTTGGGGTATTGAGTGTAGATTGATGAGGGAAAAAATGAATTTAAACGATTTCAGTATAAGGCTGCATCATAACAAAATGTGAAAAAAGTGAAGGGGTCTGAATACTTTCTGAATGCACTGTATGTTTGCCAAACACGAGCTTTTAATGTTAGCCTTCTCATTAATCTATTTTTAACAAATTTCATCTCAAGATTGGTGAAACAAAATGATCACGAATCTGGGATTGGAGCATGTGATAACATATTTTCTCAACTCTAACTCAGAAAAACGATTCTTCTTGTGCATGATGTGGAATGGGTTTCATTTATCTCATTATTTCATTTGTCTGGAACAACTAATTGGAATTGCAAGCCAATGGTGCTGCTTCCAAAGAAACATGGGATAACATCTCTCTTGACACCTAATGATCGGTCGCATTAAATCATTTAAACTGTTCACGAAGGCCTGACCTTTCACATACTTATTAACCAATAATTTCTCATAAGTGATGTTTTCACAATACTGTACAATGATCCTGTTGTGCGGATTCTCTGGAGCAGGTCTTGCCAGTCGGTCGCTAGCAGCTCTTACTCACCGGATGCGTCCACTGCGAGGCCCTGCCCGCTGTCGCGAATGTGATAGTTTTGTCTATTTACAAGGAGCTGAGTGTCAGGATGTAAGTCCGGTCTAAATTGTAAATAATAACAATTCATATATTTTTTAATAATGCAACAATAATGCTTCCATTGCATAATGTATAATTATGTACAACTATTTCCTGCGCTTTTTGGTTTTCGACACAGTGCTTTCTGGCATGCCACCGGCGCTGCCTGCAGACTTTGGCGCTGCGATGTGGGGGGCACCCCGTGGGGGGTCGTCTGCAACTTTTTGGACGTCCCTTATTGCCTGGGCCACCTCGTCCATCTGGCTCGCCTGTCCACCTCGCTTCTCCTGGTGCTACAAATTCAAGTCTACCTGGTTCACCAATGCCACCATTTCTCATCTGCGTGTGTGTGGCTGAAATTGAATCCAGAGCTCTGAACCTAAAGGTTACTTGGATACCACTTGCAGTTAGAGCGGAAGAGAGAGGAAGTCAAACTTATCCATAATGCTCAGTATCACGATGGAGATTAATTCTAGTTCAACATTTCCATTACATCAAATCAGACATTTTAAAGATATGAGACACAAAGGTAATTATATAATTATATGTCTGACCTTAGATCCATTTGGTACACATTTTCCCTGAAACCTCTCCAGGTGGTGTTATAAATGCATAACATCATATACTCATGTTATGATATATATATATATATATATATATATATATATATATATATATATATATATATATATATATATATATACAGACTTGGCATTTAATATGGAATTTTTTTTCTTCTTGACTTGGGTTTACTTTCTGCACTCAGTATATCAATCTGGTGAGTTTATTTTACCCTTCGGTGATGTCTTTGTTGAAAGAACCATGTCACTGATTGTCTTTCGCAGCAAGAAGTCAATAACAGGATTATATCACAGGTGGCGTGACAAAATGTAAGGACAGGTACATTTGACGATTGGCTTCACAATCGGGTATATAAAGGTTGTTGCGTTCTGTATTAGTGGAAAACAACTGCTGCACGTCTACAAAAGTTATTGCCGCTTCCTCTGGAGATGGTCCGTCAACTTGACAATGCTGTTTGTCAAGGAGTGGTGGCTTCACGAAATTCTGGCATGAAACAGCGTGCTATTGCTCAGCAGTATGGCATCACTCAAGGTCAGGTGTCAAAGATCCTGAAACGAAATGCTCAGAGGGGTGTCCCTACTCCAATACCTAGGCCAGGACGTCCATGCAGAACCACAAGGAGAGATGATCGCCAGCTGCACCGGTTAGTCTGCAATGGCCGTACCAAGTCAGCTAATCGGCTTAGGGCTGAGTGGCAGCAACTGACAAATGTGCCTGTATCCAGAAGGCTAGTCAACCAACGACTGGTTCAAGCAGGCTATCGTGCCAGGCGTCCCCTGAGAAAGCCACGCCTGACCAGACAACACAGCCAGCGCCGATTGCAGTGGGCCAGAGAGCACCGTCAATGGCAGCCAGGACACTGGAATCACATGACCTTCAGTGACGAGTCTAGATTTCTGGTCTATTGTCTGCAAGTGGCTATTGTCACTGCATGGCAAGCGATTCCTGTACAAACCTTGGCAAATCTCGTGAACAGCATGCCTCAACGTGTACGTGCTCTCCTGAATGCTCGTGGGGGTTACACGAAGTACTGAACTGTAATTTTACTGTCCGTAATCCCAGTCGTAATTTAACTTTTGTTTTTGTTAAAAAAAATTTTGGCTAATGTGCAAAATAAAGAGATACTTCTGGAAAACGTACAGAAGTTTAACACAGTACTGTCCATGAATTGAGTTCGATATCAGTTTACATCACTTTCAAGGATCAATTTATTTGTTTCGAAATGTCAAATGTGGTTTTTGTTTCTTTTTAAAGGTCACATTAACAAAATCTAGAATAATTTCAACATAATTCCAATGAACTTTTGGTTCTAAGACATCTTGAAAAGTAAGTTCACCCCCACAAAAAATATATTCCATATTAAATGCCAACTGCCAAGTCTGTATATACAGTCACGTGAAAAATTAAGTACACCCCAAGTAAAGTTTTGACTTTTTCAACATATTTCATCATACAGCTATTTGATCTTCATTTCATCAATATTGATAGATAAAGGTGATATAATAAAACAAATATCATGAAACATTTACATTTTGTAGTCCATTGTATAATTTAAAAAAACATAAATGCAAATTTCGCATGTGGAAAAAGTAAGTACACCCTTGGCTCCAATAGGTGGTATTGCCCACTTTGGCAGAAACGACCTCAAGTAGGCGTTTCTTATAACTGTCTACCCGTCTCTGACATCGACTGGGAGAAATTTTTGCCCACTCCTCCATGCAGAATTCTTTCAGCTGTGCGATGTTTGAGGGGTTTCTTGCATGCACAGCTCGTTTCAAATCCCCCACAACATCTCGATGGGATTTTGATCCGGGCTTTGACTTGGCCATTCCAGAACCCTCCATTTCTTTCTTTTCAGCCATTCCTTGGTGGATTTACTGGCATATTTAGGGTCATTGTCATGTTGCAAGGTCCACCTTCGGTTGAGCTTCAACTTTCCGACAGATGGCCTCACATTATCCTCAAGCACCCTCTGGTACAATGAAGAATTCATAGTGGATTCTATGATGGTGAGCTGCCCAGGCCCTGATGCAGCAAAGCTGCCCCAAACCATAATATTTCCACCACCATGCATTACAGTTGGTATCAGGTTCTTGTGGTCAAATGCTGTCTTTGGTTTTCGCCAAACATGTCTTCTGGTACTGTGGCCAAATAGCTCTACCTTTGTCTCATCTGTCCAGAGCACATTGTTCCAGAAGTGCTGCTCTTTGCCTCGGTGTTCATTGGCAAACTTTAGTCTTGCCTTGATGTTCTTTCTGGACAGCAAACGTTTCCTCCTGGCACACCTCCCATGTAGATCAAATTTGTGCAGCCTCTTTCTCATGCACTTAGACATCAACAATGGCAAGAGCTACCTGTAGGTCCCGGGATGACATTCTGGGGTTCTTCGAGACTTCTTTCAGCATCTTGCGGTCTGTTCTTGGGCTGAACTTGCTGGAGCGACCTGGCCTGAACAAGTTGGCAGTTGTTTGGAATCTTCTCCACTTATAGATGCTCTTCCGGACAGTCGAATGATTGATTTCAAATAGTTTGGAGATCTTTTTAAATCCCTTCCCAGACTCGTAGACATCTATAACCTTTTTTCTGAAGGCCTCAGAGAGCTCTTTTGATCTAGGCATGGTGACGCCGCACACTTCAACAACAAAGAGCAAACCAAACTAAATGTCTGAGGTTTAAATTAGACAGGTTCCTCCAAGATCCTCTCTGACGATGTTCTAATCATTTGCACCTGAGCTGTTGCACCTGATTCTAATTTTAGGTATTTGAAGTAGTGATAAATGTAGGGGTGTACTTACTTTTTCAACATGCGAAATTTGCATTTATGTTTATTAAAATTATACAATGGACTACAAAATGTAAATGTTTCATGATATTTGTTATATTATATCACCTTTATCTATCAATATTGTTGAAATGAAAATCAAATAGCTGTATGTTGAAATATGTTGAAAAAGTCAAAACTTTACATGGGGTGTACTTACTTTTTCACGTGACTGTATATACAGACTTGGCATTTAATATGGAATATTTTTTTTGTGGGGGTGAACTTACTTTTCAAGATGACTTAGAACCAAAAGTTCATTGGAATTATGTTGAAATTATTCCAGATTTTGTTAATGTGACCTTTAAAAGAAACAAAAACCACATTTGACATTTCGAAGCAAATAAATTGATCCTTGTAAGTGATGTAAACTGATATCGAACTCAATTCACGGACAGTACTGTGTTAAACTTCTGTACGTTTTCCAGAAGTATCTCTTTATTTTGCACATTAGCCAAAAAAAATTTCAACAAAAACAAAAGCTAAATTATGACTGGGATTACGGACAGTAAAATTACAGTTCAGTACTTCGTGTAACCCCCACGAGCATTCAGGAGAGCACGTACACGTCGAGGCATGCTGTTCACGAGATTTGCCAAGGTTTGGACAGGAATCGCTTGCCATGCAGTGACAATAGTCTGCTGCAATTCACGCACAGATGTAGGCTGGTGGTCCAAGTGGTCGATTTGACGCGTTAATTCTGCCCACAAGTTCTCTATTGGATTCATATCCGGGGACATGGCAGGCCACTCCATATGCTCTAGACCACGGTCAGCAAGAAAGTGTTGGATCATGCGAGCATGATGAGGCCTTGCATTGTCATCTTGGAAGACAAAGTTTCCTCGAAAGGCTGCACGAGCAAATGGAAGCAATGTTTCTTCCAGAATGGCCCTGTACTTGAACTGGTTCAGGTTTCCATTCAGAACAACCAGGTCAGTTTTGCCCCCTGCATGAAAGCAGCCCAATCGATCACCCCACCACCTCCAGCTTGGACTCTTGGCACTATACAATCTTTGTTGTAGGCTTCATGCACTTGTCTGCGCACTCGGACGTGGCCATCTTGACGATAGACCAGAAATCTAGACTCGTCACTGAAGATCACGTGATTCCAGTGTACTGGCTGCCATTGACGGTGCTCTCTGGCCCACTGCAATCGGCGCTGGCGGTGTTGTCTGGTCAGGCGTGGCTTTCTCAGGGGACGCCTGGCATGATAGCCTGCTTGAACCAGTCGCTGGTTGACTAGCCTTCTGGATACAGGCACATTTGTCAGTTGCTGCCACTCAGCCCAAAGCCGATTAGCTGACTTGGTATGGCCATTGCGGACTAACCGATGCAGCTGGCGATCATCCCTCCTTGTGGTTCTGCGGGGACGTCCTGGCCTCAGTATTGGAGTAAGGACACCCCTCTGAGCATTTCGTTTCAGGATCTTTGACACCTGACCTTGAGTGATGCCATACTGCCGAGCAATAGCACGCTGTTTCATGCCGTAATTTCGTAAAGCCACAACTCCATGACAAACAGCATTGTCGAGTTGACGGACCATCTCCAGAGGAAGCGGCAATAACTTTTGGAGACGTGCAGCAGTTGTTTTCCACTAATACAGAACGCAACAACCCTTGTATACCCGACTGTGAAGCCATTCATCAAATGCACCTGTCCGTACATTTTGCCATGCCACCTGTGATATAATCCTGTTGTTGACTTCTTGCTGCAACAGACAATCAGTGACATGGTTCTTTTAACAAATAAATCACCAAAGTGTAAAAGAAACTCACCAGATTGATATACCGAGTTAAGAAAGTGAAACCCAAGTCAAGGAAAAAAAAATATTCCATATTAAATGCCAAGTCTGTATATATATATATATATATATATATATATATATATATATATATATATATATATATATATATATATATATATATATATATATATATATATACAGTATATATATATATATATATATATATATATATATATATATATATATATATATATATATCTATATATACATATATATATATAAAACACAGTTTGTGTGTGTGTGTGTAATGTTACCAATAGACTCCGAAACGGAGAGGCTCACGTGCTTGATATTTGGCATAGACATGGCCATTGAGCCTGGGACGAACATGGCTGAGACCATATTTGACGAGATCCATCTTTTTTATTCATATTTACCTCAGCGCATTTCAGCGAAGTACCCGCTAATCTCAGCCAGTGCGATCAGCTCGCTGATTCGCTCAGAGCGATCACGTGTTGTTCCATCCCGTCACACGTCACATGTTTGCACGTAATTCAGGGCGAAAAGCCATTGCGTTTTTTCACCTTTATGCGACCGTGTTTTGTGTCGATTATGTGCGATATGAATTAAATTGTAATTCATATTTCGTGTTTACGAATTCGAATACGAATGATTTCCCCTTTCCCCTTTCGATTTCGAATATGAATCGAATACGAGCTTGAGTCGAGAGGGCGAATGTACGGGTTGGGAATGTACGGGTCTCCCCTCCCCCACCCGGCAATGCCGGGTACTTCTGCTCGGATCACGTGATGTTCCAACTTTGCCGCCATAATCTCACAGTTATGCGTTCGCACGTAATTCAGCTTTTTCACATTTCAGCGAGGAACATTGCCATTCACACCACATAGGTTTTTTTTCACTTTCATCTGATATTTGTGATTTATTTCAAACAAACTGTATTTCCCATCTACACGGCCATGTATTCCTATTAACGTTATGTAAGGTACATAAATTGTGTGGATTACATCATTTATGGATGTGATCAATTGCCAGTAACCATCTATATCCCTCCCCTCCCCTTCCCTCCTCCCCCTCCCTCCCCCTCCCTTTCCCCCCTCCCCCTCCCCCTACCCTTCCCCCTCCCTTCTCCATCCACCCTACCCTCTCCCCTTCCCCCCTCCCCTTTCCCCTCCTCTCCCCCTCCCTTTCCCCCATGCCCCTCCCTTTCCCCCCTACCCCTTCCCCATCCCCCTCCCCCCATCCCCTCCCCCTCCCCCCATCCCCTCCCCTCGCCCTCCACCTCCCCCTCCCCCTCCACCTCCCCACCCCCCTCACCCTCCCCCCTCCACCTCCCCCCACCCTCCCACCCCTCTCCCCCTCCCATCCCTCCCCCTCCCCCTCCCCCCTTTCCTCCCCTCCCCCCTCCCCCCTCCTCCCCTCCCCCTCCCCTTCCCTCCTCCCTCTCCCTCCCGCTCCCCCTCCCTTTCCCCCCTCCCCCTCCCCTACCCTTCCCACTCCCTTCTCCCTCCACCCTACCCTCTCCCCTTCCCCACTCCCCTTTCCCCTCCTCTCCCCCTCCCTTTCCCCCATGCCCCTGCCTTTCCCCCCTACCCCTTCCTTTCCACCCTACCCCTTCCCCATCCCCCTCCACCCTCCCCTCCCCCTCCCTCTCCCCCATGCTCCTCCCTTTCCCCCTACCCCTTCCTTTCTGCCCTCCCCTCCCCCCTCCCCCCTCCCTCTCCCCTCCCCCCTCCCTCTACCCTCCCCCCCTCTCCTCCCCTCCCACCTGTTCCCCTCCCCTCCCCTTCCCCCTTCCCTCCCCTCCCCCACCCGGCAATCTGGTGAGTTTCTTTTACACTTTGGTGATTTATTTGTTAAAAGAACCATGTCACTGATTGTCTGTCGCAGCAAGAAGTCAACAACAGGATTATATCACAGGTGGCGTGGCAAAATGTACGGACAGGTGCATTTGAAGATTGGCTTCACAGTCGGGTATACAAGGGTTGTTGCGTTCTGTATTAGTGGAAAACAACTGCTGCACGTCTCCAAAAGTTATTGCCGCTTCCTCTAGAGATGGTCCGTCAACTCGACAATGCTGTTTGTCATGGAATAGTGGCTTTACGAAATTACAGCATGAAACAGCGTGCTATTGCTCGGCAGTATGGCATCACTCAAGGTCAGGTGTCAAAGATCCTGAAACGAGATGCTCAGAGGGGTGTCCCTACTCCAATACCGAGGCCAGGACGTCCCCGCAGAACCACAAGGAGGGATGATCGCCAGCTGCTCCGGTTAGTCCGCAATGGCCGTACCAAGTCATCTAATCGGCTTAGGGCTGAGTGGCAGCAACTGACAAATGTGCCTGTATCCAGAAGGCTCGTCAACCAACGACTGGTTCAAGCAGGCTATCGTGCCAGGCATCCCCTGAGAAAGCCACGCCTGACCAGGCAACACCGCCAGCGCCGATTGCAGTGGGCCAGAGAGCACCGTCAATGGCAGCTAGGACAGGACACTGGAATCACGTGATCTTCTGTGAGGAGTCTAGATTTCTGGTCTATCGTCAAGATGGCCGCGTCCGAGTGCGCAGACAAGTGCATGAAGCCTACAACAAAGATTGTATAGTGCCAAGAGTCCAAGCTGGAGGTGGTGGGGTGACCGTTTGGGCTGCTTTTCATGCAGGGGGCAAAACTGACTTGGTTGTTCTGAATGGAAACCTGAACCAGTTCAAGTACAGGGCCATTCTGGAAGAAACATTGCTTCCATTTGCTCGTGCAGCCTTTCGAGGAAACTTTGTCTTCCAAGATGACAATGCACGGCCTCATCTTGCTCGCATGATCCAACACTTTCTTGCTGACCTTGGTGGAGAGCATATGGAGTGGCCTGCCATGTCCCCGGATATGAATCCGATAGAGAACTTGTGGGCAGAATTAACGCGTCAAATCGACCACTTGGACCAGCAGCCGACCTCTGTGCGTGAATTGCACCAGGCTATTGTCACTGCATGGCAAGCGATTCCTGTCCAAACCTTGGCAAATCTCGTGAACAGCATGCCTCAACGTGTACGTGCTCTCCTGAATGCTCGTGGGGGTTACACGAAGTACTGAACTGTAATTTTACTGTCTGTAATCCCAGTCGTAATTTAACTTTTGTTTTTGTTAAAAAAAATTTGGCTAATGTGCTAAATAAAGAGATACTTCTGGAAAACGTACAGAAGTTTAACACAGTACTGTCCATGAATTGAGTTCGATATCAGTTTACATCACTTTCAAGGATCAATTTATTTGTTTCGAAATGTCAAATGTGGTTTTTGTTTCTTTTAAAGGTCACATTCACAAAATCTAGAATAATTTCAACATAATTCCAATGAACTTTTGGTTCTAAGACATCTTGAAAAGTAAGTTCACCCCCACAAAAAAATATTCCATATTAAATGCCAAGTCTGTATATGGGTAAGTGTAAACATGTGTAGTGATTGTGATGTCTGTGTAAGGCTCTTGTCAAAAGGTTCAATATGCTGTTTGTTCATCCATCACCCTGCAACTGTCTTCATCCTTCACCCTGGTTTTGATGTAGAGCAGCCATGGTGGGCCAAATGGCCTTCTGTGTTAGAGTTCCTTATATTTCCTTGTACTTGCACATGTTCAGGGTATTTACCGGCTGAGTGGTAGCAAGGCCAGAGTTGAGCGGCTGTGCCAGGCATTCGAGAGTGGAGCGCAGTCCGTAGAGCTCTCTCAAGCTTCTCCACATGATGTTTGCAATGTCCTCAAGTTGTTCCTCAGACAGGTATTTTCATCTATTTGTATCTATGTCGGTCCATTTTGTGTGTACATGTGCAAGTGCATTTCAGGTATCTCTCAAAATGGCTTCATTTTCGTACTTGCTTAACATTGCCACTTCTTCTCAACTACCCCTTGCCATCCTCCTGTGACAGTTACCAGAGCCAATTTTCACCTTTGACCTCTATCAGGACTTCATCAAATTGGCAAAAGACAGCATGAAGGAGCAGAGTGGAAATGGACCAGAAAATGAAGGAAGCAAGGCATTTGCTGGAGCTGAGAGGAGTAGGGAGCCAGCAGTTGTGGAAGACAAGGTTATTGAAGGTTCAGAAGTGACTAAATTAGAAACGAAGGATGTGTCAACAGTAACAGAATCAGATAATGATGAGGTACCGGGGTTGATTGAAGCTGACAGTGTAGAGGAATCCAAAATTATTACTCGTCTGCGGAGTCTTGTCTCTCAGCTTCCACCACTGAACCGCAAGACTCTGCATTTCTTTGCAGCACATCTTTACCGGTTGGTTTTTGCTTTACCGTGTGATATTTTAGTTGCTCCACCATACCTTATCTATCGTCCAGTTTACAAGTGCCTTGCTCCTTGTGCAAAAAATTGCGTGCTGTGCACAGTGTGCAGGAGAGAAGTGCAGAAAATGGGATGGATGCAGAAAACCTCGGAGTGGTTCTGGGTCCCACACTACTACGGCCAGCACGGCCTGGGACCTCGCTGTCCTCACTCTCAGACTGTCCACTGCAATCCAGACTGGTTACTCTGCTAATACAACATCACCAGGAAGTGTTTGTAAGTTATGGAAGCTTAAAGAATACCCACCACATTTATATATTCCAATCACATTGGACACAAACCTTGGTTTATGAAGACCATGCAAACGATTATGCAGTTTTGGAAAATTAATAAGTATGATATTCATGGCAGGTAGAGTGAGGTGGGGGCAATATGCCCCTCATTTTTCCTGATGGTGGCGTTCTGCCAACTTTACTGCAATCTTTGAGAAAGTAGAGAGAACCAAGCTGTTCAACTGTTTTGCTTCAGCGATGGCCTTCAATAAATGCAACGAATGAAAAACTTAATGAAAGCGTAAATTTAATTACAAAGTACAGGCAACACTTTACTTCTTAATATTTAAATTCAAAATAATGTGACAGACGTCGCCTCTGGATAACTCTGAGAGGACGGTGTGTCCTCAAGAGACCACGGACGCCGTTTGCAACTCTCAACTCTGGCCGGAGCTTCACACACAAGGTCGGTTTACCATGACTGCGAGTTAAGTGAGGCAAAAGGGGAACCATGCCGGTGGTTACACAACAGACCTTAGTCATTTGGCCGAGCAAAACCAACCATAACTGCATCTGAGATTGAACTTAGATAACGAATCCGACAATTCTATTTCACAGTCTATTTCACAGCTTACAGTTAAGGAAATTACAATTTTCACGTGCTAGATATTGATTGAGATAAATAAATTTAAAAAATTCAAATGCATATATGTTTTTATTTTTACTTTAATTTTCATTTATGGATGCTGTTCGACGGTTCTGTGATTTTCCGGTGTACCGGCGTCGATGTCCATCGGCATGCCAAATTTCAGCTTTCTATGACACTCGGAAGGTACTGAACATTAATGTCAGTCAGTCAGTGCTTAGAAAGAGCTTTATATATTAAATGAGTTACCTGGATGTAGAGATTCCACAGTATATTTGACAAGAGGTTATTGTGCTGATACTTTGTTCAAATTTCTGATTGTTGATCGAGTACTGTACAAGATTAAGTACTTGGACACATTAGGACACTTTTCAGTGTACGACTTCCCAAGCTAAAAGAATGGTGAGCTCTAAATGCATCTGATCAGAGGTTTCACATGGAAACGAAGCAAACCTGACATAGGAAAGATTGTGTAAATAAAAATGTTCATCATATATGCAATAAAATTATTTTTGTTTTAGGAAAATGGAGAATTGGAAGAGAATAAAAAGAGACCATCAGATGAAGATGACTGTGTGGATGAAAAAGGATTAATTGAAGACGCCATAGAAGCAGAGGAAGAGAACAAGAAGAGCATAGAAACTGATGAAGAGAACGATGACCAAGTGTGTGATGTGTGTAGTGAAGGATCTACTGCTGAAACAAGTTCCCATGTTGAGTTGTCAACAAATGATCTGGTGGAAGATACACGATCAGGTTTGTGCAGCTTGTCTCTTGGAGGCAAAACATGGATGTAATTAACTGAGGCTCAAATTATTTGCTGTTCCCATCCAAACATGTGCCTCATGATGTGATATAACCCCAGCTTAAAATCCCAAAACTATTCTTCTTCTTTCCTTTTCTTCTTCTGAGTTATGTAATGCTTCTCCTCTCCAACCTCGCATCTCCTCAGGACTCTTCTCTGTGTCTCCCTGGTTATTGTCTCTGCCACTCTGACAGGCCTGATTATTGTATTGGTGGTGGTGTTGCTGTGTATTCTCGTTCCTCCCTCCTGCACAACCCGTGCCTCTCACTGGTAGCCCCAAACCATACAGTGGCCTGCAAAAGTATTCACTCCCTCCAAAGTTTTCACATTTTGATGCCACCTGACCTTATTACAATATTACATGATGCTTTTAAATCAAACTGTATTTATAGAGTCTTCACAAACTACTCCAAAGTGATGAAGCTAAAAATGCAGATAAAATGTGAATAAGCTAGATTAACAGATAAAATCAGATTATTCTCAGTTGCATAAGTATTCAAACCCTTTGCCTAATTAACCATAAATCACTTCAGGATCAAATTATTTGTTTGAAAGGTTACAAAATCAGCGTAATAGTTTCCACCTGGATGTAATGTGTGGTTTAACTTAACAATTAAGCTCCTCCACTTATCGAAGGAGTTTTAAGGTGCAACTCACTTGGTCAACCAACAAGGTAAACATGAAGACCAAGGAACTTTCCAAAGAAGTCAGACATAAAGTGATGGAGGAGCACCAGTCAGGAGAGAGTTATAAGAAGATTTCAAAGTCACTCATCATTCCTTTGAGTACGGTGAAACCCCTCATTTAGAAGTGGAAGATGTATCATACCACCCAGACTCTAAACAGATCAGGTCGCCCATCCAAACTCAGCAGCCGGGCAAGCAGAAAAGTGGTACGGGATGTCACTGTAAATCCAACAATGACTTTCAAAGATCTGTAAGGTTTTATGTCCGAGAATCAACAATATCCCATTACCTTCACAAAAGTGGCCTCCATGGACAGTTGGCAAGAAAAAGGTCATTACTGAAAAAAACGCATCTAAAAGCTCTACGGAGTTTGTGAAAAGGAATCTTAATGATACTGCAGGCAAATGGAGAAACGTTTTTGTGGTCAGGCGAGACAAAAATTAAACTTCTTGGTCTAAATTCAAAGCATTACATCTTGCGCAAGCCTAACACTGCATATCACCCAGTCAACACCATCCCTACTGTCAAGCATCATGTTCTGGGGCTGCTTTTCATCAGCAAGGACTGGCAAATTTGTCAGGATAACAGGGACATTGGACAGAACAAAGGCAAGGAGAATCCTTGATGAAAAGCTGCTTGAGTCAGCCTTGAATCTGAAACTGGTTATGAAATTTACATTTCAGCAAGACAATGATCCGAGGCACAAAGCTAAAGGCACACTGGAGTGGCTGAATAAGAAGAAAATAAATGTTCTTGAGTAGCCCAGCCAAAGTTCTGACTTGAACTCAATTGAACATTTATGGCGAGACTTGAAGATTTCAGTCCATCGACGATCCCCATCACACTTAGCAGAACGAGAGCAATTTTCATTTGAAGAATGGGCAAAGATTTCACCATCTCACTGTGCAAAGCTGGTGGAGATGTACCCAAAAAGACTCCGAGCAGTCATTGCTGCTTCTAACAAGTACTAACCTAAGGGGTTCATTACTTTTGCAACCAGTGAATTATGATTTGTACATGTTTTTTGTAGGTATTCCTGACATGTAACCCCCTTCAACTATAATAGTGTATAGTTTGATCTCTTCAGTTATGAATGAAAAAGTACATTTGGAATTTTTTTTTACATAATTCATCATACTACAATATGCAATTTGGTGTCTGTCTGTCTGTCTGACCGCGATATATTCGGTCGTTGCGTATCTAATCTCAACCAAACCTGACAGGAGGACTAAGGGTCACACAATGGAGGTTGTAGCAACTTAATTTGGCCTCTTCCTCAAGTATTTTTTCTGCTTTGTCGAAATCCATGTTAAGGTGTATATCCGTGTTAAGATAGCTAATCGTGGCGTTTTTTTTCCAAGGCCGCTTCTAATAACAAAAGCAATCAAATGCAATACCCTCTCCTCTGGCGAGGGTAATAACAACACCAATGATAATGGCATAATACCCGTATTAATGTTAATAATAATACCATAATACTATAATAACATAATAATAACATAATATTAATGTAACTAGCAACGGTACCCACCCTATGGGCGGGGCTTCAATTGGGAAGCCCAAATGAAAAGGCAAAATATCAGAAATTGAAGGCTTTTTTACTTTAAACGATTCATATAAACATCCGTTGAATCATATCACACGCAAATCATCAAAATCTAAACAGTACATGGCGCCTATTTTGAAAAAAGATTGAATTCTGCAAAACAGAAGTGGCCGCTGCACATCTTTCTCAGTCGCATGCTTATGTGTGAAGAGTGCACGCCGAATCTGTAACATGGAAGCGGCCGCTACACCTGTTTCTCAGTCACTTTGCACACGCTGCCATGTTACTTCGGAGCCGCACGTTTCTATAGGAAGAGTTCGTCAGGAGTCGATCTACTCTCTCCTGGTACGTAGAATAAACAGTATTTGTAGAATTTCAACAAAAGCCACATCACTGTTCATATCGGTAAATATTATTCCATCGTGTTTGGAAAAACTGGAAAATTGGAAAACTTGGAAAAATTGGAAAAACAATATGGCCTATTTTACTCCCAGGGGTCCCAGGAATACCCACCCAAAACATCGTTGCGATCGGTTGAGCTGTTTTTGCGGTACCTTCGAACAGACGGACGGACATTTGGTGAATTATTGTAAGATTACAAAACAAAGGGAGGAAACCCGGGGTGTGTTGAGTTACCAAGCAGCTATTTATCGCTTGCCAAGCCAGCCGTTCCTTATCTATGGTTTTGAATGGAGTGCTTGTTTGAATGCTTCAGTCACTTGGCGAGAGCTCTACAAAAAAACTTGGTAACTGCACACACCCCCGATGTTCTTGAGGCCCTGAGCCTAGATCTACTGTAATCTATATATCCCAGATAACATCACCCTTCCTGCCTCTCCCATATAGTCGATTTGATATTTCCTGAACCTAGAAATGTTCTTTCCTATGAACTTTTTTTGTTGATTTGTACTCCCATGGGGTCCTAGAACAAATTCAGCTTGGTTGCCCAAATTGTAAGTTTGGGCAACTCTGGTAATTTGCATAAATCCAATATTGCCGCCGAGTGCCATTTTGAAAATCTAACTTTTAAACCACTTGCCCAATAATGACCCTCTCAGGACCAAATTAATAATAACTGTAGGAAAAATCTGATATTTGAGGAAAATGATCCAATGGGAAGGTTATTTACGATTTTATGGAAATTTTTTACGTGACCGTTACATGCAGTGCATTATGGGATGTTGCATATTTGCAACGTTGGTCCGATTGGGAATTTTACAATGAATAAAACAGGTCTTATGAAGTTTGAATTTATTAAAAGTGTGGTCATCATATTCAGTGAAACGGTCTTTTACATGTTCAGGACAGTAGTTAAGTCTGTATTATGGATCAATAACATAATAAGAAAGCAAAATCAAAAGTTCAGTCATGCCCTGAAATTTACTTTTTCGTGTGATACTCTAAGTAACAGTTTTTGTCCTTTGTAAAGCACAACAGCACTTTGAACTTTTGGCAGGCCATTTGTGTGTAAGCCTTGCTGCACAGCCTGCATCGTCCACGTTTTTCAGCATGGGTAGGAAAGTGATCGAGTCGATCGAGCCTGACATCAGCAGAAGGTGCGACGGTTCTCTGCTGTGGTGGTAGAGGCGGGGTGGGTGGAGGACTTCCATCTTCCAAAGAGGGTCTTCCTCTTTTTCTACTGCTCCCGTCAGCGTGTTTCCCTACTTTGATAAGTGCGTCTGCCACTTTGGTGCGGAAGTCGAGAAGTGGCATATACTTCTGCTGTTTCTGGTTGAGGTGACGCCGGTAGAGGAGCCAGCCATTGACCAGAGATAGGTCAATCAAATAGTACAAAATACGCAGATACCAACGGCGTGGGCGAATACCAATCCGATAAAGCGCCATGAGCATGCCTGCCAAGTCCACCCCACCCATGTTGGCATTGTAGACCTTGACAAGGTGGGGTCTGTCCACCTCAACAAAGTCCTTCTTTACTTTTGACCACCTTCTGCATTTATCCACGGGATCCGGCCCAATGTAGGATGATGTCAGCAATACTGCCTTATTGTCATACCACTTGACAATGGTCAATCCTGTGGTTGTTTCATATTTGACGTCAAACGAGCCACGCCCAGCTTTACCCAGTTCCTTGTCAGTTTTGAGGACACATCCACGCAAGCGGTTGCGGTTTATAGTAGCAACTGCTAGAATCCCCATTTTCTTCAATTCCACAAGTAGTTCAGGTGAAGTAAACCAGTTGTCGAAAAAACACTTGTAGTTCAGTCCTTTTGGTATCTCTGCTAGAAGACGCAGTACTACTTCTCCACCCACACCTAATCCACGTTCATTCGCCACAGTCCCTTTGCCAGTATAGATTTCAAAGTCATAGTTTATTCCACTCACACCTGCCCTAGTGAAAACCTTTATCCCCCATTTGTGCGGCTTGTTTTTTATGTATTATTTCATGCTACTTCTGCCTTTGAAAGGGATCATTTGTTCGTCGATTGAGTTGTTTTCTTCTGGTTCCACTTTCAAACAGTTTGCACGAACCTTCTCGAGTACTGGACGAACCTTGAACAATGGATCGTAACCAGGGTCACCTTTTTTTTTCAAATTGGTATTGTCGTTCATATGGATATAGGTTCGAAGGTGGTCAAATCTTTTTCTGCTCATAACTACTGCGACTGCTTCATCATAACGCGTAGTTTTTCGCCAGTACATGTGATAAGACGGCATATGTACTACAGTCATCATAATGTGCATGCAAATAAATTGCTCCATTTCAGCAGGAGTACTTTTCAGTTCTGGGGCATTCTTCATAACTGCATACAGGTTGGATTGTTCAGCTATAAATTCAAATACAGATTCGTCCATGAAATGGTCAAAATACCACTTTGGACTGGGTATTTCGTCTGGCGGAGGAGAAAATGCGTGTCCCCGGAATGTTGAATCTACATCAGCCTCTGGGGGTTTCCTTTGCCTCCAGATAAATTCTTTGTTGACTCGAGCTGGTACTGGCTGGAGTTCTTCTTCATTATCTTCATTGTCATTGACTCTGACTCGGTGGACTTGATGGATTTCAATATCTAGATGACTCGGATCAGCTCTTGCCATTTGTTCCAATGTTTCGTCATCAAGGCTAGCATCTGAGTTGTCTGTTTCGCCATTTTCGTCGAAATCAGGATCAGCATCTTCATCGTCTGGCAAGGATTCATCGTCAGAAATGGCACCATCAGGAAGACAAACCATCTCAATCACCTCATCCGTCGTATATCTTCGTCGGCCAGCCATGATACCAATTATAAAGCCTGCAAGAACAAACAACAATGTCAGAAACACTGCCCGGAATGAATACTCTTGGGTACCGAATTGCCGGGGGGGTTGGAATAAGCGGGGGGGTTGGAAAATTATGCCCTGAATAATAATTTTATAGAGATTATGCCCTGAATAATTCCCTTTAGTAATTAACAAACATAGGGGAAAAGAAAACCACCATATAATACATTGTAATACACAACACATGCAATCCAAAACAATAAACACATGACATCAATTGTTACCTGTATGGGCAAATGTTGCATATTTGCAACATCAAAATACACCAACCCCCTAGGAATATAACCAACTGATATTATATTTCTTAACTCACATCTACTTTATCTATACATATTCAAGATTTCTCTTATACAGTATTGCGTTCAATAATGCAGATGATTCTTATGAAACTTACATGAAACAGAAGCCTACAAAATCACCGATCCGGCAAGTATGGTGGCCGACATATTCAATGTAAGACAGACCAGCCACCTGGCGAGTTGCCTGGAAGCTGTCAGTTGCAATCCTGCAACAAAGTCCCGCACTGGCACCTAAACGTTTAGAAACACTAAAAAAAATGCAAATACTGGCAATTAACTAATTGGCAATTAGCTGTTGCAAATTTGCAACGCCTGCCCGGAAAGGGGGTTTTGGGGTGTGTATAATCTATTTATTCTGTTATTTTTTCAATTCAAGGTCAAGTTCAGGTGCTGAAGGTCATTTCAGGTCAAGGTCAAATTTGACCTCTCGGTGGACAACAGATGAAAAGTTTAACAAAATTACATTTTAATAGTTTATTCATGTTCATGCCACGGAATGGATAATCATGTAACATTTGACACATTTGTCTTTGAGAAAGTAGTAATAATTAATATTTGAAAGATCATTATGGATATTAGCCTAGCTTAGATGACATTGAAACTAACACATTGCTTTGACCATTCACATTTCATGATGAGGAAAACTATTGCATTAAGTAATTATGCATAAACGTCATTGTAAGGATGTTACAAGGCTTGGCATTACTGCAGATAAAAGGTGGTTTTAAACAATATGCTATAACCGTAATGAAGTATATACCGGGTATCACCTAATAACCTTCATCTTTACTCCCACTCATCATCGTCTTCATCCTCAATAACCTCATTGTCTTCAGAATCAACAATACCATCGTCAATATTCTCATCGCCTTCACTCTCCTGATCCACACCCTCTTCAAAATCGTCTCCTTGAACATCCTTCCTCTCGACATCAACCTCATCTCCAGTCTGAGCATCTCGTTTCTTAGTGTACGGATTGCAGCATCCCTCTTGACCAGAGCAGTTACAGTATGCCGTGCATGAAAGATGTTGTTTGTGACAGCCACATGCCTCGGTCCTGCACTTCTTGCCATGTGCCCTACACTCACACAAAATCACATCAATCAGATCTGGTGGAGCTGGGTCACCCTGAGCGATGACAGGAACGGGGATGCCATCCCGGATCTCCCATCCAAAGCGAGTGATATCGGCTGACTCGTCGGGTGGGGTTTGGTGATCTGCAGCTTTCCACAACATGACCTGCAGATGAGCCCGCATCACATGCTGCAACAGGTTGGCAGATGTTGGAAGCAGGGCCATGATTTTCGGACTTTTCTCCTTTTTGGTGAAGAGTGTGAAGCGGGCAGACTCCATGGATGTTCCTGGCGGTTGACCATACAGAGCAACGAAGAAGGGTTTTGCTGCTTCCATCATATCTGCCTGTGTGGTGCTCACCTTACCCAGGACATCAGCCAAGCCTGGAAAGTCCCCATCAAGCAAGATGTTCAGTGCACGGATCTTCCCTTTGGCATATGGATATGATGTTGTGTCGCACCCGCTGAGGGCATGCGTGCCAAGCAGCTGCAGACATTTTGGCCCTAGGTCAGCACAGGTGGCCTTGATGTCCAGCACTGTCCAATCCCAGCGCTCCATCTGCACCTCGCATTGCAGCTTCGCCCGATGCACCCAATATAGTGCAGTGGCCTCGGCCCTAAAAATTAGGTACACCCCTACCGGAGGTATAACAAGCTGGGACTGGTCTCATTTTAACCGTCTGGGCCTCTAGTTTTTGAAGAATGATGTTGTAGTTGCAGCAATTTTGTACGACATGCTAAATTAACCCCTTATTTCCGACAACATGCAATAAATGGACCCATTTCATCATTTTCTTATTTCATTAAAATAGCCCTATAGATTTTTAGTTATGGTGGTTACATCAATGTTATTCATTGAAATGGACCTGTAGCAACCCATTTCAGGTAGTTCTAAGCTGCTAGGGGGTTAGGGGGCCAAAATTATACCCCAAATTTGGCAATTTTTGGCAAATTTGACCGAAATGAATTTTATTTTCTTCTTTTATATCAATAAAACCTGTTATTTCAGTGACAAACCTGATTTGTTTTATTGGTAACTATGTCTCATTGATATAAAAGCTTGTTTTAGTGCAATGTAATGGGTACAACATGGGCCATTAACCCATTGTTTGCGACTGCACGTAAAAGTCCATTTTTCACCAATTTGCCTAAATCTCTGCATTTAGCCTGGTTATCTTAAAACTGGTGGTTGCATCACCGTCTTTCATTGAAATAGACTCATATCAGTGTATATTAAGTGGTTAAGCCAGTAGGGGAGTTAAAGGGCCAAAGATGTACCCTAAATTTGGCACTTTTTACCAAAAAATTGAAACCGATCTCGTCTTCCATTCTATGATCATCATGATAATGAGGACCAAAATCTGATTGTTTGATCAGCTAGAAACAGTCTGTCGGAAGTCTCATTATAAAAGTCTCTTTTAGGACAGTGGAAGGGCACAGCATGGTCCATTAACCCCTTGTTTACAGTGGCACACATAACAGTAACATAACTCACCTAAAATCTGGTTGCATGGTACGTGTCTAGGCCTATGTGTCCACCTCCACTTCATTGTCATCTTCGGATATGTTATTCTGATTTTCACAGTCCGTACAGGAACAAGCCTCTATACACTCTAGTCCAGCAAGGAGGCAGGGGCACTTCCTTCCACTCAAACAGGCCTTGTCAGTGCAATAGAGGTGTGTGAGATCACGAACTTCAACCGAAGCAGATGGCTGAGTGGACATTGTCTGAGTGATGCCCCCAGAAACACAAGCAGACCAGCCATGACCAACAGGATCAATCAGTTCTTGTTGAGCAATATGGCTCTCGCACCATATGCGTGTTTGATACCTGGCACGAAGGACATGCTGTTTGAAGGCGTCCTCCGTTGGTGGAAGCATTGATGCTGACTTGTCGGTTGTTGTGGCCAGCATGTAGCGCAAGGTATCCAAGGTGTCAATGTCCTTCCCCTTCATCCCGTACAGGAGGAGAGCATAGGCTCGGGCTACTGTTACAGATGTGGCTACATTGTCCTGATGGAAGGTCTGTAATTCGGATACTGCGTCCACATTTTTCAACAGTTTAGAATAGGCAGTCTTCTTGCCTATTCTATTCAATGAACAAGTTGTGTCACACCCTGTCAGGGCATGGGCAGCAGGGAGACATTCACAAACAGTTTTCCCTAGTTGGTTTCCGATGATGTGCACGGGTATGTAACGTTCCTTTCCGAAATGTCCAGCATACATGTACACATGGTCACTTAACAGTCCTCTGCTGAAGTAGTAAACCAGTAAGACAAGGACGTCTGTGTCATCGCAGCGAACTATAATTCTGTCATGGTCTTTCGCCAGGCTGCATGCATGCAGGATCATCCTGGTGTCGGCTTCCTCATGGTTGCTATAGAGACTTGACAGGGACGATACACCAGATGGAGTAACAGCATTGACTACCTCCCCATCACTGAAACCTCCTGCCAAGATGATAGCTTTTCCGTTTAGAATGTGTTCAGCTGCATGCTCCTGGATGTACGTCAATATAAAATTCGCAAGGCTTGCCTTGTTACCAACCCATTTGAGAAATGACCTGTAGTTCGGAACAGGTCGGCTTCCCAGGATCTGATAATATGGAAGCTGAGCAGCAGAAGCACCCCGGCACTCTCTTTCTGCTGTCTTAACAGATGGCACACTGTCATAGCGGTCGAAGACAATGGTTACACTGGTTAGCTCCAAGGTTTGGTTTCTGAGAAGTCGGATTGTGCGTTTCTGAACAACTCCGGCCAAATCGTTGAATGTTCTGAAGTGGTTCTCATTCAGTGATTGAACCATAGCCATGCCGTTGATGATATACGCGGACGAAATCCCTGCTGCGATCTGTGGTAGCTCTGCTAAAACCTCTGGACAATTTGATTCAAGCTTCTGTGCAAGGTCAGCCTTGTTCGTCTTTCTCATCGTTCCATCGTCATGGAAGAGGGCCGGTGGTACTGCTGCCAGTTCATACTTGAGGACGTTCTTCAAGTCTACATCACGACTCCTAGAGACTGCCAGAAGCCGCCGGAACAACACCTCAGTGTCAATTATCAGCTTCCGATCCTTGTCATTTGGAAGGGCCTTCTTCATATCCGCAAATGTCGACACAGTGGACTTCTGCAGAGGTTCCCAAAACCATTTCGTAGGCTCGTCTCCAAGTCGTTCCTTGACAAAGTCATCTAAAACAACTTTACCCTTGTCTGGGATGCCCTTCATCGAGTCTTCAACCTTCTGTGAAACTGTTTGACCTGTTGTGATGTTGGTCAGATGGTCTGGAACATTCTCCAAGTCAAATGGATCCTGGCATTGAGTACGAAGGTATTCCTTCATTTCATTCACATCCTTTCTGTCCTTGCTTAGACGGGCTTTCCCCAGCTCTTCGTGCAACTTTTCCTTTGCCCCAGAGTTGCAAAGTTCTTTGAATGCTTCTGCGTATTCACCTGTGATGTGCCGTGTCATTAGCCAGCGCAGTAGTGCACCTTTGCGCAAGGTGAAACCAACCACACCCCCCTGACTCTTAGCCTCGCGATTGATGGTTTGTTCTAGCGCTTGATATGTTGGAACACAGTTGAAAGCACGACTGGCCGATCTGCGGACAACAAAACCTCTCTCCATCATGTGGCGGTACATCAGGGGCTCTTGTTCTTCTAACTGCTTCATCTCTGCAATGTACACTGGAGTGTACCGGGCATAGTTGATTCTCCCAGCAAGGAAGAAATAAGGGACAGTTTCCGTGATTGCCTGAATATGCATCAGGAGGTTTGCTTCCCGGTCGGCTCGTAACAATTGCAGCAATATGTTCCCAGACTCCAGAAAGCTATCCCAGAAGCCAAATGTACTGGAACATTGTCGTCCTTCTTTTCGGAAGAGATCTATCGTATGCAACACGGATTGGGGGATTGTGTCTTCTGCTTTCTGGCAAGCAGTCGCACACGTAGTCGCATCCTTGGACTTGAAGGCCTCCTCAAGATCTCGTATCACCTGCTTGGTTTCATCAGTCAGCCATGGCAAGTTGTTCTTGGTGGCATAGGTTTCAGCTGAGGTCAGGAACATATGTGAGAGTGCTTCGTGCGCCAAACGGACACCTCGGATTCCCCGTGCGTACTGCATTCCTTGGAGCATCTGGCTAGCTGTCGCGGCTGCATACACATCAGAGGAGGTTAGGATGTTCTGAAGGCCACCATCTCCGAATATCTTACCAATGCTTGCCAAGAAAGCCATTGTGAGGTGCATTCCCCCCAGCCGCATGGTAACTTTGGCTACCAGCGGTTCTGGTCTGCTCCACAAAATCTGTTGTGCTTTGCTATAGATTGCAAGGTCGGCAGTTATGAGAATATGATATTGCCCCAACTCTTTGGCTATCTGTACTAGTCTGAGCAATGTTGTAAATATGGTGGAAAGGTCAGACGGCGAGGCATTGATGAATGGGAGATAGCGAATCTTTGTGACTGGGACAGTCCTGGTGCTCACGAGGGCATTGAATCCACTCCATGCAGGAATGGGCGAGTCGTCACCACCACATGCCCTTGCCACTTCCCATACCAAGTCTTTCTTCAAGACCATCGAAGAGTCATTTTCAGATGGTCTGGAACACAACACGCTCGCCAGCCTCCGTTTGTTATTCTTGCTCTTCAGGATTGCATCTCTCTTGGGCAGAGGACTGGTGATGGAAAGCTCATAGTCGGTGATAACTTCACCAGCTCGCCGCATTCTCTCATGATCCTTGGCACAGACGACATCTTGGTACTTGTCGAAGACAACGACCTTCTCAGTACGATCTGGATATTGACTTAAACGACTCTG
The DNA here is from genome assembly GCF_964187855.1 of Myxine glutinosa. Lineage (NCBI taxonomy): Eukaryota > Metazoa > Chordata > Myxini > Myxiniformes > Myxinidae > Myxine > Myxine glutinosa. The sequence goes on along the minus strand of NC_136264.1, from coordinate 128,279,262 downwards.
GATGGACGCAATCAGATCTGAGGGACTGCCACCGTGTGGCCAGACAATATGGTAGAACAGCTGTGAAACATCCATGATAACAATGTCAGGAGCAGTTGGCAAGATCTCAAGCACACCGAGGCGTTTGACCAGACCCGACTTGTTGCCTTAGTGGAGACAACCATAACCATCGATGAGCGATGAAGGTACTACACACAGTTCGTAGGCAAACAGAGGTTCAAGCTCCAACTGCCGCCGCTGACCAATCATCAATAGCCGGAGAAAAATGTTCTCAAGGTCTATTACTGGCCTTTCATTGTTGCGCTTGACCTTATTCTTGAGAAAATCCATCGTCTTGATGGGGCTGCTGATAGATTTGTAGAACCCATCAGGGAGACTGGCGATGAATTTTCTCTCCATCTCTTCTCCAATCACAATTGAATCCGCCACATTCACATCAGCGGAGGAAATTTGACCAGTGACAGGATTGTACAGATGAGGATGGTGATCTTCCAGTGGGTGTGGGTACTTCTCCACCAACGCAAAAATGAGACCCCTATCATATGTATCCAAGATGCGCCGATATACCCAAACTTACAGAACTTAGATAGCAAACTCGTTCAGTGCATCCGCCATCTTTCTTTATCCGTCCTGGGGACTAGAAACTAGTTATTGAACAAACCACAGGCAACCCACTCGGCATTTACGAAAATGACTTAACCTGGCCTTTTGCACCTGATCTTCACCTTGAATTGAAAAAATAACAGAATAAATAGATTCTACACACCCCAAAACCCCCTAAAAGATGTATTACATATCATTATTGGGCAAGTCGTTTAAAGGTTAGATTTTCAAAATGGCGCCCGGCGGCAATATTGGATTTATGCAAATTACCAGAGTTGCCCAAACTTGAAATTTGGGCAACCAAGCTGAATTTGTTCTAGGACCCCATGGGAGTACAAATCAACGAAAAAAGTTCATAGGAAAGAACATTTCTAGGTTGGGTATTGAGTACATAGGAACGTCAAACCGACTAATATGGAGTACTAACTAGTTTATCTAAAGGTGGCATTATTGGTAGAGGGTGAATACATTTGTAGGCCAATGTGTATTGTGCATTTAGCTTCATATACCTCTCCACAACAATGCGCCGTTTATTTTTGTAGTCTACCGTCACCCCCACTTCATTGACTCCATATACTGTACGAGTCTCTCTCCACACACAGACACTTTTCTCTCTGATCAGCGCTGTTTGCTCTGTCTAATCTGTGGAGACTATGTGGAGATGCCAGCTGACTTGGTGTTGGCTCACACTCCTCGGTGCATAGCCGGGCAGATAAGGATAAGTCATTCTGTGAAATGACTGGACGAAATCATTCTGTTTCCTTTCCAACACATCTTCCCAAATGGCTGCCAATCATAGGACAAGGAAAGGGGGAGAGGGAGAGGGCATTGCAATTTGCTTGGTAAAAATCGTCATATGTGGGAGCATGAAATTAGCTCCTTAGAAGTGTTTCAAAAACAATGGTGGTCATGGACACCAATGAATAACTTGAGCTGTGGTGTCCCTATTTGGTTTTTCTGTTCCTAGATGCCTTATCTGTTGGTTCTCAACAATCCGTGGCATCAACAGAGGATGGAGAAAAGGAAGAGGAGGAGTTGGGAACCCTGAAGAGCATGAGTCGGGCACCACACCATTCCACACTCTCCCTTGTTCAGATGCGGAACTCACGTCACCCAACTGCATTTCGACCCATTAGCCTGCCACCTGGTCTTGAGGTTTGACTGTTCCTATTTTATTTACAGATGACATTAAACATGTGGAACATAGCATGTAAAACAAAAGAAGAGGGAGAATTGCTTTGCACTACATGTCCCCCTACCGATGTGATATTTTCTAAGTCCAAAATGGGCATAACTGTGTGGAAAAATTGATGAAACGCACTGAAATTCGAACTTGTTCTGTAACTTATCACAACTAGATGGTATTCATAGAACTCTTAGCTGCGCAGTCAACTTGTTGCGAGTCAACTCTTCTGTTTTTGAACATTTTTTTTCTTTGATCCAATATGGCTGCCAGACCATGTGAGCGATGACATCATAAATTTATATTCTCTAATATAATTGTTGCACAGATCACGCTCAATACATTTCGAACTGATCAGATCAGACAATGAGCCATATTTCAATTTTTTCCATGGAGCGGTATCGGAGATATAGAGGTGCAACTTTTTTCGATTTTTTTTCCAAGATGGCATCTGTACCACGTGACCTATGGCGTTATAATTAATATTTAAAAATTCTACAAGAGGAGCTGCACATATTCTGAAAAATTCGTGTTCATCGGACTAACAGTTGCAAAGGAATTTTTGTTTTATTCATACTGATCAGATCAAGCGTTGTACTTGTCGAATTAGGACGTCATAATTAAGGCACCGATGACATGACCATAAACATATCTTATTCCCCATGGTGAGTACTTGACAATGAGCCATGTTTCAATTTTTCCCATTGAGCAGTTTGGGAGATTTAGAGGTGTAACGTTTTTCCAAGATGGCGTCCGTACCACGTAACCTATGACGTCATAATTATGAATAAAAACTTCTACAGGCGGAGGTGCTTCTATGGTAAACTTTCGTGTCAATCGGACCAACGGGTGCCGAGAAAATGAATTTTTAAAATGCAGACGCGCACGGCACACGTACGGCACACGGCACACGTACGGCACACGGCACACGTACGCAACTGAATGCTTAACCCCGCTTTTCGCTTCGTGAGCGCAGGGTAATAAAGCCATGTACCAAGTTTCAGTTGAATATGTTAAAGGGTATGGAGAAAGTCTGGAAAACCACATGTGGGACGGGCAGACAGACAGAGAGGAAACCCATAGTCCCCTTTGGTGAAACTGGTAGGGGACTAATAATATTGACTGCCTCATGCAGTGAGATAAATACGAGTGACAAGATAAATGTTTAACCTGATCAGTAAATGCATGAAAACTTTACTTTTTTTAGAATTGACTTTTTTTGGAAGATTTTTGAGCTCTTACATGAGCCTCAACCTTTAAAATGATGACGAATAACCATCTGCACGGGGTTATTTGTTGTTGTGAGATTCCCTATATATAAATTCCATTAAAGACCTCCATACAGGGTGTTGCACATGCTTCAAAAACAGAACAAATTTGCCCAAACAGAACAAATGCTTCAAAAAGGGGACCAAAAAACAACAACAACCACGGTTCCCGAAAAAGGCCAACCCCCGCTTTGCGGGGAAAAATGGCCTCTAAAGGTGGTTTTATATACAGGGTGGCCACAAAGTGGGGTATCAGTATATTGATTGGGATGAACGTTATCGAATTGATCCCCCATTTTGTGGCCACCCTGTACATTGTATCTTATGTTCCTATATTTAATGTTTCATTGCTTTTTGTGTTCCTAATTTTGAACAATCACCCAAAACATGGGAATAGATATTTTTGGGATGTTTAACTACTTATTTGACATTTGTCACACTACTCTTTAGCGGCCCCAATTACTCCTACCTTTTGGTGTTGGCAGGAGGGAACAATTTTCTGGCACGAGTTTTTCCTGAACTATCTGGCCAGGCCTGAGGTTCGACTATGGCAGGCATTTGGCCAGAGGGCTGGTGATGACTCATCTACTCTTTACAATAAACAGTGGGATCTTTAACGTCCACAACCCCCAAATGGGTCCTCCACCTGTTCTTCCGATGTACTGCAGACATGCATCGGTCGCCCTACATTTGAAACACGAAGTTGACCGTTTATAGCTGACATCAGATTGCACATGGGCTGCACATCTCGGATGTGTGTGCTCATACCACTAAGCTATCCCAGCAGCTCAATTGCTCTCCCGTGAGCCTCGCCCTTGTAAATGAAAAATATGTCCAAATAGATTGCCTTGGGGAAATTATCTGTAATCCTTATTAGTCACTAATAGTGAACCAGGTTGTAACAGTTCTCCCCCAATCGTCTGTTACCAGTAGGGTTGTCTGGCATGAATAATTCCCTTTTTTTTTTTTACCTGTTCGTAGTACAAAGGGTAAATACCTTCCTCATTTCTCATGTATAAAGCCCCATCTCCTTCAGCCGCTCCTTATAGCTGAATCGAGCTAGGCCCGGAATCAATCTAGTAGCCCCCTCCCATATCCATTACCACCCCGGATCCTTCTCCTGTGTGACACCCTCCAAAATTGCCTCTTGCATCAACATTACATTTATTCAGGTTAAACTGCACCTGCTAAAGTTTTGTCCAATCTATGAGAATGTCTAGACTTTCCCGAATCTGATCACCCTCCCCCCCCGCCCCTCAATCTGTATTTACCTTATCTCTGAACTTTAAGTCTCTCTGATCTCTGATCTCTGATCTCTGATCTCTGATAATCTCTGATCATCAATTTGGTTTCAGACCAGGTCACTCTACTCTGGACATGCTGCTTCTGCTGTCTCAACAATGGATGGAGGTCCTCAATGCCAAACAGGAAATCAGAGCTGTCTCCCTTGACATATCAAGAGCCTTTGATACGGTCTGGCACCCAGCTCTGCTCACCAAACTCTCCTCCTATGGTATCCATGGAAATCTCCATGCATGGCTTGCGGACTTCCTCTCTGGTCGTAGTCAACGTGTGGCCCTGAATGGATTTCTCTCATCTCCCCTTCCTGTTCAGGCTGGAGTTCCCCAAGGAAGTGTGCTGGGCCCTGTGCTTTTTCTGGTCTTTATCAATGATCTCTCTGACTCTCTGGAAAATCCTCTCTATCTCTTTGCTGATGACTCCACTCTCTGCCGCTCCATTCCTCTTCCCTCAGATCGGCAGTCTGCAGCCTCCTCACTCTCTGAAGACCTGGACAAAATCACAGACTGGTCAAACAAGTGGAACATGTCTTTCAATCCTGCCAAATCTCACTCTCTTACTATGTCTCTCCGAAAAGATCGACTGGACAACCCTCCCATCTACTTTCTCAACAATCCTCTCCAAGAAGTTCTGTCACTCAAGCTTTTGGGTCTCACTATCTGCCATGATCTTTCTTGGGAAAACCACATTTCCAAGCTGGCCTCCAAAGCCAGTCGCCGACTGGGCATCCTCCGTCGTGCGAAGTCCTTCCTCGGCACACCTGAGCTCCTCACCACATACAAGGCTTTCATCCACAGCTCTATGGAATACTGTTCTCCCCTATGGGCTGGTGCTCCTGCCTCACACCTGGCTCGGCTTCACGCTGTTGAATCCAAAGCTTTCAAAATCATTGGAATCTCCCGCGATGAAGCTATCTCTGAGGGCCTTTCACTCACTCACAGCAGGCAGGTAGGTGGTCTTTCTGTCTTCTACCGACTCCTCTCCGGCCTTGCTCCCCCAGCTCTCTCTGTGCTCTGTCCCCCAAATATTCCTACAGGTCGCACAAGATCTGCCAGCAACCCTCTGATGGTTAAACTGCCGAAATCTCGGCTCTCTGCTCACCTTCACTCTTTCATTCCTCTTTTCTCCCGCCTGTGGAACAAACTCCCACACTCCCTTCAATCCCTCTCCTCCCTCCAGGTCTTTAAAACAGCTGTTCACCACCATCTCTTATCTTCCCCCATCCATAACCTTGATCTTTTCTACCCCCACTAATTCACCCCAGATCCACCTTGTTTGAAATTCCAACTTATTTCCTGGAAATCCTGGCAGTGTCCATATGTTTATACCTCTCCCACCCCCCCCCTTCACATGCCTCCCCCCCTTCACATGCCTCCCCCCCAAAGCCCTCTCCCTCCCACAGATCTCTCGATGTCTCCATGTCTCTCGGTCCCTGCTCTCAAATGTTGTGTTTGTGTCCTTCCCCCTCTCTCCCCATCTTGTCTACCGCTCCCGATGTTATTTGTTTTATGTGTCTGTTTGTCTTTCTGTGTGATTAATGTTCGCTCTTTCACGAGCCTCGATCTTGTATACAAAAAAAAAAAAAAAAAAAAAAAAAAAAAAAGTCAAGTGATCTGCTCTTCAACTCCAAGTCAAGTGAAGAGCTGCTTGCTCTTCAACTCCACTATCCAAATAATTTATGTAAATTATGAATAATAATGGTCCTAGTGCTGATCCCTGAGGTACACCACTAGTTGCATCCTCCTGGCAAGATATCCTCCCACTCACAACTACTCTTTACTTCCTATTACTAAGCCAGTTTCCAATCCAGTTAGTTATGTGACCAGCCACTGCCTAGCTGCTCCAGTTGAAGCACTGGAGTGAAGAATGGGATATAGTCCTCTGGAAGGCAGTTCCACATATGAGAGAAGCAAGGAACAAAAGAGTTGAGGAACAAAAAAGGTGTGCCTGTATTTTTGAAATTTAACCAGGAGTTCCTGGAAGAAGGCACAAACATCGTCGAGTTGGGGATTGTTGGAGGGCTGGGAAACTGGAGGTCACAGTGATGCGTGAGCAGTAACTAAACGTTGTGCTTCGGCCTCGTCACAGGAGATTCCAATAATGTTGAGAGTTTTCAATTCTACAGAATCCAGGAGAGACAGGTGCGATGCTTAGGCCACAGCCCATCAGAGAGAGCAGTACTGATCCATTGAGCTATGGACAAAGGCCTTGCAGCCTGTGAGGATTTATTATTTTACAAAGACAGACTTGGCACGATGGAGGATGCTTAAATCTGCAGCGGATCAGCATTCATTTAGATTTTAGATGTTATGAATAAAGCATCTGTTTGAAATGCATTTCATGTTTGACAAGCGTTACGCCTAGGTCCCCCGTCGGTGAAGTGATGCGAGTTGACAAAGTGGAAGACGCAAGGCGGCCATCTTGGATTTTGACGTGGCGACCCAATTTTCAATAGCGTTCTTCCTTGTGCCTAGATACACCCACACACCAGATTAGAAGTTGGTACTTCGCTTATTTTTCAAGATATTAATCTCACAAGTTTCAGACATACATGGCGGCGGCCATCTTGGATTTTGACGTGGCGACCCAATTTCCAATAGCGTTCTTCCTTGTGCCTAGATACACCCACACACCAGATTAGAAGTTGGTACTTCGCTTATTTTTTAAGATATTCAGCTCACAAGGTTCAGACATACATGGCGGCGGCCATTTTGGATTTTGACGTGGGTTGCACCCACACACCAAATTCGAATGCGGTCCTTCGCTTACGCACGCACGGATGGACGGACAGATGGACACACGGACGGAGGGGAAAAACCATAGTCCCCCTTTCGCTCCGCGGTGCGACTGGGGACAAAAATGCCTCAGGAGGAAAAACTACTGTTCAAAACAACACCCTTAACGGATAACTGCAACACCCTTAACGGATAACTGCAACACCCTTAACGGATAACTGCAACACCCTTAACAAAACAACACACTTAACAGATAACTAACACCCTCAGCGGATAACTGCAACTCCATTAACAAAACAACACCCTTAACGGATAACTGCAACACTCTTAACAAAACAACACCATTAACGGATAACTGCAACACCCTCAACAAGACAACACCATTAACGGATAACTGCAACACCCTTAACAAGACAACACCATTAACGGATAACTGCAACACTCTTAACAAAACAACACCCTTAACGGATAACTGCAACACCCTTAACAAAACAACACCCTTAACGGATAACTGCAACACCCTTAACAAGACAACACCATTAACGGATAACTGCAACACCCTTAACAAGACAACACCATTAACGGATAACTGCAACACCCTTAACAAAACAACACCCTTAACGGATAACTGCAACACCCTTAACAAAACAACACCCTTAACGGATAACTGCAACACCCTTAACAAGACAACACCATTAACGGATAACTGCAACACCCTTAACAAGACAACACCATTAACGGATAACTGCAACACCCTTAACAAGACAACACCCTTAACGGATAACTGCAACACCCTTAACAAGACAACACCCTTAACGGATAACTGCAACACCCTTAACAAAACAACACCATTAACGGATAACTGCAACACCCTTAACAAGACAACACCCTTAACGGATAACTGCAACACCCTTAACAAAACAACACCCTTAATGGATAACTGCAACACCCTTAACAAAACAACACCCTTAATGGATAACTGCAACACCCTTAACAAAACAACACCCTTAATGGATAACTGCAACACCCTTAACAAAACAACACCCTTAACAAAACAACACCCTTAACAAAACAACACCCTTAACAAAACAGCACCCTTAACAAAACAACACCCTTAACGGATAACTGCAACACCCTTAACAAAACAACACCATTAACGGATAACTGCAACACCCTTAACAAAACAACACCATTAACGGATAACTGCAACACCCTTAACAAGACAACACCCTTGACGGATAACTGCAACACCCTTAACAAAACAACACCCTTAACGGATAACTGCTGCGCAAGACAGTCAGGTCAGGCATGAATTACTCAATTTTATAGCCCATACTCGTCATTGCAGAACAGACATATTATGTATTTTTGAGTTTGTTTGTCACGTGTTGCAAACATGTTCGTGTTTTTCAAATAAGAATTCGGTCTAATGTGAAATAGATCCTCAAAGCACTTTTCCTAATTTTAATTGGCAGGAACGGACTCTAATCAATAGGATGCAATACCTATTGCCCCTTCAAGGAATGAGTTCGTGGTTATCGCGTGGTTTTGGGGCCGATAGGACAGCTCCGAGGGACACACACTCACTACAGCTGTTTATAGCTGGACCGAGATTCAACCCTGTGCTGAACAATCCTCCTGGTGTTTCGCAGACAGAACGAGGCATCAATGTGCGTGCTTTTCCTCCTTTGTACGTTACACTGGGTGCTCAGTCTGCCAGCACTAGTCGGTGGTCTTAAAGATGTCGCGATGCCCTTCGTAAAGACTAGACGAGTGAACGCAGGAATCCTGAACAAATTCAACATTCCTATCACCTTCAGTCAAACGTTAGGCCTGGCCAGGCGGTCTGGTGAACGTTAGGCCTGGCTTGGGCCAGAAACCGCTGCCTGTCCGACCGCACAAGATGGTGCGAATATTTTTCCCTAATACTTTGTTATTCAGTGTGGTTTTGATGTCCCGTCTGACCCAGTTTTTCCAATCCTTACAGCTTGGCTGCGAGGTGACCAGATCCTCCAACCAGCCTCTAGTTGCGCGCCGCATTCCTCCAAGATCATTCCATCGGGCAGCAGTCACGACACGTACAGCGCAAATCGTCGTGGCCGCCATTAACCCAGGGACGATGAAAAGAGGACGTCAGGAAGCCACTGGTGTGACGCGCAATTCCGAAATGAACCAAAAAACCATCACCAAGAACGACAACAACATCGCCTAGTTGTTGATACTGCAACACCTGCCAGGGAAAAGGCAGAGCCAACGCTGGGATTTTCAGATGTTTGTTCCGTGCAACGCTCCGGCCTGGTTGGCAAGAAACATTGCAGTGTGATGTATTTCAACTCTCAACACAAAGTGCACATCTGAACTCACAACTTTGTTTGAATGCTGTTCTTTTGTAAAGTTCTTTGTGATAGTGGTCAATTACATTTTGGTTTCTTCATGATCTCCGGCCTTCATACACGAGTGTCCATAAATATAACCAAAGACAATCCTATAATGCATTTTGTTTTTAAATGTGAATATTTAGTATTGTTCATGCAATTCTTAAACAGTAAATTCTTCGTTATTGGTTTTTAAGAGAGCACAATCACTATTTCATTGCATTCTTAAGGGTGTAGTACTGGTGAAAAATTGAGAAAACTACATAGGTACCTTTGAGAGGCCTTTACACAACAACAAAGTCAAGTTAATATCTAATTTTCCGTTTTTCTTGAAAGATATAATCTTGGCTTTAACTCAGACCAGTTTCAACGCTTCTTTGTCATATTACATGCATATAATTTGCATAAATTAGACCGTCAATAAAAAACAAGGAAAAACAAAGAACACATTTCTACTTCTATCTTCTATGTCACCTATCATTCTTTTCACACAAAACTTGGTACATGTATTATACATGTGTTACTCTACTACCTGATGAGAGGATTTTGTGAAATTATGTCAAATGTTCACTAATTAGCTAATTATGCCAATTACCAGATAAAACTTGGTTGTCCTTCAATAAATCCACAATGGCTACTCCTATAAACAAAAGCCTTCATCATTTTAAAGGAAGTGATATTCTGAATATCCTGTCCAAATTTCAGCCCAAAAGAATGATGCAAATTAAAGTTATAACAAATAATTATACTTCCGGTTATTGAGGGGCATGTATGATGTTAGAAAATGTGGAAATTTTTCAATAATTAGGGGTACTTCTATGACCTCTAATAGCATGATTCTTGTTTATAAGACTATAAGGAAACTGTTCAGCTAAAAAAAAATCAACAACAAAAAAATCACCTGTTCACCAGTACTACACCCTTAAAGGTTTGGTCTTGTATGGACTTTCTCCAATCATCAGAAACTGATATCTTTCTTCCAAAATAGGAAAAAGCCATATCTGTTCTAATTGGATTGCAGTAACAAAGCACAATTGGGCCTTGTTTGTTGAATGGAATACAAAGCCTGGATGTTGGCTTAACGGTTAAGGTAGTTGGCTTGAGATCCTTGGGTCCTGAGTTCAAGCCCTGCCACGCCCTTAAATTAACGCCAGGTGGGTTGACTCAACCTGTCATCCTTCCGAAGTTGGCAAAATGAGTACCAGCTGACTGCTAATGGGGGGCATTGATGGCATCAGCGGAACGACCACACCCCCAGAAAATGATGCAGCCAGCAACCAGACGGATTTTCACCAAAATCGAACAATCTGTCCTCGTTACATATCCAACCTGTCCACCACGTTTCATCCGAATCTGCCCACAACTTTGAAATATCCTGCTCACAGACAAACAGAGGTAAAAACATATCCTCCGTCCACCTTTGGTGGCGGAGGTAACAAATTGAGATATGTTGGAGCATTTACATGTGGAAATGATACTTGTGCTAGCGTGCTCTACAGATGTAGTTGTTGTTGTTTCGTATGCAGTCTGTGGCTGTTGGTTGCATCATTTATTTATGGAAGCACGGTTATGCTGCCTGATGCAGTGCCCCCTGTTTCCAGTAACCTGGAAGGATGACAGCCTGAGTCAACCCACCTGGTGTTATTTAACCGCATGACAGGGGCTCAAACTCAAGACCCTCAGACCTTAAGCCAGCCACTTTAACCGCTAGGCCAACACCAGGCTACGGCTATAGTAAGTTTGTATGGATCATCAAGAGAATGCTGACAAACTTTTAAAAGTGATTGTATAAACTTTATTAAAAACAAAACAAAACAGTGCAAAACCTACGTGTTGCCAATATTCATTAACCCTGGCCTTGCGCGATTAATCCAACCTGCAAAGCCACAAGTATTCCAGTACCACCAGTATTCCGCATATTTATACACTTCCAGGAAAGGATGTTCTCCGCATCAATTACAGAACAATACGTCTTCTGTCCTGTGTTAATGCTCCATTGGAATTACATGTCACTCCAATTCGAAAGTATTTTACCTGGACATTCGTCATTTTCAAAAGGTGACTATACATACGCGCAGGCATTCGAGTTAAACACCAAAAGCTTTGTGCATTGGCAGCCAATAATAACAGTCGGTCTTCACCATGACAAACATCTGCAGTTGTAAGGCCTTTATCTGACTGTTGCGGTTAGTTTTACAAACCTGCCAAGTCCACATACTAAGAAAATAGGAATATTTGTACCAAAACAATAGTAAAATGGAAAAAGACATCATATACAATGGTATATTTTTGTTAAATGCATAACAAAGCTGTAATCTGCTGTAGTTAAGATATCTAACACCATTTAAATGGAAGAGCTCAGTTCACAACTCAGAAGCCATATAACAATATCATGCCCAACTCAGAAGATTCCCTACATGCCTCGTCAACTGTTTTGACAGAATGATTATTTGTGCTTTGGAGAGTGAGTAACTATTGCTAGGATTATCATCATTTTGTATGCGGCACGTGGCTGCTGGTTGATCCCAAGAACAAGACCCTAAGATCTTTAAGCCAGTCACCTTAACCGTTAAGCCAACACCAGGCTTTATTGTTAAAGTGATGAAGCTGTATAAATGTGTAGAAGTAGAAAAAAAGCCCCATCGCTTGTTTGAATACGAACTAAAAATGCATATAGTGCTGTTAAGTGAGCAGAAAGAGCGAGGGTTGCAAAACGGTCTTGTCAAAAGGTGTGGGAGGACAAGTTTTCATGTCGGTATCACAATACAGTACAGTACTCTGTTAGACACTGGGATGTAGTTTTAGCAAAGCGTAACGGGTTTTAGCAACTCAAACACCTGAAAGATGGCATGTCTGTGGACTTGATAGAGACTAAGGTCTTGGAACTTCACCAAAAATAAACAGGAACCTTGCTCCATCTTGGCCTTTAGCAAAAATTAATGACTAGCTTTAGTGGTCAACATGATTTGGATAGCATAGTGGCCTGGACAATGACCCGAAACCCTCAGAAGGAAAAAATGCAAACCCCATTCCATGGGTGATTCCATTCCATGGGTGATTTGTATCACCAAGTTATATCAACAATGTCATGTAAATGTTGTGCAGACTCATCTTTTAACAAAGGTTAAAATACAAACACGTATACCCCCAATAATTAAATATATATATTTGAGATATATCCAAATGGCTCACAGGAAGGCCTAGCGGTACGCACACTCGCCTCTAAGATGTCTAGCCTGGGTTTGATCCCTGACCCAGCTATAAACTGGCATTCCAGTGTTTCACAGGCAGAGTGATTCATCAATGTGCATGCCATCCCTTGGATGGACATTAAACGGGCATCCCATCTGCCAGGATTTGTTGGTGGACGTTAAAGACCCCATGGTGTCCTTCCCGAAGAGTAGGAGAGCTGTCACCAGCGCCATGGCCGAATTTGTGCCCTAACTAGTTGAATGTCAGGCCTGGCCAGCCGGTTCATGGACTCAGGCCAAGCTTCCGTGGGCCGATCCCACAAGAAAAGTGAGATAATGGTAGCCGTTGAAGAAGAAGATATCAAAGTAGAACATTTTCCAAAAGCTTTAAATACAAAGGACCAAAAAGAGAGGAAAATCTCATCCACAATAATTCACTCTTTTCGAAATTCAATGATCAGAGAATTTTGCCAAGCCTCGCACAAACACGAATAATGGTTGCCGTGAACACGAGTTTGAAGACGCACAGCTTATCAGAAAATTGATAACTATTATTCAACGGAACTTCGTTCCAGAAAGGCAGCACGTCGTCACAAAGGAGAGGAACACAAGCTCAGTTGTCAAAAAACTGCCGCTCCAGCCCATAAATTTGGTGCAAAGGAAATGCATTCAAGTCCTATTTCAGAAATGGAAGAAAGGTCCTGGTAATCCATTTGGGATACTTGACACCAGATTTGCAAAAAAATATTAAGAACATTCTCTTATTCTACGACAAGACATTGTGTTATTTCAACTTTGCTTATGTGTCGATCTAGAGCACAATAGATTTCAAATTACGCCATTTCACTGCAGGCCGACCTACTTAAGATCTAATATTTTATAGCAAAAGTGCTGCTACCTAGAAATTCATGGTTAAAACGTAAAAAAATATTGGGAATTGGCATTAAAAATAAAATTCAACTCTCATGGAAACCTTCACTCATTTGTTCCTCTTTTTTTTTCCTACCTGTGGAACCAACTTCCATACCCTCTTCAACCTCATTATTCCCTCTAGCTCTTCAAGACAGCTGTTCACCACCATCTCAGATCGTCCCCAATACAAAACCATGATCTTTTATACCTTTGTTAACCCCACCCCAATCCCTCCTCCTTCTAAATTTACAGTTTTTCCTTCCGTATCCACCCTGCCCACTACATGTGTCCTTTCCTGCCGCCTCCCCTCCCATATACCTGTTGATGCCCCCCCCTCTCTACGGTTCCTTTTATCCTGTTACGTCTTGCTCCGTTCATGATTCTAGCTCTTCCACAAGCCTCGACTCTGTATCCAAAAAACGATTTTGCAAATGAAAGTCTCTGCCAATGTGCGATAATAGAAGCTCTTTTTTGTGGACATGTCCACAATTGTGACTGCAATCGAGGCGTTATATCATCTGTATATTATGTATTAATCGAGGCGTTTTATCATCTGTATATTATGTGAGGGGAAAAAGTCCAATTTTATTGCCTCACCATAAGCATAGCATACATGTCAATACAAACTACACCTAACTCGCCTGACACTTGTGTAAGTACATAATTTGTACATTTGTCATTTTCTAATGGTGACATAATGTTCTCAGGCAGTGCAACTTTGCTTACCAAGGAATTTTCACATGAAATTGTAAGGGGGCAAAAATAACAAATACAAATTATATATGACAAACAAAAACTAATTTTATTTAAAATTCAACTACAAGCTAAACTCTCTCGTTACTTTAATTAAAATTATATAAAAGGGATTCATTATAAGTTTTCTACGCTCGCAGAACATAACCATGTTTAAGTATACACGACACACCATACTAATACACACACGATGACCAATAGATGCATCATATTCAGGATGTCAATAGTGCAAACTTTCCGACCAATCATCACCATAATACGTTCACCTGTCCAACACTTCGAGCCGATACCCAAACCGTCAAAAACAAAACCGACATCAATGAGCGAGTCTTGTATTGGATGGAGAATGGGTGAAGGTCTGTGTAAAAGGACCTTCACTGGAAATGTTGCTTTGTCATGTTTGGACTTGCCAAGCAAAAAGGAATAATAATTTTTTTAAACCATAAATCAGTTGATCTTGATGACTCCAAAGAATGTGGAATCATGATCAATGTTTATTTCTGCATCGCGCCTTGGGACTTCCAATACAATCTTCTCATTTGCCTGGAGTCGTACAATTCCTGATGGAAGAGATAAAAGACAGTCGGAACTCGAAAATAAATAAAGAGTAACGACTACATCGACTTGTGAGGAAAAGCAAAGAATTTAGCAAACGAGGAAAATGAAGAAAATCTTGGAAATAAAAACACGTGATTTGCCTTTAGCCCCCCTCCACTCCCCACAATAAATCTACGTACGAAACGTATTTTAAACAAATTTAACTGCTGTATTTTTACAGGCATCAAAACTCAGTGGTGTAATGGTTAGAGCATCCATTCTGAGGCTGCGAGGTCGGTGGTTAGACCCTGTCCAAATCATACCAAATTCGACTTTAAAAATGGTACGTGTTCTGTAAAGAGTATGGTACATCAAATTTGTACAGGTATTTGATAAGGATGTGTTTATAACTACTTGCTGGCAATGAGGTTGCAAGACCCACATCCAATTGCCCGGTGCACGGTTGATGCTCGTTTGGGAAGATGTAAACATGCCTCCTGAGGAGTGCACATTCTACCAAAACGTATGACATGTTGAAGTGTGTCATACAATAAAAAATAAAAATAAACGTGTGAAAAACAATTAGGAGAGAAATGAGCATATCAACTAAACCCACAAGGATGATATTCAAATATGCAAAAGTCCATGTGAATGATAAATGGAAACTAATGCACAGTATATATACACAAAGAATTAAGTTAAGCACCCCTACACAACGAATTAAGGTAAGCACCCCCTAATATATATTCTTTGTGTATATGTATACATTGGCATATATTCTAAGGTATGTGAGATCAAATAATGATTGGTATGACATTAGCAATTATCCATTGATGAAATTGAGTGATCAAAGTGAAAAAAAGTGATTGGTTGAGTCAGTGATCCGATCACGTGGGTCCTACACACGTTATTGACGCAAAGATCGCTAGAGGTCTTCTCAGAACAATGACTGTACGTTAGAAAACATAAACGTCATCCACACTGTCCGTGATGGACCTATAGCTCCATACTTAAATTGAGGTGAAAATATGCCTAAAATTCCCAAAAAATATCACCTTAAATTATTCAGAATAAAATATTGAAAACGGCATGATTGTTATGTTTTTATGTGACCATAATATCACTTCTCCAGAAAATATAGCAATATCATGGGTATATTACACTGTTTTGACGACAACAAACTTGTAATGTGCGAGGTTGTAAAAAAACGGGGGGGGGGTGCTTAACTTAATTCTTTGTGTATAGATATTCCAAGAGGAATCCTAAAATAAAAGATAAAAATCAATCCAAAGTTGTTGAAACATGAATATGTGGAATGGCAGTCATTGTACCATTCACGAGATAGAGCATCTCAATGTATTTCAATAGCAAGTAATCTTCAGATCTGCTAAACTTGACCAAAAGTTGTTGTAGCTCAAACAAAACTTCCCCCAATCAAATGGAATTATTATTTGGTTATTTATCTTCCAACTTGTTTAATAAATTAATTTGGTAGACGTGAACTTCCAATGACAATGACGGATTGGTATCTGTCCCTTGCCCCCCTCCACCCCCCCCCCACTCCCCCTCCTCCACCTCCTCCACCTCTTTCCTCCTCAAACACAGTAATGTGTAAAACTAAATAAATGGGAAGAAGCAGATACCATGTCGTGATTGCTTTCAACAGCACAGCACGAGGGTGTCCGATTATTGCATTCGTCCAGCCAATGGACAAACTAATTATCTTCCACCAATCAAAAACAATCAGGAATGTTGACACAACATGATTTTCATCTCATCTCATCTCATAATTTTGCCGTGGCAGACAGGTCTCTCTGCCTTCTACAGTCTCATTTCTGGTCTTGGACCCTCTGCCCTCTCGCTGCTTTGTCTACCCACCCCCCAAGGATTCTGCATGGTGCACATGGCCCACCATCAACTCCCTTCTGGTGAAACCTACAAAATCCAGGATCACTGCTCACCTCCACCCATTCATGCCTATTTTTTCCCCACCTGTGGGCCCAACTTCCACATTTTCTTCAATCTCATCCTTCCCTTCAGGTCTTCAAGACAGTTGTTCACCACCATCTCTGATAGCCCCCCCCCCCCCCCATCCAAAACCATAACCTTTTCTGCCCTCATTAACGACCCTCCCCATTCCAAATTTCCCTTCATTAAAGTTTGCTTCTGTATCCATCTTGTCCACCCTACCGCTCATTTCTCCCCACGCCCATTATCATTCCAAGTCTCCCTCGATTTTGTCCCCCAGTCCTGCTGTTGGTGTCCTCCTCCTCCTCTTTCTCCTCCATCATCTTTCCTTCTCTCTCTCTCTCTCTCGATCCTTTAATTCTGTTGCTTCCTGATACGTTCCTGGTTATAGCTCTTCCACAAACCTCGACTCTGTATAACAAAACGAAAAACTAATAAAAAGAAACAGCTGAAAGAGTGAAAAACAAATGGTTGAGAGGACACAAACATTTCACATTGAAGAAGACCTGCTTTCATAATAAATGGTTACCGGAGGTGTGGCAAGTGGAGAAGATATTACTCCGGTTGGGCATGTTTTCCACACAGCGAAGTAGAGGCATTGGCTCATTGTGATCATCAGAAACTGCATGGATGATGTAACCCATGGTAAAATATTTGTCAATGAACAGCACCTGCAATAAATAAGAATCCCTCTTACATTGAAACCATTTAAAGATAGCTGAATGTTATAAAATGAAAGAATAAAAAAGCAAAACAATCAAGCTTCAAAAAATAATCTGATCAATGAACCTGGGGATGAGCACCGTGTTTTTGGGCTATGAAAAGGTAGCGCCACCAAGAATCCCCATAATGTGAATGAATAGAAAAAGAAAAAAAATGTTTAGCTCGACTATCATGAAGAGATGTGCAAGGTATTTTACATCATGCACATGAGTACCCATTTCATTACAAAACAAGAAAGAGCAATCAGAGATTGCAAACCCTCCCCAGGATGTATTTTCAGTGGTTTTTAAGGCGTTTGTGTTAAAACAAATATGGCGGCCGAACCACGTGACCAATGACGTCATCATTTTTTTTCTATACTAATTTATTCCTAGATTATGCTCAAGAAATTTCATCTTGATCGGATGAAGTTTTGTACTCGTCGAATTATGACGTCATAATGGAGGCACCTATGACATCATTAACATTTTATTCCCCATGGAGAGTTCTTTACAATGAGCCATGTCTCAATTTTTTATATTCAGCACTTTCGGAGATATAGAGGTGCAAAGTTTTTCGGTTTTTCCAATATGGCGGCCAAACCACGTGACCTATGACGTCATAATTATCATTAAAATTTTTTACAGGTGGAGTTGCACCTATGGTGAAAATTTCCTGTCAATCGGACCAACGGTTGCAGAGAAAATCATATTTATTCTGTGCGGACAAACAAACAGACAAACGGACTCAAATGCAATACCCTCTCCTCAGGCGAGGGTAACAAGATGGCAGACAAGGAAAAATAAACAAGTCAATTAATTTATTCCTGATATGTAAAACACCCTGCAATCCATGTCGACAGAAAACACTTTGTGGAATGCCGGCCATATTTTCCATCCAATCATCTTGTAACTTTGTTGAAAAATTATCCATGTGTAGGCATCCCTATGTTGAACGTTTTGCATCAATCGTGCAAGTGGTTATGGAGAAAATGAATGTAAAAGCAAATAAAAGTGAAAAAGTGAGGGCGGAAGAAAGAAGAAGAAGAAAAAAAAACCTTCCACAACATGATCAAGAATGGTGGTCGACACCTATTACTCGCGTACATATACACAAACAAGTCAAAAATAAAAACGTCACTGCAGTGGCTTCCCAAGTTGCAAGAACATTAACTAGTCACATTGAAGATTTTTGTATTGTTATCGTCATGGGGAATATGGATCCAAATGGAATATGGACCAAGTTTGTGGCTGGATATTGGAGCATAATTATGCGATTGCAGAAGTTTGGCTATAAAATTAAATAAAACATTGCTTCAATAGCATCTTCTTGGACAGTTGACCAAACTTTCATTTCGCCCACGTAGAATTATCAAGCTTGGGTGATATTAATGCAATGTAAAAATTATACAAACACCATTTTGAGATATGAGACCCAGGGGGAGGAGAAGACTAGTGATATACCAAAAGACAAGGCTCACCTGGCCATATAAGTAGTAAAACCCAGTCTTTTCAATCTTCACCGAGTTCAGATCAGAACTAAGTGACAGTGCAGGGCCACGACCCTCAGCCTTCTCCCAATCAAAATAAGTAAGTCGCCCTGTAGGAACAAAATAACCGGTCACAAGTGGGAAGGCAATGGATGCGCAAAAGCAAGACTTTAGCTCTGGCTGTGAGGAAACAGGTTATCAATGCAGCTTCTGGCTGCATTGATAACCGGGCATTAAATGATATCGCATTAAATGCTATCTGAGAAAGGGCAGCACTGCCCCCAAAACCCCTCCAACCAAAATAAAATAAACACACAAACAAGTTATCAATATAGTATTTGTTAGGCTGGCAGGATAGCATAGAGGTACACACACTTGTCTCAGATGTCAGGGTCGAGTTCGAATCTCAGACCAGGTATAAACTGTCAAATTCTAAATTCCTGCCTTGACCGAATGCTGGGAAGGCAACGACAAACCATCCGGCATAACCGTTGCCAAGAAACTGCTTCGGTAGCACAGACGCTCTGTCCAAAAATATGTTGAAAATAATAGCAAAAGAAAAATATGAATTATAAGGGAAATATTTTATGTTGTTATCTCTGCAATAGTGGTCCGAAACACCGTTCCTCTTCACAAAACTCCAGAGTACATGTATGATTGCCAAAATAAAATAACCAGAAACTTCACACCAGTCTTGCATAAAGTACCTTGCAGCTCTTCAAAAAGAAAGATGGCAATGTAAGATGAGTTGAACAGGTATTTTATTCATCTGTTTACACAGAATGACGATGATGATGAACGAGGACTTGGTTATCTCACCTTCCGTGCGCTTGCGTTTCACATGTAGGTGGATAAATGAGGTCCCTGAAGAGATGGGCGCACCTGTGAGTATTACAATTCATCTCATTCACAATTATTAAGAGGTATAAGGCACACAAATTTGCAAGCAGCAGGAAGACAAGCAAGAGACGAACCAAGACGATGACCAGACCGAAGCAACCGGTTCATACATAGACTGGACAGCAGCCAACGCTTGCACGTCAGAGTGA
Organism: Myxine glutinosa; assembly: GCF_964187855.1. Lineage (NCBI taxonomy): Eukaryota > Metazoa > Chordata > Myxini > Myxiniformes > Myxinidae > Myxine > Myxine glutinosa. The sequence continues at coordinate 128,259,198 of NC_136264.1, read as the reverse complement.
AGCAGGAAACAACGCAAAATGTATGTAGAGATCAAACAAAATCTTACTGCGTTTGTTGTGCGATAATGTTGCACGTCGCATCCTTTGCACCAGGCTCTCCTAAAAAACACAAGATGACAAATCATCTTAAACCACCCCGGCAAGCAGACTCGGTGCCATAATGGGTAGAAAGCGTATGCTCTGTCTGGCACATTGGCGGTTCGATACCGAGGCCTTAAAAATGGTACATGCAGCTTCCTTGCTTGACGCACAGCACTTAAAAAGGATAGAGTATGGACAAAAAAGAACGAATAACGAATACATGCAATACTAGAGAGTTCATAGATCACCTTACCCCACACATTCTTGAGAAACAAGGACATGGGCGGGGTCGATGAGCGGCAAATTTGACGAGTCGAGATGACATAAAATGCCATAATATTTTGTCCAAAGAATGCGAAATAGAAGGGTTTCAAAAGTGCCAAAAAGGCGATTTATGTTCTACAATGTTCAAGTATATAATTCAATTGAAATAAAAACATTTTATAAGTTGTAAAAAAAAAAAAAAAACTGGGGGCGGGAGGGCGAGGGGGGAATTTACCGCCGTTGCTGCAGCGTCTTTTACACCACCTTAACACATTACATTAGTTATTCGTGCCTCGTTTGTGTCCTTTATGACGTCCTTAAAACCTGCTTGGAATAATTTTCAATTTTGTTTGACTGCCAGACTCATATTATAAAGTTAAAGCAGAATTAGCTCCAAACTTGAAATGTTGCCAGGGCAGCGTGCTTGCCTTAATGTGTTGTTCTGAGCTTGATTCCTGGCAGAAGCAAATCAGTCTGTGGATTATCATTCTTTTTACAGGGCAACATGTTTCCACATTGTGAAACATTGTTTCATAAAGAATGTTAAACCAGTGATCCTGTCTGTTCTCATTTATGGATGCGATGCATGTCCGCATATTACGATGCATGTCCGCATATTACGTGGAATGCTCACGAGACTAGGCAAAGTTAATGATATAACCACCTTTAGAGGCCATTTTTCCCCACAAGCGGGGGTTGGCCTTTTTCGGGAAGTGTGGTTGTTGTTGTTTTTCGGTCCCCTTTTTGAAGCAATGTTTTACGGCCGGATGCCCTTCCTGACGCCAACCCTTTTTGCCGCCTTTAACGACAAACAGGGAATTACCAGTGAACTGGTACTCAATTAGCCAACTTCGGAAGGATGACAGGCTGAGTCAACCCCCCTGGCGTTAATTCAGCGATCGACCGGGATTCGAACCCAGGATCCTAGGATCCTAAGCCGGCACCCTAGCCGCTAGCCCAACACCAGGGTTCAGTTCACTCAACACCAGGGCAAAGTTAATGATATGAGATATGCAAATTCAGTGTTACAAATGGGCCTTCAATGAAGATGTAATGAAAAATTATTTTCAAATGTAGATATAACAAGAATATGATGGACCAATTGACCTGCAACGTACCGATAAATTCATGTTTAGAAACTGTTTATACAAGATTGCTCTGCAATGCTTTGTCACAAGATGATATTGTCCCAAGAGAGCAGAGAATGAAGTTTCAGACTTGCACATCAATCCTTATCTCATCCTTTGAAGAATCCCCAAGCCGGTGTGTCTTGTTGAGAATACTGTAGTCCAAACTAGCAGAAGCCCATAGTAAAAATACCATGATATAAAAAATTAAAAAAGGAAGCATTTTATAGTTGTGCTCGTTGAAAGAGCCCAAAATGAGACGTTATATATTTCATAACACAAAATATTTTTTGGAAGTGATCGAGGCAGTGGTCTTTTACCTATGCACTGCCTGGGTTCAATTTTCTCTCTGATGGAATTTTTTTTTTTTTTCAAAATAATTTTCTCGTAGGTTTGGAGTAATTTGAAAGGAAGGGCATCCGGCCATAAAAAAAAGCATTGCCTCAAAAAGGGAACCGTGATTGTCATGGGGCCGGCAAGGCCAACCCCCGCTCTAGCAGGGAAAATAGCCTTAAAAAGGGATTTTTTTTGAGTAATTTGAAGCAACTGTTATTTAATATATTTTTCTTCCCATGAGCATTTCCATGGCGCAGGGTGGGACAGACAGTATACATTTTTTTTTTTTTAAACACACCTTACCTTATAACAGTATGACTAACCCATATGAATCCCAGGTACTGTTAATTTGTCCAAATATATTTGTCCTTAATGCATCATGTTTGGTAAATGCTCCTTTATGAGATTCTTACGACTTACCGCAGAATAAAACAACGATACAGTTCTCCAAGTGCTTCACAGTCATGTTAATATTGCAGTATTTATTCATTAGCAAAGCATTGGTACATATTAAAATTCCGAATTTAAACAAAGCAGCACACATCAAACCCAATCGCACACATTCAACAAGATCCTTACCTGGTGAGCTCCATTCACCCCCTGTGCATCATCCTTCATCCACTTGTTTTGAACTTCTCTATCTTGATGCTCCTGCAGCTTGGAAAACTCAAGACCCAGAAGGAAAACCAGGACTAGAGCAAAGATTGCCACCACAAGTGCTAAGACACCGAACAGCAAGGACCAATGTTCACGAAGAAACCCAGTTCTGGGACCACGGGTACCCACAACCTCAGCCAAACGAGACCAGGTCCCAGCCACTGCTGGAGCTCCACCCATCATCCACTAACTCAGCGCAAGGCACTTGGTCTGCTGATGAATGTTGCAGATGGAGGAGAGGAAACCTGCAAAGAGAGCGTTTAAATGATTAAATCGATGATGAAGACCTGTGACGGTAATGCTGCAGCTCCAGCAAGACGAACAGAATATGCCCGGAATACGTGCAATGCCCAGCGAGGCATACCTTAGATTTATGCTTTGTCCCCTTCCCTCATTCTAGGATTATATGCAGATGTGGTGGAGGGAGGTCCGCCCTCACTGACCACAATCTCCGGTCATGGAAGTGAAGGGCGGAGGAGCCTCACAGCTGTCGCTTTCCCCTCGCGGCCGCAAGAATGACCATGTTTCCGCACTCGACTCCTGCACATGATCCCAACAGCAACATGTGGCCAGGAAAATTATTTGTACCATTAGTTGACAATACTATACTAGCTCAGCCAATACGTCCTGCGCTGAAATTCCTTATATAAATGGAACTCAATATAAATATAATGTCGGCAATGTCACGATTTAAAAAGATTATCTCCGCAAAAGATTTGCATCACTTGATCACTTTAATTATATCAATGTAAAATGTGCACTAATCGATATTTTGTAAAATAATTTTGCGTATCACTATTTCATTAAGAAAACTCTGTAAGAATAAATGTAACAATAGCAGAGCCAAATTAACCATTTATATACACCTTAAGCAGTACTTATGCATCAACGCTCACTCTACATAAATATCAAGATAAAACCTAGAAGGGGAATTAAAAGAAACAAAGAGCACACAAACGCAAATAAAGACTTCCACAATAATATACACGACAAGTACATATTACATATTTATGACAACAGGGCGTCAAGATGGGGCGAAACCGCGGAGCTGCGTCCATGTTTCTCACTGAGGTAAATCTTTTCTCGATAAAGATTTAAAATTTGGAACCACTTCCCAAAGCTGGTTGATGTCCAGATACAACAATACACACGAGTAACGTTTCTTTGGGCTGATATTGTGCAGTAATTTATATAATTTTGACATTAACCGCCTGTGCACTTGTAATTAGTGATGAAGTTCAGAAAACTGAGCAGGTCCATGTTTGGCAGGAAGAGGAACTGCTCAATGATAATAATATTAATACTCTTATAGTTAATTTTAAAATCTCATCCGTCTCTGATTAGTTTGGCATTTTGATATGAAATAGTCAAAGCCTAGAAACGAAAAAAACCTTTTAGAATTACCCTTTAGAGCCCTTTAGAATTACCCTTTAAAACCCATTAGAACCCATTAGAATTCCCCTTTAGAATTACCCTTTAGAACCCTTTAGAATTACCCTTTAAAACCCATTAGACTTACCCTTTAGAACCCATTAGAATTACCCTTTAGAATTACCTTTTAGAGCCTTTTAGAATTACCGTTTAAAACCCATTAGACTTACCCTTTAGAACCCTTTAGAATTACCCTTTAGAACCCATTATAATTACCCTTTAACACCCTTTAGAATTACCCTTTAAAACCCATTAGACTTACCCTCTAGAACCCATTAGAATTACCCGTTAGAACCCTTTAGAATTACCCTTTAGAATTACCCTTTAGAACCCTTTAGAATTACCCTTTAAAACCCATTAGACTTACCCTTTAGAACCCATTAGAATTACCCTTTAGAACCCTTTAGAATTACCTTTTAGAGCCTTTTAGAATTACCGTTTAAAACCCATTAGACTTACCCTTTAGAATTACCCTTTAGAACCCTTTAGAATTACCCTTTAGAACCCATTATAATTACCCTTTAACACCGTTTAGAATTACCCTTTAGAACCCTTCAGAATTACCCTTTATAACCCATTAGAATGACCCTTTAACACCCTTTAGAATTACCCTTTAGAACCCATTAGAATTACCCTTTAACCCTTCTAGAATTACCCTTTAAAACGCTTTTGAATTACCCTTTAGGACCATTAAGAATTACCCATTAGAACCCATTACCTTACCCTTTAGAACCCTTTAGAATTATCCATTAGAACATACAATAATTACTCTTTAGAACACATTAGAATTACCCTTTAGAACACATTAGAATTACCCTTCAGAACACGTTAGAATTACCCTTTAGAACACATTAGAATTACCCTTCAGAACACATTAGAATTACCCTTTAGAACACATTAGAATTACCCTTTAGAACACATTAGAATTACCCTGTAGAGCCCTGTAGAATTACCCTGTAAAACACTTTAGAAGTACTTCTGAGAACCATTGAGAATTACCCTTTAGAACCCATTCGAATTACCCTTTAACACCCTTTAGAATTACCCTTTAGAACCCATTATAATTACCCTTTAACCCCTCTAGAATTACCCTTTAAAACGCTTTAGAATTACCCTTTAGGACCATTGAGAATTACCCATTAGAACTCATTAGAATTACCCTTTAACACCCTTTAGAATTATCCATTAGAACATACAATAATTACTCTTTAGAACACATTATAATTACCCTGTAGAGCCCTTTAGAATTACCCTGTAAAACACTTTAGAATTACTTCTTAGAACCATTGAGAATTACCCTTTAGAACCCATTATAATTACCCTTTAGAACCCTTTAGAATTACCCTTTATAACCCATTATAATTACCCTTTAGAACCCATTATAATTACCCTTTAGAACCCTTTAGAATTACCCTTTAGAACCCTGTATAATTACCCTTTGGAACCCATTATAATTACCCTTTAGAACCCATTATAATTACCCTTCAGAACCCTTTAGAATTACCCTTTCAAATTACCCTGTAGAATATATTAGAATTACCCTTCAGAACCCTTTATAATGACCCTTTAGAACCCATTGGAATTACCCTTTAGAACCCCTTCGAATTACCTTGTAGAAAACTTTTGAATTACCCTGTAAAACACTTTAGAATTACTCCTTATAACCATTGACAATTACCCTTTAGAACCCATTATAATTAACCTTTAAAACCCATTAGACTTACCCTTTAGAACCCATTAGAATTACCCTTTAGAACCCTTTAGAATTACCCTTTAAAACCCATTAGACTTACCCTTTGAACCCATTAGAATTACCCTTTAGAACCCTTTAGAATTACCCTTTAAAACCCATTAGACTTACCCTTTAGAACCCATTAGAATTACCCTTTAGAACCCTTTAGAATTACCCTTTAGAACCCTTCAGAATTACCCTTTAGAACCCATTATAATTACCCTTTAACACCCTTTAGAATTACCCTTTAGAATTACCCTTTAGAAGCCATTAGAATTACCCTTTAACACTCTTTAGAATTACCCTTTAGAACCCATTATAATTACCCTTTAACCCTTCTAGAATTACCCTTTAAAACGCTTTTGAATTACCCTTTAGGACCATTAAGAATTACCCATTAGAACCCATTAGACTTACCCTTTAGAACCCTTTAGAATTATCCATTAGAACATACAATAATTACTCTTTAGAACACATTATAATTACCCTTTAGAACACATTAGAATTACCCTTTAGAACACGTTAGAATTACCCTTTAGAACCCATTAGAATTACCCTTTAACCCCTCTAGTATTACCCTTTAAAACGCTTTAGAATTATCCTTTAGGACCATTGAGAATTACCCATTAGAACCCATTAGAATTACCCTTTAACACCCTTTAGAATTATCCATTAGAACATACAATAATTACTCTTTAGAACACATTAGAATTACCCTGTAGAGCCCTTTAGAATTACCCTGTAAAACACTTTAGAATTACTTCTTAGAACCATTGAGAATTACCCTTTAGAACCCATTATAATTACCCTTTAGAACCCTGTAGAATTACCCTTTGGAACCCATTATAATTACCCTTTAGAACCCTTTAGAATTACCCTTTAGCACCCTTTCAAATTACCCTGTAGAATAGATTAGAATTACCCTTCAGAACCCTTTATAATGACCCTTTAGAACCCATTGGAATTACCCTTTAGAACCCCTTCGAATTACCTTGTAGAAAACTTTAGAATTACTCCTTATAACCATTGACAATTACCCTTTAGAAGCCATTAGAATTAACCTTTTGAACCCTTTAGAATTACCCTGTAAAACACTTTAGAATTACTCCTTATAACCATTGACAATTACCCTTTAGAACCCATTAGAATTAACCTTTTGAACCCTTTAGAATTACCCTGTAGATTATGTAGAACACATTAGATTTACCCTTTAGAACCCTTTCGAATTATCCTTTAGAACCCTCTAGAACATATAAGAATTACCCTTTAGAACCCTTTAGAATTACCATTTAGCACCCTTTAGAATTACCCTGTAGAATAGATTAGAATTACCCTTTAGAACCCCATTAGAATTACCCTTTGGAAACCTTTGGAATTACCCTGTAGATTCTGTAGAACACATTAGAATTACCCTACAGACCCCATTATAATTACCCTGTAAACACATTGGAAATACTCTTTAGAACCCTTTACAATTACCCTTTAGAACTACCCTTTAGAATCCATTAGAATTAAATGCGGTGGTTTGTAAAGGTTCTTCTTCATTTGTGACGGACGGCCAGACAGAGCGAAATATTGAAGTTGCTTCACTGCTTAAAATGTTTCCTGATGATAAATGTTCAAATTTGTTGCACAAAAACAGTTTAGCTGAGTTCCACTGTCCATATAATATTTACTTATTGCCATTATACAGATTTTAATTCCATTCAATCGTGATTTATAACAAAGACAACGTACGACATCTGTAGCCTTGTGTTTTGTATTTATATAGATATATAGTGAAGAAACAACATAAAATTGAAAATTAGTTGTGAGAATTTTGAATTCTTTTAAATTCACGCCACACCGAGAAAAAACGCGGAGTCCTTTTTCATGGAATCAGAGAGGAACAATGTGTTAAGTTGCTAAACGTGTGAACGATGAATAAACAAAACGTACTTCTCCAAAAACTTTTTCATATACGATATTATACATATTATACATACAGTGGTGGTCTTAGTGATTCTGCGGCTCTGGGTAAAGGTCAAGGATAAGGGCTCCACACCCCCTTATTCCCACCCAACTCACGATGAACAAGAATAAAGCACCCAACTTTAACAACACCTGTCCCTTCAATAATGCACCACAGTTTGTGATTTAACTTTACTCTACAACAACAACAACAACAACATGCATTTTAAGGCCATTTTCCCTGCTAGAGCGGGGGTTAGCCTTGCTAAGCCTTGCGGGGTCTTGCGGTTAGCCTTGCGGGGTCCCCATGCCAATCTTCTCAATTTTGCCCTATTTTCTGCATTTCTCCTTGTTAACCCCCTTGCCCACATTTCTTCTTCCACCATCTTCAGCCAAGTCTTTCTCGGTCTTCCCTGTCCTCTACTTCCTTCTACATTCATTTCCATCACTCTTCTCAACCAGTCACTTTCATCCTTCCTCAACACATGACCAAACCATCTCAACCTGTTTCTCTTCACAACATCAATCACAGGCTCTATTCCCATCATCTTTCGCAATTCATCATTTGTCTTCCACTCTCTCAACGATACTCCGCACATCCACCGAACCATTCGCATTTCCACCCTTTCCAGCCTTCGTTGCTGCTCTACGTTCATTACCCATGTCTCGCTCCCATAAATCATAACACTTCTCACACATGCAGCATACACCTTTCCTTTCAGCTTCAACGACACTCCCCTCCTCATCAGCACGCCACTGAGTTCCCGAAACTTCTTCAATGCACATCTCACTCGAGCAACCGTTGCCGAGTCTGATCCACCTTCTCCATTCAGCATGTCTCCAAGGTAGCAAAATGTTTTCACACCTTCCAGCTTCACGCCGTCTCCAAGATCCAACTCAACATTTCCTCCATCTGCAGCTCCCTCTGTGCACACCTTACATTTGAATGTAGCTGCCACACTGGTTAATGACCCTCTCAGACCACTACATTTTTGATGAACCCACTCAGCGCACATTGTACATTGAATGGAGTTCACTCTGACACCCGTCCTGCACACAGCACAGGGCCACTTCCCAGTTCTTTCCACCTCACCACATGCTTTACCACTTGCCATCACCTTCGTCTTTCCGATATTCACCTGCAGACCTTTTGTCTCCATACATTCCTTCCACTTGTTCATCTTTTCCTTCAGTCTATCCATACTTTCCGCAATCAACACCAGATCATCTGCATACAACTCCCACGGTAAACACTCCTTTACGTTCTGAGCCAGCACCTCCATCACAGCTACAAATAGTAGTGGACTTAGTACCGACCCCTGATGCACTCCCACCTCCACCTCAAACTCACCACTGTTCCCGTCCTTCGTCCTCACAGCTGTGCGTGCTCTTTTGTACATTGCCATCACTACTCTGATCAACCAATACTCCACTCCTAACTTCCTCAATGCCCATGTCAATACTTTGCGTGGAACCCTATCGAATGCTTTCTCCAGATCAACAAACCCAAGAAACAACTTCTTCCTCCTCTCCATGTACCTCTCCTACAACTGCCTCACAATAAAGAGCGCATCTGTCGTTCCTCTTCCTGGCATAAATCCAACTGCATTTCGTCGATCTTCACCTTCTTCCTTATCCTCCTCTCCAACACCCTTTCCAATACCTTCATTCCATGCTCCAATAACTTTATCGCTCGGTACGAGCCACACTCCAGAGGGTCACCTTTCCCCTTGTATGGAGGGACGAGGGTACTCAGTTCCCAATCCACTGGAATGCGGCCTTCTTTCACCACCAGATTACAGATCTCTGTCATTCTCTTCACACCCCAACTTCCTGCTGCCTTCAACATATCTTCCACAACTCCCGTCGGCCCTCCCGCTTTTCTACTCTTCATTGCTGTTATCGCTTCCTCAACTTCTTTCTCAGTTATCTTCTCTGCCGGTTCTAAAACTGGGTTACTCTCTATGTTGCCATCCCATTCATTCTCTGTATTCAACAGCATTTCCATATATCTTTTCCATCTTCCTTTAATTCCATCTGGATCCACAACGATTTGTCCCACTTCATCCTTCAAGCAACTCACCCCCATCACATCACACCTCTCTTTCGCTATCTGCTTTGCAATCCTGAAAACCGCTCTCTGACCCTCTTCCGAATCCAAGCGTTCTCCGAACATTTTCCTACATGCCTCCTGCGCCTGTGCTACCTCTTTCTTTGCAGCCTTTTTGGCTGCCTTATAACTTTCATGCTCTGCTTTTTCTGCTCCCATACCCTTCGCCTTCTGCCACTCCTTGAACTTCTTCCTCTTCTCGTCAATCCTCTTTCCAACTTCATCATCCCACCACCATGTTTCCGAGTGCCTCGGTGGTCCTTTTGTCCATCCACATACCTCACCAACGGCTCCCCACAGACTATCTTTCATTGACATCCAACCACTTTCAAGCTCAACCACATCATCCTCTACCCTACTCAGCCTCTCTTTCAATGCCTCTCTGACTGTCACCTCTTTCAACCTCCACACCTTCATTCTCGGTTGGTACTTCACCCGCCGAGCTCTCCTCGCACCTTTCACCCTTATGTCGCAGACAACCAAGTGGTGCTGTGAAACAGCCTCCTCCCCCAGGATCACCTTTGTGTCCCGGAGGTGCCCCCTATCTCGCCTACGCACCATCAGGTAGTCAATGGTTGTCATCGACCCACCTGACGTGTATGTAACAAGCTTATTATCCTCTTTCTGGAACTGAGTATTACAAATCAACAAATCAGCTCTATCAGCAAACTCCAAAATCCTTTCACCTTCTCCATTTCTCACACCATATCCGTAACCCCCATGAACTCCCTCAAAACCGTCCATACTCCTTCCCACATGTCCATTTAGGTCTCCTCCTACCACAACAACTTCCTCATCTTTCACGTTTTCCATCAGCTTCTCTATTGCACACCAGAACTTGTCCTTCTCTTCATCGCTCCGGCCAACCTGCGGAGCATACCCTGAGATGACGTTCACCAAGAGCTTTCCAATCATCATTTTCACCATCATCAACCTATCACTCACCCTAGTCACACTCACCACACTGTCTACAAACTCCTCAGAAAACAGGACACCAACACCATTCACGCCTTCCGGGCACCCTTGCCACACAAACTTGTATTTATGTCCCTGCCTACCCTTCACCATTCTCACACCACTTCCCTTCCATCTCGTCTCTTGCACACAACATATGTCCACTCTTCTTCTGACCAATAATTCCACCACTTCTCCTGATCTCCCTGTCATTGTCCCTACATTCCATGTCCCAAACCTCAGAAACCGATCTCCACTTCGGGCTGTACCCTGCCCATATGTAGTTGTAATTGTCATGGTTCTTTTTTTGAGGCAATGTTTTTATGGCCGGATGCCCTTCCTGATGCCAACCCTCTTAGTCGCCTCTTACGACACGCAGGGATACGGTGTACCTATTCTAAACCAGGGTACACACCGGGAGATTTAACTTTACTCTATCCTCCAATATTCACCAAAACAATACAGAACAAGAAAAAAAGCAATCAGAGATTGCAAACCCTCGCCAGGATGTATTTTCTTTGGGTTTTTTAAAAGGCTTTTGTGTTAAAACAAATATGGCGGCCGAACCACATGACCGATGACGTCATCTTTTTTTTTCTAAACTAATTTATTCCTAGATTATGCTCAAGAAATTTAATCTTGATCAGATGAAGTTTTATACTTGTCGAATTATGACGTCATAATGGCGGCACCTATGACATCATCATTAACATATTTTATTCCCCTTGGAGAGTTCTTTACAATGAGCTATGTCTCAATTTTTTTTTTCTATTCAGCCCTTTCGGAGAAAAAGAGGTGCAATGTTTTTCGGTTTTTCCAAGATGGCGGGCGAACCACGTGCCCGATGACATCTTCATTTTTTTTTCTCCACCAGTTTATGTCAACATGGCACTCAATGAATTTCATCTTGATTGGATGAAGTTTTGTACTTGTCGAATTATGACGTCATAATGGAGGCACCTGTGACAATCATTAACATATTTTATTCCCCATGGAGAGTTCTTTACAATGAGTGATGTCTCAATTTTTTCTATTCAGCGCTTTGGAGATATAGAGGTGCAAAGTTTTTCGGTTTTTCCAAGATCGCGGCCGAAACACGTGACCTATGACGTCATAATTATTATTAAAACATTCTGCAGGTGGAGTTGCACCCATGGTGAAAATTTCCTGTCAATTGGACCAACGGTTGCAGAGAAAATCATGTTTATTCTGTGCGGACAAACAAACAGACAAACAAACAAGAAGACGTCATGCAGAGCACGATACTTGCAAAATCCGTTCCCACCCTCAAGAAAAAAAAATCCATGGATACAGCAAATTGTCCATTTCATCAAGATTAAAATTGACAATCTTGATCAAAGCTCAAGTCAACAGGAAGAAAAGTGATGATTTTTCAGATGAACAATGATGATTTTGGAAGGTTGACCTTGAGTTGACCTTTGACCTTTTGACCTCAAAAATAGTTCGTTTCCCTATTTAGTGACTCAATGTGCAAATGCTGTTCAATTTTCAAGTCAATTCGATGAAAATTGAGGATTTTAGAAATTCGGCCTATGTTGACCTTTTGGCCACAGCTAATCTCAAAAATAGTTGGTGGTTGAATTCAGTTAGCTGATATATAAATCCTCTTCAAATTTCAAGTCAATCAGATGAAAATTGAGGATTTTAGAAATGTGGCCCATGTTGAATTTTTGGCCTAGGTTGACCTCAAATATGCTTGGTGGTTGAATTCAGTGACCAGATATGGAAGTCCTCTTCAAATTTCAAGTCAATTGGATGAAAATTGAGGATTTTATAAATTTGGCCTATGTTGACCTTTTGGCCTATGTTGACCTAAAATATAATAAGTGGTTGAATTCAGTGAGCAGATATGCAACGCCTCTTCAAATTTCAAGTCAATAAGATGAAAATTGAGGATTTTAAAAATTTGGCCAATGTTGACCTTTTGGCCTATGTTGACCTTTTGGCCTATGTTGACCTTTTGGCCGATGTTCATCTAAAATATAATTTGTGGTTCAATTCAGTGACCAGATATGCAAGTCCTCTTCAAATTTCAAGTCAATTGGATGAAAATTGAGCATTTTAGAAATTTGGACTATGTTGACCTTTTGGCCTATGTTGACCTCAATAATACTTGGTGGTTGAATTCAGTGACCAGATATGCAAGTCCTCTTCAAATTTCAAGTCAATTGGATGAAAATTGAGGATTTTCGAAATTTGGCCTATGTTGACCATTTGGCCTATGTTGACCTCAAAAATACTTGGTGGTTGAATTCAGTGACCAGATATGCAAGTCCTCTTCAAATTTCAAGTCAATTGGATGAAAATTGAGGATTTTAGAAATTTGGCCTATGTTGACCATTTGGCCTATGTTGACCTCAAAAATACTTGGTGGTTGAATTCAGTGACCAGATATGCAAGTCCTCTTCAAATTTCAAGTCAATCAGATGAACATTGAGGATTTTAGAAAATTAGCAAAGTTGGTGACCTTTGGCCTATGTTGACCTTTTGACCTATTGACCCCAAAAACAATAGGCTTCTTGCTTTTGACCAACTCTACCATTTGGTGAAGTTTCGTGAAGATCGGTTGAAAATTGTGACCTGTAGGCCGGTGACAAACAAACAAACAGACAAACAGACAGACAGACAGACAAACAGAACCACAAACACAACCGACCAATATACTTGAAAAATCTTCGATTTTGCAAGTAACAAACGGACTCAAATGCAATACCCTCTCCCCTGGCACGGGTAACAAGTAGAGCTATTACTATAAAAAAAAAAAGAAAATGAATGTAATAATAGGAATGTAATGAATGTAGATTAATTTAGCATCTTAGAGTGAGTGCATTGTATTGGGCTCAGAAACAACATGCTCGAGTTATAACGACGAAAACAAAAAGTTAGGTAAAAATCCATACTGTTGTTGTGGTTCCCTTTTTCACACCACTCTTGTCTCCTGCTCACTTTGTTATATGTTCTGTGTGTTAGCTGTTATATGAGCCTCCACAACGTATACAAAGGAAAATGTTTTACCTCCACATGGGCACTATACTCGTTGTCTCTCATTGAGCCCACCTCTGCAGAGGTGGAGAGAAGGAACGCCGACTACCTCCACCCCTCCTCTGCAGAGGTGCTTGGGAGTGCATCCGATGCCTGTCTCCTTAAATGCATCCACTGGCATTCGGGGAATTCCCCACGGGGAAATACCCTCCGTGTCAGCCATGACCATTGCTGATGCCATGGAATCTCCGGCCCTCCCTTTCTTTTATAATCCCTTATCGAGGGTGGGGCCTAAAAGTGGATCAATAATTCTCTTGGCATAACAAAGCCTGCTGATTAGCGCATCCCCGCTTCGCCCCACCCTCGCCAGACCTCTGCATCAAATTTTATCCAGTCATTCTCCAAACCATGGCACGCGGTGGAGCTCCTTGATTAACATGGGCCCACATCTCCTGGCTCTTACAGGTATCGGCGCGAATTCTGGGAGCCCTTATTTACTTGTAGGTGGCAAACAGTGCAATTATGTGTCCTCAGAACGCTAATGGCCAATTAGTGCCTGCTTCTTCTGAGGAACGTGGTGTACAGAGAATAGAGACAATTGTGGCTGCTCTCTGCACTACCTTCCCCACGCTTCCAAGCTGCAGCGTGCATCCGTGGTGTGTGTAGATGAGGTGATGAGGTAGGAGGAAGGTGGACAGTTTGTGTGTGGTTGAGGCAATGTGTCGTGGTTAGCTAGTTGTGGTATTTTTGGGTCGTGGAGCAGTGGAGTGTATTGTCATGTGAATACCCTCGGTTAAGACCGTGGGATCGCGGATAGCATGAACGAGCTTTAACTCCGAGGTGACGATCAATTGCGGATTTGACTATGCAAGCATGGGAGGAAGAAGGAAGAGGAAGAAGCGGAGATCTCTTACCTCACGGCCCACGCGCGTCAGTGTCTTCAACCTGCAAATTAATAACTCAAACGAACGTGGAGGTAAAATGTACGAAAATAAACAGGTTTATTACACGGAACCCGATATAAAGGAAACGCGACGGAAGAAACTAATTCTAACTTGGGACGTCCCCACACAAATTTCAAATACGAGACAAAGGGAGAATGAATAAAATAAATGTCTCGTCGTGTGTTTGTGAATGCGAGCTTATCTCCATCTGGCAGTGTCAGGGATCGTCTGGCTCGAGCGCGTTGTCCGACACAGCTCCGGTTGGCGCGAACTGCCTGGTCTTTGGCGCGGAGCGGCCCTCGGCGCGCCCCGCTCATCAGCGCTCCAACGCAAGCCTCGCTCGTCGTTCACACACCAACGCAAGGAAGAGAATCGACCGCGTTCCTTCTCTCGACCGTCTTTCGAACTGCTCGTTCCTCCACCAGGTCCGAAGCAAGAGAAAGCCCAGCGCGAAGGGCCAGTCAGGAGCAAGAGGCCAAGGGAAGAGAAGAGAGGGAAGAGACAAAATGCCGGCGAGTGAGTCGTTTTTGTGACTCGCGGTGTCACGTCAGCCCTCCTCTCTCCCAACCAGTGCCTCGTTTCTTGGTGGTCTTTCGCGCCTTCTGACGTCACCGGCGCTTGTCCTTCAATCAGCGACCTGCTTCTAAGTTGTCGTTTTGCGCCTTCCGCACTGATTAGCCGAATGTTTGCGCCTTCCGCACTGATTAGCCGAATGTTTGCGCCTTCCGCACTGATTGGCTGAGGTGTCATCGGTTGGTGGCCAATCAGTGTGCTGCTCCTTCACCTTTCTTACCCCCCCAATCACGGGGAAGCTTTTTGTCCCTTCCCCGACCAATCACACGTTCTCCTGGATGTGGCTCCCAGCCTGCCTGGCACGATGTTTGATGCCCATGGTGGCGTACTGTGCGGCTGCTGCCGTCTGTTCTTCCAAAGTCATTGTGGCGGCGGGGGAATTATTTAATGTGTGGTGCTCTAATGGGCCTAGCTAATGTCTATGAGATGTATTGCCATAAGAGACACTGGGATGCTCACAGAGGGAACGACACACAAGGGAATTTTACCCATAATCCCTGTACTAATTAGCATGCCCCGCCCCCTCATAACAGGGACGAAGATACAAGCTTAATCCAACATTCGGGCTACAGAACTTATTACATCTAGATTCGCTATCACGACAGCCGGACACCTACCTTTGCAGATCTACCTGGATCTAGATAGTCCTCTACCCCTAATTTTCATAACAGTATAATGTCTTAAAATGTCATGTAAACTGAATGTGAAAATTATAATGAAACCAAAATAAAGCATAACTAAAAATGTATTTACGAAAAGCTAAGTGTTGTGTCCTTATGTTGTATCTAAAGGGAAGATTTAGAGACAGGGAGGACAAGTGGCAGTTGGGATTCGGCGCACAATTCAATTTCAACTTTCTTCCAGAGTGCAGCAGTTTTTCCTCTAGGATTTTTTCTGTATATTTCTCCATCCATTTTCCCTTTTATCCTGACAAGTGCCTCAGTACCTGCTGATGAGAACCATCCCCATAACATCATGCTGCCACCACCATGCTTCACAGTAGGGATTATGATCTTAGGGTGATGGGTTGTGCTGGGTTCGCACCAAATGTAATGTTTGGGCAAAAAGGTTCCGTCTTGGTTTCGTCAGGCCACAAAACTTTTTGCCATATGGCTTCAGCATCTCCGGACTTGTTGTCACTCTACTGTACAGGCCAGACTTGTGGAGTGCTTGGGATATTATTGTCACATGCACACAGTGACCAGTCTTTGCCATAAAGGCCTGGAGCTCTTTCAAAGTTGCCATTGGCCTCTTGGTGGCCTCTCTGATCAGTCTCCTCCTTGTTTGCTCATCCAGTTTGGAGGTACGGCCTGATCTAGGCAGAGTCTTGGTGGTACCACACTACTCCTTCCAGTTATTAATGATTGTCTTGACTGTGCTCCAAGGGATATTCAAGGCCTTTGAAATATTTTTATACCCATCCCCTCATCTGTGCCTTATCACAACTTTATCCTGGAGGTCTTTTGAAAGCTTCTTGGTGCTCATAGTTGAGTCTTTGCTGTGAAATGCACTACCCAGTGGAGGAAACGTACAGGACTAGCGGAGATTAATCTGAAATATTCAGAATCACTCCAATTTAACACAGGTGGAGGCCAATTAACTTGGTGTTTTCATGTTTTTTCTCCACCAAATTTATCCCTAGATGACGCTCAAGAAATTTCCTCTTGATCGGATGAAGTTTTGTACTTGTCGAATTATGACGTCATAATGGAGGCACCTATGGCATCATCATTAACATAGTTATTCCCCATGAAGAATTCTTTACAATGAGCCATGTCTCAATTTTTTGTATTCAGTGCTTTCGGAGATATAGAGGTGCAACATTTTTCGGTTTTTCCAAGATAGAGCCAGTACCACGTGATCTATGACGTCATAATTATCATAAAAAAATTATATAGGTGGAGGTGCACCTGTGGTGAAAATTTCCTGTCAATCGGACCAACCATTGCAGTCAAAATCATATTTATTCTACGCGGACAAACAAACAAACAGACAGGTGAAAAATCACTCATAGAGCAACACTTGGTAAAAGACAACAAAGTAGAATGGCACTCGGTAGAGCATCCTTTTGACTTCACAAATAATTGGTGGTTGAATTATGTGACCTGATATGCAAATCTTCTTCAAATTAAGTTAATCGGATGAAAATTGTCAATTTTAGTAATTTGTTTGGCCTATGTTGACCTTTTCACCTTTTGACCTCAAAAATATATAGGATTTTGTCGTACCACGAACTGTACCATTTGGTAAAGATGAACTGTACACGAACTGTACCAACACTGGACGTTCTCTGTACCGGAAGCACCTTCGACTACCCAAATGCGGTCAATGGCGAAACTGCAAATAACGAATCCGCGAATGTCACAGGTGAAAACCCCACATCGTTTCCTTACTCTCCTTTAAACTAAATCTCTATATTTTTATTCGAAACAGCATCATTCCAATTATAAATTAATAGAATAGCATTAAAATAACTTTTTTTTGTGAGGTAAATTTTACGAACACTCGTGAGGTAAACGAATAACCTGCCTTCTCAGGTTGGTATGACCTCTGCAGACCACTAGGTTGCGCCGGCTCACTGATGGGTCGCGCCCCACTGGTTGACAATCTCTGAACTAGATCGTTGGAGGAAGGAGTCAACTTTTTGATTGGCATGGATGATTTCAACCTCCATCGATCCAGCGACGAAAATTGGATTCATACTGTAATATAAACTGTATAAAGTATCATGTATATGTAAGTATAATAAACTGCATCATACTGTGTAAAGCGCTGACCACGATGCAAATGATCTTGTCCGGCAACACAATGGAGACTGCTTGGGCATTTGTTGATGTGCACGCTCCTGCGGTGTGATGACAATGGAAAGGAAGCCCGACGAGCGACCATGATGGCGGAAGACGAAATCAGATACTGATCGCAGGAAGTTCGTCGAATCCCAACGGAATGTTTGTGAGACTGTTTCGGCTGCCAATAAGGATTATTACAATGAAAAAGTCTCTTGTCTCTGATTGTAATACCAAAGACATGTACAAGACTGAATGAATTATTCAATGTTGGAAGTGAAGTTATTACCTCCGCCACCAAAGGTGGATGCAGATAATGTTTTCACCCCTGTCTGTCTGTTTGTTTGTGAACAAAATATCTCAAAAAGTTGTGGACGGATTCGGACGAAATTTGGCAGAGACGTAGCGTATGTGACAAGGACGAAATGATTAGATTTTGGTGAAGATCCGGATTCGGATCCGACTAGAATTTTTAAAGTGATTCTTCACCATTTGGGAGATTGGGCCAAAAACGACACAGTAGGATGTCTCAAAAAGTTATAGACGGATTTGGACGAAACTTGTTGGACAAGTTGTGTGTGTGTGTGTCACAAGGACAAATAGATTCAATTTTGGTGAAGATCCGGATTCAGTTAGTATAATTTTTAAAGTGATTCTTCACCATTGAGTGATACGGCCCACCAGGTGGAGGTATGATCTCTACTGAGTGCCGTTCTATTTGTCCTTGTCACACACACACACAACTTGTCCAACAAGTTTCGTCCAAATCCGTCCATAACTTTTTGAGATATTTTGTTCACAAACAAACAGACAGACAGGGGTGAAAACATTATCTGCATCCACCTTTGGTGGCGGAGGTAATAACTTTCCTTAATGTCGTGATCCATCTGATGCAGCTAATGACGTTTCACATTACCTTGTCAATAAAGTACTTAAGAGCAGCGAAAATCTGGACAATACTCCAGTTATCCAATCAAATTGGACTTTAAGTCCTGTTCTGGTGGATTTTATTCATGCATTTATTACTTTCAAAATCGAAGATTTTTCAAGTATATTGGTCGGTTGCGTCTGTCTGTTTGTCTGTCTGTTTCTCACCAGCCTACAGGTCACAATTCAAAAGCGATCGTCACGAAACTTCACCAAGTTGTATAGATCGTCCCAATTGAGAAGCCTATTGATTTTGAGGTCAAAGGTCATCTGGAGGTCAAATTTCTAAAATCGCCATTTTAAATCCAATTTACTTGAAAATTGAACAGCATTTGTATATTGAGTCACTAAATTGGGAAATGACGTATTTTTGAGGTCAAAAGGTCAAAGGTCAGCTAAAGGGAAAATTTAAAAAATCATCAATTTTCATCTGAAAAGCCATCAATTTTCAACCGATTGACTTGAAAATTGAACAGCATCTGCATATTGAGTCACTAAATTGGGAAACATACTATTTTTGAGGTTAAAAGGTCAAAGGTTAACTCAACGTCAAACTTCCACAATCATCACTTTACATCTGAAAAACCGTAAATTTTCATCAGATTTACTTGACAATTAAACGACATTTCCATATTGCCTCACTGAATTGGGAAACCAACTATTTTTGAGGTCAATGGTCAACTGAAGGTCAAACTTCCAAAATCAAGGGAAAGGGAGTACCCTCATCAATTCAACCTAATTTACAGAAACAAAGTGAAACTACAACAAGAACAATGGAAAGTAGCATGATACTTTCAAAATCCACCCCTCCCCCCAAAAAAACTTTTCCATTGATACAGCAAATTTTCCATTTCGTGAAGATTAAAATTTACGATCTTGATCAAAGCTCGGGTCAACAGGCTGAAAAGTGACGATTTTTCAGATGAAAAATGATAATAATAATAATAATAATGCATTTATTTTATATAGCGCTTTTCAAGAAGCCCAAAGACGCTTTGACAGAGTACAAAAAACAAGTGCAAAAAGACAAAAATCAATCGGTAAATAATCAAAGCAAAAGGAAGGAGAAGGAGAAGAGATAGTCAGGGGTTAAATGCTGTGGGTTAAATGTTGAATGCAGTGTTGAACAGGTGGGTCTTGAGTGATGTTTTGAATGTGGTGAGTGAGGAGGAGTCTCTGATGGTGTGAGGTAGTGAGTTCCAGAGGGTGGGAGCAGCGATGGAGAAGGCCCTGTCCACCCAGGACCTGAATTTGGTCCGGATGTGCGGGGGGGGGGGGGGGGGGGGGGTCAGGAGGTTGGTACCAGCAGAGCGGAGGTTGCGGTTGCGGGTGGGAGTGTGTCTGGAGAGGAGGTCAGCCAGGTAGGATGGGGCCAAGTTATGGAGGGCTTTGTAGGTCAAGAGGAGGATTTTGTACTGGATTCTCTGGGGGATGGGGAGCCAATGAAGCTTGTAAAGGACGGGGGTGATGTGGTCACGGGTCCGGGAATGGGTGAGTAGACGGGCAGCGGAGTTCTGAATGTATTGGAGTTTATTGAGGGTGAACCATAGAGGAGGCTATTGCAGTAGTCCAGACGGGAGGTGATGAAGGCGTGGATGAGGGTTTCTGCAGCCGTGGAGGAGAGGGATGGACGGAGACGGGCGATGTTTTTCAGGTGAAAGAAGGCTGTCTTTGTGATGTGTTTAGTGTATTTGTCGAAGGAGAGGGTTTGGTCAAAGATGATGCCAAGATTCCGGATGTGAGGGGAGGTGGATACTGGGAAACCGTCGATGTTGAGGGCAAAGTTATGGGTGGATTTGGTGAGCGTTTTTGGGCCAATGATTATATTTATTATTTCAGATTTATCATAGTTAAGTTTGAGGAAGTTGATTTGAAGCCAGGATTTTATTTCAGTGATGCAGTTTGTCAGGATAGAGTGGGTGGCGGTGGAGATGGACTTGGTGGAGATGAAAAGCTGGATGTCATCGGCGAAGCAGTGGAATTGGAGACCATGACGGCGGATTAAGTGACCAAGGGGGGACAGGTACAGGATGAAGAGGAGGGGGCCAAGAACTGAACCTTGGGGGACACCTTGGGGGAGGGGAGCAGTGGGGGATTTGCAGTTATTGATGGAGATGAACTGGCGTCTGTCAGAGAGGTATGATTTGATCCAAGAGAGGGCAGTGCCGGTAATGTTAAAGGTGGTTTCAAGTCGGGTGAGGAGGATGGTGTGATTGATGGTGTCAAAGGCGGCGCTGAGGTCGAGGAGGATGAGAATGTTGAGGTTGCCAGCGTCAGAGGAGAGGAGATGATTTTAGAAGTTTGACCTTGAGTTGACCTTGAACCTTTTGACCTCATAAATAGGTGGTTTCCCAATTAATTGAGGCAATACACAAATGCTGTCCTATTTTCAAGTCAATCGGATGAAAATTGATGGGTTTTTCAGATGAAAATTGATGATTTGGGAAGTTTGACCTAGAATTGGCCTTTGACCTTTTGACTTAGTGACACAATGTGCAAATGCTGTTCAATATCCAAGTCAATCGGATGAAAATTGACGGTTTTTCAGATGAAAAGTGATGATTTTGGAAGTTTGATCTTGAGTTGACCTTTGACCGATTGACCTCAAAAATAGTATGTTTCCCAATTTAGTGACTCGATATGCAAATGCTGTTCAATTTTCAAGTCAATCGCTTGAGCATTGATGGCTTTTTAGATGAAAATTGCTGACTTTTAAAATTTGACCTTGAGTTGACCTTTGACCTATTGACCTAAATAGTTCATTTCCAAATGTATTGCCTCAATATACAAAAGTTATTCAATTTTCAAGTCAATCGGATTTAAAATGGCGATTTTAGAAATTTGACCTCCAGATGACCTTTAACCTTTGACCTCAAAATCAATAGGCTTCTCAATTGGGATGGCCTAGACAACTTGGTGAAGTTTCCTGACAATCGGTTGAAAATTGTGACCTGTAGGCCGGTGACAAACAGACAGACAAGCAAACAAATGAAAAATCGGTCAGAGACCGAGGACTTGCCGAAATGTACTTTTTTATCGGCCATTTTGGACAAATATGGCGGCCGAACGACGTGACCAATGATGTCATCATTATTTGTTTTCTAAACTAATTTTTCCTTGATGATGCTCAAGAAATTTCATTTTGATCGGATGAAGTTTTGTACTTGTCGAATTATGACGTCATAATGGAGACACCTATGACATCATCATTAACATATTTTATTCCACATGGAGAGTTCTTTACAATGAGCCATGACTCAATTTTTTCTATTCAGCACTTTCGGAGATATGGTGGTGCAAAGTTTTACCGTTTTTCCAAGATGGCGGCCGAACCACGTGACCGATGACATCATCATTAACCTATTTTATTCCCCATGGAGAATTCTTTACAATGAGCCATGTCTCAAATGTTTCTATTCAGCACTTTCGAGATATCGTGGTGCAAAGTTTTTCCGTTTTTCCAAGATGGCGGCCGAACCACGTGACCGATGACATCATCATTGACATATTTTATTCCCCATGGAGAGTTCTTTACAATGAGCCATGTCTCAATTTTTCTATTCAGTACTTTCGGAGATATAGAGGTGCAAAGATTTTCGGTTTTTCCAATATGGCAGCCGAACCACGTGACCGATGACGTCATCAATTGGGCACAGTCTATTCCAGGGCAAGACAAATACGTGTGCAGAGTTTGGTGATTCTACGTTCAACGGTGTAGACGTAGTACTGCAAACAGACAAACAGACAGACAGACAAACCAACTGATCAACATACTTGCCGGAATCTTTTCCTGCAAGTAACAAGATGTCATGCAGAGCACAATACTTGCAAAGTCCACCCCCCCCCCCCCTGCCCAAGAAAAAAAATTCCATTGATACAGCAAATTGTCCATTTCATCAAGATTAAAATTGACAATCTTGATCAAAGCTCAGGTCAATAGGAAGAAAATTGACGATTTTTCAGATGAATATGATGATTTTGGAAGGTTGACCTTGAGTTGACCTTTGACCTTTTGACCTCAAAAATAGTTGGTTTCCCAATTTAGTGACTCAATATGCAAATGCTGTTCAATTTTCAAGTCAATCGGTTGAGAATTGACAGCTTTTTAGATGAAAATTAATGATTTTTAAAATTTGACCTTAAGTTGACCTTTGACCTTTTGACCTCAAAAATAGTTCATTTCCCAATTTAGTGACTTGATATACAAATGCTATTCAATTTTCAAGTCAATCAGATTTAAAATGGCGATTTTAGAAATATGACCTCCAGATGACCTTTGACCTCAAAATCAATACCCTTCTCAATTGGGACGACTTATACAACTTGGTGAAGTTTCGTGACGATCGGTTTAGAATTGTGACCTGTAGGCCGGTGACAAACAGACAGACAGACAGACAGAACCACAAACGGAACCGACCAATATACTTGAAAAATCTTCGATTTTGCAACATGAAGACGTCATGCGGAGCACAATACTTGCAAAATATGCCCCCCACCCCCCTCCCCAAGAAAAAAAATTCCATTGATACAGCAAATTGTCCATTTCATCAAGATTCAAATTGACAATCTTGATCAAAGCTCAGGTCAATAGGAAGAAAATTGACAGTTTTTCAGATGAAAAGTGATGATTTTGGAAGTTTGACCCTGAGTTGACCTTTGACCTCAAAAATAGTATGTTTCCCAATTTACTGACTCCATATGCAAATGCTGTTCAATTTTCAAGTCAATCGGTTGAGAATTGATGGCTTTTTGGATGAAAATTGATGACTTTTAAAATTTGACCTTGAGTTGACCTTTGACCTCAAAAATAGTTCATTTCCCAATTTATTGACTCAATATACAAATGTTGTTCATATTTCAAGTCAATCGGTTGAGAATTGACGGCTTTTTGGATGAAAATTGATGACTTTTAAAATTTGACCTTTGACATTTTGACCTCAAAAATAGTTCATCTCCCAATTTATTGACTCAATATACAAATGTTGTTCAATTTTCAAGTCAATCGGATTTAAAATGGCCATTTTAGAAATTTGACCTGCAGATGATCTTTGACCTTGGCTTTGACATCAAAATCAATAGGCTTCTCAATTGGGACGACCTAGACAACTTGGTGAAGTTTTGTGACGATCGGTTTAGAATTGTGACCTGTCGGCCGGTGACAAATAGACAAACAGACAAACAGAACCACAAACGCAACCGACCAATATACTTGAAAAATCTTCGATTTTGCAAGTAACAAACAGACAGACAGACAAACAGACAGACAGAACCACAACGCAACCGACCAATATACTTGAAAAATCTTCGATTTTGCAAGTAACAAACAGACAGACAAACAGACAGACAGAACCACAACGCAACTGACTAATATACTTGAAAAATCTTCGATTTTGCAAGTAACAAACAGACAGACAGACAAACAGACAGACAGAACCACAACGCAACCGACCAATATACTTGAAAAATCTTCGATTTTGCAAGTACGTAATAAAGGGAGTGGGAGACAAGATGGGGAGAGAGAGGGAAGCACACAAGCACAACAGTAGAGAACAGGGACATCGGGAGATCTGTGGGAGGGGGAGGACTATGAGTGGGAGGGAGAGGAGGGGGAGGGGGAAGGTGGAGGGTGGGAGAGGTATAAAACAAATGGACACTGTTAGAACTTCCAGGAAAGAAGTCGGTATTTCAAAAAAGTGTATCTGGGGTGAATTAACGGGGGTAGAAAAGATCAAGGTTTTGCATGGGGGAAGATAAGAGATGGTGGTGAACAGTTTCAGTAGCGAACGACCTACTTTGTGCCATTGATGCTCAACAGGTCGTGTTCCTACTGATGCTTGATCTGTCCACTTTTGATACGGTAGATCTGACGAATTTTAATCTCTGTGATAAAGCCCTTTCTTGGTTCCAATCATACCTCATTAACAGATCTGGCAGGGGCATGCCTCACCCACTATTACTCATTGGGCATGCCTCACTGGTCTGTTATTGACCCACAACTATTCACGTATTTGTGGTATTAGGCAAACCATGAGTCAACATTCCACCCACTATCTTTTACATACGGATGATATTTAGTTACCTGCACATTCTTGACACGACCAGACCAAATGAAGCTGCTTGTGCTCACTTTCCTCTCTCTAAATGCATCGATGTATTTGCTGGCCTGGCTGATACATAGTAAGTTGAAGCTAAATTCGAGTGAAAGCGAATTATTCATAGCTCTTTACTAGACCACTACAAACAGCATTGTAACCAGAAAGGTACTCGCTAGAGAGCACATACCTTCGCCAGGTTCAACAGTTTACGTTTTGTATCCCACTGATAGGCCAGATATGGATTCAGACCTGAACCAAAATCTAATCGGCTTGGTCTTGTTACCTACCCAACTCTTCCACAAGTTTTTCATAACTCGGCCACAAAGTTTTGAAATATCATCGTGCTATATATAGCTCTATCCGTCAATTATGAAGAATCACTTGAAAAACTAGAACGGCACTCAGTAGAGAGCATACCTCCAACTCATTGTTGGAAGTAAAGTTATTACTTCTGCCAACAAAGGTGGGTGCAGGTTGTTTTCACCCCAGTCTGTGAGCCTGCAAGGGCCTCGTTGGCCATATCACTCAATGGTGAAGAATCACTTTAAAATTCTACTTGCTGGATCCGGATTTTCACCAAAATCGAATCGATTTTTCCTTGTCACACACAACCTGTCCAACAAGTTTAGTCCAAATCCATCCATAACTTTTTGAGATATCCTGCTCTGTATCGTTTTTGGCCCTATCTCCCAATTGTGAAGAATCACTTATTAAATTAAATAATTCTCATATCCGAATCCATATTCAGATCTTCACCAAAATCAAATCGAATCGTCCTTGTCAGACACCCAACCTCTCCACCAAGTTTCGTCCAAATCCGTCCACAACTTTTTGTGATATCCTGCTATGTATCGTTTTTGGCCCGATCTCCCAATGGTGAAGATTCACTTTAAAAATTCTAGTAGTCGGATCCGAATCCGGATCGTCACCAAAATCTAACAATTTCGTCCTTGTCACATACGCTACATCTCTGCCAAATTTCGTCCCAATCCGTCCACAACTTTTTGAGATATTTTGTTCACAAACAGACAGACAGACAAACGGACAGACAGACAGACAGACAGGGGTGAAAACCTAACCTCCGTCGGCTTTCGGTAATAATTCTACAAACTCTAATAAAGTAACAATTCTTCAAATTCTCAAGTGCTTTTTCATCTTCTCTTCCATTGCACATCTCATCATGTTTTGCACAGCAGAGAACACCATAAACTCACTTTTCGTTCAACAACAGCTCCTTCCCTCGTACATAAATTAAACAAAAAGACAGGCCATAGTTCCTTTCAATCAATTGTCTCAAGGCTTTGGAACAAACTCCCATTTTCAATGAGAAATATGACAGTAAAATCTTTGAGAAAGTACCTGAAGACTTACTTATTTATACCCTTCTGTACCCTTTTTTATACCCTTCTTTTGTATAGGCCGTTTATCATCCCTCCTGTCCTCCCTCTCCCGCTCTCTGCGCCTTGTATCCAAAGGCAAAAGGCACCATATAAATACAATTATTATTGTTATTAATTATCTCACACACACACACACACACACACACACACACACACACACACACACACACACACACACACACACACACACACACACACACACACACACACACACACACACACACACACTCCTACTACGCCTCAATTAATCCTATCTCCTCGAGGGGTCGACCAGGAAGAGATTTTGCCCCAAGTCATTCACGAACCGGCTGGTTATTTGGTCTCCACGAAGGTGCCCAATGTTTGACTCAAAGTTATTTGTGCAGCAATTGTAATTTGGAATCCAGATTGCCGGCGATAACTCGCCTTCTCTTACAAAAGCAAAAGACTTCATTAATAAAAAATTAAATTAAAATACTAAATTAATTACAAACAATTAATTAATTACAAATACAATTGATTACAAAAAAACATTTCACCAACTAATATGCTGGCAGACTAGACACCCAGCTTAACATGAATCTGCATCACCTAACTGAACGTCCATCCAAGAGACAGCTTACAGTTTCATATTTGTGGCAGGAATCCAACCCAGACCAGAAGTCTCAGAAGATGTATAATTTTTTTTACATTTTTTTGTATGCAGAGTCAAGGCTCCTGGAAGAGTTACAACACTGAACGGATCAGAATGCGGCAGGACAAAAGGAACAGTAGAAAGAGGAGGGGTAGGGTGAAAACCATTTTATCCAGATCTTTACCAGTTTTCCCGCCAAGCTCATCTGCCCACCAATCTCCTCCCTCAGTTTTTCCATCCTCTTTATAACCCAAAACCTTTTTCACTCACACAATCTTGACCCAGTTGTTTGTGCAGACCTGTGGCCTCTGTGGTTGTTGCTTTGCCATAGCTCGTCTCCAGATCTAGATCTGTAGTCTGTACAAGTATGCTGACATTACACCAAGCCTCAGGACTTTCCCTTTCAACTTCTTCAACATCTTTTTGTGTTACGTGCTCCTTGCCAAACCCCCTGGTCACGGTGTACCTCCGAGCCCCGAGAAGAGTCACGGCAGGAAAATGTGTTATTCTGTATGTCAAAGATCAATGGTGAAGCCACACCAATTGTTACCAACAAACAAATATTGTATTAGGATCACGCAAGAATAACAGTACAACAATAATATTAATCAAAAGTACAATCAATATATATCCTATGATGGTACCATCAGTTTCGTAATATATAACTCACTGTGCTCCAAGTGAGTGAAACAAGAACATTCCCAATGTCTCTTTCCCGGGTTCAACCCAAAGTTGGTTCCGGTTTCAAGCCAAAGTCGATCCCGGCTTCAAGCCAAAGTCGATCCGCTCCAGCGATCGTCAGAACGATGTCTAATTGAGACCAGAATCCAGTTCGGATGACAAGTACAGTCCTGCTGCCAACGCTGCGCAAAGGCGCCCTCCAGGCGACTGGGAAATCACAAGGCGCCCTCCAGGCGACTGGGAAATCTCACCCTCGGGTATGGACGTTTCACGGCTCACAGTTGTCAACCCGCAAATTTAGCTTCAAAATCCATGTTGCACACACACACACACACACACCAGATAAACGTCTGAATGCGGTGAAAATGGCTGAAGCAAAGCAAACAAAACTTGCGCGATGCGCAAAGCGCGCGAGTCAAAATGCCCGATGGCCCATACTCGAGACGTAACGGCAGTCCAACGATTCTCTTCGGAATCGACCGCAAAACCTGACACGCAGGTTGATCTGTCACAGTGATAACAACTCTGTTGCAGGAATCCCTTTCCTGGGAAACCCAAAGTTCACTCGTGACTCTTGCTCGCCAACGTTCGCTCCAAACCTCCGAGTAGCTCAGCTCCTTCTTGTCCGACTCACTCGCTCCGCCTTCTCTTCCTCCTCTTCCTCTTCGTCCGGTTCCGGTTTCATTTAAAACATTAACTTTTTTACCTTTTGAAAATAGTAATCTCTATCTCACTTAAATGACAACAATAATAATACATGGAATCAAAAATGTTTACAGTGGATGAAAACCACAACAACGGAAGTGACGAATCCGTAACACTTCCCCCCCCCCTCAAGAAAGAAAGTTTGAACATCGTGAAAACTTTCTTTGCAGGCAAAAACTCTTTTAACAAACAAAAGTAAAACTCACACCCAAATCATCAATTCCCGTGAGTAACGATAATTAATATTTCCCAAAATAAAGCAACAACACTTCCAAACAACCTACAGAAATTTCCAAAGTTAGTTCACTCTGGACAAAGCATCAGCAACGACATTGTCCCTGCCCTTTGCATGCTCAATTTCCAAGTTGAACTCCTGCAAAGCCAAACTCCATCTCATCAACCTCTGGTTTTTATTTTTCATTTTTTGAATGAAGGTCAAGGAGTTGTGATCAAAAATCCAAAGCAAAGCAAATCTATAGCACTTTTTGAAGGAGGCTGAGCTGAGAGCCAGGTTTCATGGTGGTTGGGTGGTGAGGCCTGGAAGTATTCACCACATGGACGCCTTTAGGAATGTGGAGTTCACGGGTTAATCCGTGTAGGAATCTTAGCTCGGCTGCTCCTAAGCACTCAGTGCTTCCAACTCTTCTCTTGATCATAAAAATCATAATCACAGTTGTAGAGTCGGGTGCTGTAGTCACGTGAGTAGTGGTCCCCATCTTGGCTACCACCGTAATAGTCATCCCGTCGAGAGTTGCCAAAACTGCGCTGCTGCTGCTGCTGCTGCTGCTGCTGCTGGGAGCCTCCGTAGTAATCACGATTGCGGCCGCCACCAAAACTACTACTCCCACCCCGGGAGCCATAGCCACCTCTGAAACTACCTCCACGTTTTCCTCCTCTGTAGCCCCCTCGACGCACATGGCCTTCCTTCTCTACTGTTATGGTCCGACCATCCAAATCCTTGCCATTCAAATCCTTTTCTGCATCTTTGGCATCCTTTGTGTTTTCAAACGTGACAAAGCCAAACCCTCTTGACTTTTGCGTCTCCCTGGCTTTTATCAACAGCACTTCCAAGAGTGGTCCATATTTGCCAAAGATAGAGTCCAGAACATTCTCACTTGTGTCAAAGTTCAGTCCACCTACAAAGAGCTTGCCAACATTGCCTCCATCCATGACTTGTGTGTGCTGACACTTAGTTTCAGGGTACTCGACAAGACGTGCCTGTGCAAAGCGTGACGTCAGTACCTTCTCCTTCTATTCAGAGCGCTTCCTACCCATAGTACAAGTCGCGGCACAGGATGGAAAGATACCGGGAATCTCCTGCTCTAACTGTGTGGTGTTATTTTCCATACTGGGCTTTTCCACCAACATTGGATTACCAGAAACTCGACCACCGGCCAAATCATTCCCGATAATAAAAGAGATTCCCTCTACAGGAAGAGTGGCTTGTAAACCTACAGTGACCGGTCCTGACACCAAATCAGACTTTAAATGGATGACATGAAGTGGAGCTTTAATATAGCCACCAACTCCCTGTGAAAGAACACTAACACCAGTTGCCGTCTTCTCTGACAATGGCAAAATGCCCTCAAGCATCAAAGATTGATGTGCTCCTGTGTCCCTCAATACCCTAACAGGTCTCTGCTTGGTCAATTCTCCATCCAGTGACACAAACCCCTCTGAAATAAAAGGTTTGTAACCCTCTTGAACAAGGTCGTTCTGTGATGCCGTAACTTTGGCATGGGAACCTTCACAAGGCACTGTCCTCCAAGGACGATTTATCGCATTTGCCAATGCATTCGGAGTAGTACTAGTCTGACTCCGCTCCTGATTTTTCCTTTTCAAGGCGTAACATTGGGACATCAAATGCCCAGGTTTCTTGCAAAAAGCGCAAATAGGCCCGGAGGAAAAACTCGTGGTCTGCCTCGAGCCCCCCGGAAGATAAGTCTGTCTTGGAACTGTAGTATTCTGATCCCTAAAAGTCGCGGTA
This sequence comes from Myxine glutinosa, assembly GCF_964187855.1. Classification (NCBI taxonomy): domain Eukaryota; kingdom Metazoa; phylum Chordata; class Myxini; order Myxiniformes; family Myxinidae; genus Myxine; species Myxine glutinosa. The sequence goes on along the minus strand of NC_136264.1, from coordinate 128,228,842 downwards.
TCAGATTTGTCCTCATAGTCATCTCTAGGCCACCTCCATGAATATTTGTTCTCCGCACCGGATTTACCATAACTCCCCTGGCTAACTCTAGGCGGGAAGTTAGGTTTGTGGAACCCCATCCTGTGTGTCAAGTCATAGTCATCTGCCACGGTTGCTGCCTCATACAACTCTGGTACTTTCTTTTCATCCAGATGTACTTTAATGTCCGCGTGGACACAATGTTTGAATTCCTCCACCAAGATCAATTGTCGCAACTGGTTGAAGTCTTTCCCAATCCTCTTCGAATCACACCACCAATCAAACATGGTTTCCTTCATTCTGGCAAACTCCACATGGGTCTCACTCTCCCTCTTCCTGGCATTCCTGAATTTTTGCCGGTAAGCTTCAGGGACCAATTCATAGGCTTTGAGAATGGTTTTCTTCACTGTCTCATAATCGGCACATTGGTCAATCGGTAAAGCCGAATAGATATCCTGAGCTTTACCCACCAAAACACTTTGCACTAACATAGTCCAGGACCCCACAGACCATTTTAGCATTTGAGCCACTTTCTCAAAGTGTAAAAAAAACTTGGCTACCTCCTTTTCATTGAAGGGTGGAACCAGCCTCACATGCCGAACAACATCCCAAGTGTCCTGACTAGTTGTCGAACTAGCCGGCATGGATACGCCTTCTCTCCGTTCTCCCATTAATTCCAGCTCCTTGAGTTTAAGCTCCTTCTGGTACTCCATGTCACGTTCCTTTAACACCCTTTCGGCTCTCCTTTGCTCTGCTCTTTCCCCTGCTCTTCTTTCTTCTTCAGCTCTCCTTTCCTCTGCTCTTCTCACCTCTGCTTTCCTTTCCTCTGCTTTTAACCTTTCCTGGCTCTGCAGTTGCATCTCCATTTTCCGGAGCTCCACATTTTCTTTTTCCTCGGGTAACCAATCCAAGGCTACCTCTGTCCATGTTCCTGGTCCCACCAGAGATTCTACCACCAATGTCTGCATCTCTGCTTTCTTCATATGAGCTCAGACCTCCAAGTTAAAATGTTTGGCCAATATCAAGAGTTCCGATCTTTTTAACGCTTGGAACTGTGCCTCATTAGGGGACGCCGCAAACTGTTCTGCATCAAACACTATGGTGACTATTAGTTAACACCTGTTAACCTTCACACAAAAATTCAAATTTTTTTTTTTTGAAAAATTGGGAATGTTAGAAAAATTCCAAATTTGGGAATTTTGGGAATGTTAGGGAATTCTATCCCGGACGAGATTTCAATTTCTGTTAACAAAGACGAGCCCACAATTTCAATTTTGGCCAATTTTGGACGAGCTCCCAATTTCCGTTACTCGGACGAGCCCCCAATTTCAATGTGGGCCAATTTTAGACGAGCCCCCAATTTCTGTTACGTGCTCCTCCCCAAACCCCCTGGTCACGGTGTACCTCTGAGCCCCGAGAAGAGTCACGGCAGAAAAATGTGTTTGGGCTTCCTCTTCCTGAAAAGCGCTATCTATCTATAATTCCAGTAATCTCTGTGTGTATGTGTGTGTGTATGTCTGTGTGTTTGTCTGTGACCGCTGTTTCTCGACAACCACGGGTCCGATATACTTGAAACTTGCCAGGTATATTGCTGGGGACCTGAGGATGTGCCTTTTCAAGGTTTCATATTAATCGGAGAAGTAGTTACCGAGCTATGGCGATTTAGCCGTTCGCCGTTCGCTTTGGCTTTGCGAATGGACCAAACCATTTCATGTAAATAGAGGGGGGGGGGGGGGGGTTCTACCGTACTCGCAAGCCGTTCGCTTTGGCTTTGCGAATGGACCAAACCATTTCAGGTAAATAGAGGGGGGGGTTCTGTGGTCGTTACTGCCACGTGGTTTCAAAGTTTTTTTTTGTTGTTGTTGTTTGCACGCATGTTTTTTTGCACCCACGTACGGGCACGCCCTAGTATAAAATAAATGCATTATTATTATTATTATTATTCTGTATTTCAAGGATCAATGGTGAAGCCACACCAATTGTTACCAACAAACAAATATTGTATTAAGATCACACAAGAATAACAGTACAACAATAATATTAATCAAAAGTACAATCAATATATATCCTATGATGGTACCATAAGTTTCGTAATATATAACTCACTGTGCTCCAAGTGAGTGAAACAAGAACATTCCCAATGTCTCTTTCCCGGCTTCAACCCAAAGTTGGTTCCGGTTTCAAGCCAAAGTCGATCCCGGCTTCAAGCCAAAGTCGATCCGCTCCAGCGATCGTCAGAACGATGTCTAATCGAGACCAGAATCCCGTTCGGATGACAAGTACAGTCCCACTGCCAAAGCTGCGCAAAGGCGCCCTCCAGGCGACTGGGAAATCACAAGGCGCCCTGCAGGCGACTGGGAAATCTCACCCTCGCGTATGGACGTTTCAAAGCTTACAGTCGGCGAACCGCAAATTAATCTTCAAAAGCCACGTTGCGCACACACACACACACACACACCAGATTGACGTCTGAATGCGGTGAAAACGGCTGAAGTGAAGCAAAGAAAATTTGCGCGACGCGCAAAGTGCGCGAGTCAAAATGGCCGACGGCCCGTACTCGAGACGTAACGACAGTCCAACGATTCTCTTCGGAATCGACCGCAAAACCTGACACGCAGGTTGATCTGTCACAGCGATAACAACTCTGTCACATGAATCCATTTCCTGGGAAACCCAAAGTTCACTCGTGACTCTTGCTCGCCAACGTTCGCTCCAAACCTCCGAGTAGCTCGGCACTCGGCTCCTTCTTGTCCGACTCACTTGCTCCGCCTTCATTTCCTCCTCTTCCTCTTCCGGTTCCCGATCCGGGACCAGCCAGCCTCACATGCCTACCAACATCCTAGTGTGGTATGAGGTGTCATGAAAAACAGCTCCCGTGCGATTTGCGTGCTAAAATTGATTTTTTTGCTTTGTTGGATTGATTTTAGGTCAATTTATTCGAAAATAATGGGGTTCAAATTTTCCGACCCCTGGACCCCCTTTTAAGGGGTGTTTTGTTTCCAGTGACCCCCGGGACTGACCATGCGACTTTCTCCCCTAACAACTGAGAGATTTTATTGATCACGGGGTCGTTAGAGAGGTTTTTGATGACGCTAAATCCATTTATGATACTTTCGAAGTGACCGGAAGTGGCGATCCCAGATTTCCGTTCACCAAAGATGCTAAGGTCAAGGTCATTCAATTGTAGCAATAAACTTAGGCATGTAATACCTCTTTTTTATGGTTTTCAGGCACAGGAAGACGTTTGGTGCAGTTATTTTTGCGATCTAGATGCCCTGTCGCGAGATAAGGACAAAAAAATATTGGTAGGCTTTACTGTAAACGGATTGCCCGCGCAATGCAACTCGATGGAGTGACGGATCTTCAGAGCATTTTCTCTCGATCTCGCTGCAACTTGTCCCGAAAGCTGGTAATGTTCACTTCGCTCAGTAGATTTAGAGGCTTGAGGGAAACTGTTGAGATACTGCTTCACTATACGAGCGAGGTGAGGTGTGGTAGTAAGAAGTCGGTCTAGGGCAGCTTCGTCTTGGCTCAATCCAACCATCCCGCCGTGACGCTTCAACCCTTTGATCTCTTGCTCCAGGGCCTGGTCGGTGAAAAGATGAGTGAAGGGAACTTCTGATTTTGCCACAACGAAGTCTCCTGATTTCAGGGCCTCCCACGTAACTGGATCATCCTCTTCCAGAGCATTCATTTGTGCAAGATGGACTGGCATTAGGCGAGCATAATTCAGGAGATCGCGCGCGAAGAAATACTTGATGAGGTTCTCTAAGGCAGCCAAGTAACCTTCCCAGTCAGCTGAACGGCAGGCACCTATGAGATGCAAAAGACTTTCCACTTGCTCGAGGTACTGGTTGAGAAATTGAGCGAGCTCGCCGATGTTGTCATCTTCTTTCTCATGGGGATTTTCTGAGTACGAGGACCGGATGTCGTTGTAGATATCAACCATGTCTTGGCTACAGTCGTGGAGAGCTTTCTTGAGAGCAACGCATTGGTCACAAAGTGGTTCAGGTGGATGATCAGAGAAAATGGCGTCAAACTTCATCATCATGATCGCCAGGCTAGTCGTGATGTGGTACTCAACTCCTCGCTTGTATGCCTTGCCACCATAGACCCCACGAAGACCTGCAGAAGTGTATGTGCCGCTTTCAATCGCACACGTGTCAATGCCACTTCCATCGATTGTTTTGCCAAGAGCGTGCAGGGCAGCAAACGCAATATGCAGAACGCCCGCTCGGAGAATCCAGTTGGTGTTATTCACTGACTGCTGAATCTTGAGGGCGCGGCTGTAAAGATCAAGATCGAGCGTTATGAGGGTTCTTCTCTCAGGACCAACCACAAAAGCAAATATGCCCTGAGTCAACATCAGAACAGTATAGAGGGTCGAGTAATCCGTTGGAGAAGTCTTGAATAGCGGAGCGATCACTTCTGTGTTAGTCGGGCTCAGACTCTGACAGGAGCGTGATAACAGAAGAGATTTAGTAGCACCCCATGTTGGCATAACTTCTTCCTTTGCTAACTCCTTACCTTTAAGGATTCGTTTTGTCACTGAAAGAATAGGATCGTCGGAATATCTGGGGTTTTGACCTGCGGTCTGACCTTGCAGTTCTTCAGTCTCTTGCTGCTCTATATTCTCCACACGTTGGTCATTTAGCTTTTCACCACCTCTGTCATCAGTACCGTAGTAGTTGGCAAGCGCCCAGGTGTGAGTGAAGTCTTTGGAAATCTTACTCCTCTGCTTTTCTAGATGGTAGACCTCAAATCGAATTGGTTTAGGTTTAATGATTGGCTCTTGCAGGTACTTGACTTCGAACGCGAGTGGTGCCGGTGCGAGAAGTTTCTCTGGGATGACAAGTGGTTGGTTGATGGGCTCGCCATCTTCTGCTCACTGGTTGATCACGATCACTGTGCCATGGAATGTGTTCTGTCCAGTCGGTATGTCTTCTAAGAGGTCGATGTTATCAACAGCGAACCAGATGTTCAATCCCTTCTTGATGAAATCAGGCAGACAAAATCCACCAGCCTCCTTCATTCGCTGAAGAACGCCTTGCTCTATGCGCTTTTCGAGATCAAGGAGCCTCTGGTAGTCGCTCCCAATGTAAACTTCTGATAGGTTATTGACGAGGTTTTTGTCACGAACTCTGGAATGAATGGTGAGCGGCAAGCCTATTGAGAGGGGCGTCTGGGCAGTTTGCTGAAAGATTTCGTTTTGTTTTGGCTGATGCTTTACCTGGCGATCGGTTTGAGTATTCTGGACGAGAAACTGGCAAGCAACATCAACAGTTTTGTCCACTTGTGCATTGTGCATTTCAGAAATTTTGAGAACATGACGGCCAAATAGGAGATGAGTGAGGAAGAACTGGAGAAGTGGAGGATTCTCAAAGTCTTCAAACATTCCCCTGAACGACCAGCTTCGATGCTGCATTATCTCTTCCCTTAGAATATTTGCCATGTTCTTCAAGTTGCCAACTGTGTCGTCGTTATCCAGCTGTGCAGACCTCAGTTGCATGGCCTTCCTAACCGCCAGTGAAAGAACGAGGTTGTCGGGCTCATTTTTGCGTAGTGATTGGACGAACTGGATATTCGGAAGCCGTTCAGTAATGAGCTTTTTCAAATGCTTGCGGTAGTTGGTTGTCTGATTGATCTCTACATTATACCTCTTCAAAATGGACAAATATGCACCATTCACTTCAGCCATGTTCAGAGTAAGATCGTCCGCAGTAAGAGTATTTTGGACGGAGAGAAGCAACTGTTCATCACATAGAGAGCCAATAAGCTGGGTATTACTACGATCTTTTCGCGTTAAAGTGCGCTGCGCGTATCGTAAACATTTCCTATGATAGTATTTTTCAAGAGCAGAGGCATCCCCAGCGTCTTCTAACTCGGACACGCAAGTTCTGATGCGGTCATCCTGAGTCTTGAGCTTTATCTCGAGGAAGTTTTCACCCATCTTGTCAGAGTAAACACGATGGGGAGGTTCTGATATGTTATTAGAACAAAAGCTACATGACGAGAACAGACACACCTTTTCCTTCGGGATGGTTTTTGTTCTTTTAGGTCGGGTAGAGTCAGCCACACTGGAAGGTCGTCCAGGCCCACGCGCAGGGCATGCAGGAGAATCAAACCGGACTCGTTTAACCCTTAGCCGTTCAATCATGCTTGTGTTGACGATGGGTTTTCGACATTCGCTATGATACCATACTGATTTCCGTTCAGATTCACCTAAGCTAGCTAACCGATCTGTAAGTCGCTTAATATCACCCTGACCCAAAGACAGTCGCTCGTTAGCACAATAAATAAGTTCACCAATCATATCAGGATTGTTTATCAGTCTCTTCTTTGATGTAGCTCCCTCATTGCAGATGATGCACACGCTGTTCTTCTCAGACATGACCTCTAGATGGTTTTGTACCAGTCTCTGTCAGCCTTCTTTCTGAAGAAAAGAAAAAAAAACAGCCTTGAGCATTTTACCAATATTTTTTTGTCCTTATCTCGCGACAGGGCATCTAGATCGCAAAAATAACTGCACCAAACGTCTTCCTGTGCCTGAAAACCATAAAAAAGAGGAAATACATGCCTAAGTTTATTGCTACAATTGAAATGACCTTGACCGTAGCATCTTTGGTGAACGGAAATCTGGGATCGCCACTTCCGGTCGCTTCGAAAGTATCATAAATGGATTTAGCGTCATCGAAAACCTCTCCAACGACCCCGAGATCGATAAAATCTCTCAGTTGTTAGGGGAGAAAGTCGCATGGTCAGTCCCGGGGGTCACTGGAAACAAAACACCCCATAAAAGGGGGACGGGGGTCAGAAAATTTGAACCCCATTATTTTTCAATATTTTGACCTCGAATTAATCCAACAATGCAAAAAAATCAATTTTAGCACGCAAATCGCACGGGATTACACTTCATACCACACTATCCCAAGTGTTTGTGCAGACCTGTGGCCTCTGTGGTTGTTGCTTTGCCATAGCTCGTCTCCAGATCTAGATCTGTAGCCCGTTCAAGTATGCTGACATTACACCAAGCCTCAGGACTTCCCCTTTCAACTTCTTCGACATCTTTTTGTCCATCATCAAACCGTCCACTTTCATCAAACCCTCTGCTTTACAAATAAGAAAAAGAAGTAAAGCAAATAGCTTAAAATGAGTAGAGTATTAAAAATGAAAGCTAAAAGGGCATGTTGAAAAGTAGTGCCTGCTATTCTTTTTCTCCAAAACAAGTTACGATATTCAAATGAAACAAAGACAGATACTAACATCAATCTTTATTCTACCATGGTGCATATTTATTTTTCAACATAATCACCACTGCAGTCCACACGTTTTTTCCAACGTACACATAGTTTGGTGATGCCGTCACGATGGAACCGCATCCTGCTGACTTAACCAGCGCTTCACAGCAGCCTTGACATCATTGTCGGGGAAAAGAAGCTCCCAACGAAGGTGTTCCTTAAGCTTGGGGAAGCAAGAAAATCGGACTGAGTCAAGTTGGGGCTGCGGCTCCTTTGTGGTGGTACTTTATTGGCTATCTCTTACTCTTGGAATCGTAATTGTGCACTCAACTCTCATGTCCAGTATATCATCCCAACTCTCATCTCCAATCAGTCAACCCAATTCTCCTCTCCAGTCAATCATCCCATCTCTCCTCTCCAGTCAATCATCCCATCTCTCGTCTCCAGGCAGTCATTCCAATTCTCCTCTCCAGTCAGTTGTCAAAACTCTCATCTCCAGTCAGTCATCCCAACTCTCATCTCCAGTCAGTCATCCCAACTCTCATCTTTAGTTGGTCATCCCAACTCTCATCTCCAGTCGGTCATCCCAACTCTCATTGGTCATCCCAACTCTCATATTCATTCGGTCATCCCAATTCTCCTCTCCAGGCAGTCATCCCTATTCTCATATTCATTCTGTCATCCAAATTCTCATCTCCAGCCAGTCATCGCAACTCTCATCTCCAGTTGGTCATCCCAACTCTCATATTCATTCGGTCATCCCAATTCTCCTCTCCAGGCAGTCATCCCAACTCTCATCTCTAGTTGGTCATCCCAACTCTCATCTCCAGTCAGTCATCCCAACTCTCATTGGTCATCCCAACTCTCATATTCATTCGGTCATCCCAATTCTCCTCTCCAGGCAGTCATCCCTATTCTCATATTCATTCTGTCATCCAAATTCTCATCTCCAGTCAGTCATCCCAACTCTCATCTCCAGTCAGTCATCCCAACTCTCATCTCCAGTCAGTCATCCCAACTCTCATCTCCAGTCAGTCATCCCAACTCTCATCTCCAGTCAGTCATCCCAACTCTCATCTCGTCAGTCATCCCAACTCTCATCTCCAGTCAGTCATCCCAACTCTCATCTCCAGTCATCTCATCCAAACTCTCATCTCCAGTCATCTCATCCAAACTCTAATCTCCAGTCATCTCATCTCTCATCTCCAGTCATCTCATCCAAACTCTAATCTCCAGTCATCTCATCTCAACTCTCATCTCTAGTCATCTCATCTCAACTCTCATCTCTAGTCATCTCATCCAAACTCTCATCTCCAGTCATCTCATCCAAACTCTCATCTCTAGTCATCTCATCTAAACTCTCATCTCCAGTCATCTCATCTCAACTTTCATCTCCAGTCATCTCATCCCAACTGTCATCTCCAGTAATCTCATCTCAACTCTTATCTCCAGTCATCTCATCCCAACTCTCATCTCCAGTCATCTCATCCCAACTCTCATCTCCAGGCATCTCAACTCTCATCTCATCCCAACTCTCATCTCCAGTCATCTCATCCAAACTCTCATCTCCAGTCATCTCATCCAAACTCTAATCTCCAGTCATCTCATCTCTCATCTCCATTCATCTCATCCAAACTCTCATCTCGTCATCTCATCCAAACTCTCATCTCTAGTCGTCTCATCTCGTCATCTCATCTCAACTTTCATCTCCAGTCATCTCATCTCAACTGTCATCTCCAGTAATCTCATCTCAACTCTTATCTCCAGTCATCTCATCCCAACTCTCATCTCCAGTCATCTCATCCCAACTCTCATCTCCAGTCATCTCAACTCTCATCTCATCCCAACTCTCATCTCCAGTGCTTCACAACACTGATGTCGTCGTGCTGCCCCTCTGTTATTTTGACTAACATGGCACTGAGACATCTAGTGTCAGAATCTTGAAACTTCGCACCTAGTAGTGGGAAGAACTAATGTGCGGATTGTGTTTTGTTTCATTCGAATATCTTTACCTGTTTTGGAGAAAAATAATAGGAGGCATTACATTTCAACAGGCCCTCCTACATTGATAGAAATTAAGTAAAATCAACTCATAAAATATGAACACTTTAAAAGCGATTTAAAGACTGTGACTGATGTGGCAGTGTGGATCTTAAATGGCAGAGAATTCCACAGTCACGGAGCTTTGCTGAAGAATTCCCGGTCACCAAAAGTGTTCATCTTGTTGTGGGTAACAGCTAGAAAATTCCCTGTGCTGGACCATAGCTTTCTTGCAGGGGGTACCACGGTGTAAAAATGTGAGATATGTAGAGAGGAACCAATTATAAATATAGTTGAAATGCTTTTTAACAGAATTTTAAGATCTATACATTGATATAATGGAAGCCAGGGAAGAGTCTTGAGAATTGGAGTAACATGATCAAACTTCTGATCCTTATTCACGAGCTTGGTATTGCATGAGAGAGCGTACACTTTTGTGGAGTATTCCCAAACCGAATCAATACCAGATGCTGTGGAGATGGCAAAGCAATGCTATTCTGAAAGAACAAGATGTCCCTGCCAATTGGCCTATGTGGTCTCATTACTAGACTACGGATTTTTATGTTAAGAAAATAGGCCTTTTATGTTTTGAAAAGCGGGAATTTTTTTTTTTTATGTGAAAAAATCCCGAAATATTTTTTTCCCCCGTTTTATTCATTTTTTATTATTACCAAGTTTTTCAGAAATCAGTCAAAAAAAGAACAAAAAATGGTAAGCTTTTTCCTGCACAACATTAAGCACTCTGGGCTAGTAAACAGGTAAAAAAATGACGTTCAGGTACCTTTATTGCAACCGCATTGTTTGATAAGTAGAGGACTAGAAGAAATTGACAAGACCCTTTTAGGAACGGTTAAAGTAGGTGTTTGAAATCATTATCTTGGTAATGTTCTCCTTGGTGAGGCGGTGTCGGCGGTCGGTGAGGATGTTTCTGTAGACGGAGAAGGACCTTTCCACGTCGACGCTGACGATGGGGCAGTACCTCAAGAGGGGGATGTCAGCAAGCTTGACTCCAGCCGGCACACCAACCTCAGATCCGTGCTGATCTCCATCCAGGATCAAAGCCACTGTCCTCAGCACACCAATGTCGGGATTGCGCTGCAGCACCGCCTTGAACTTGGTGAGCAGGATCTCCTTACGGCAGCCTCGGATCTTTTCGAGCTCCTCCTTGGCCTGATCAAGGAGCTGGAAGGCCTTGGCCAGCTCCATGCCGGCCTCCTCCAGCTGCTTAAGGATCTTCGGGATGAGCGACACGTGGGCATTTAAGAAGACCAAACTGAGCTTGATGTCCGCCTTTCCGAACAGGTCCTTGGCACTCCGGATTGCCATCGCGTCGTCATCATTCAGCTGGTCCACAATGTCCTTGACGGCCTCGAAGTGCTCGGCGTAAAACACCGCGGCGTCGATCCACGTCCCCCACCGAGTCAGAATGGGCTCCGGGGGGAGAGAAAGATTGGGCTGCTGCTCCTTCCAAAAGACAACACGCGACGGGGCTTTGACGAACACCTTCTTCGTCATGGCAATCAGGTCGTTGACGTCCTTGAACATTTCTCGGACTGTCTCGCAGACACGGTGGAGCGCGTGGGCAACGCAAGTCACATGCAGCAAGTCCGGGAAGAGTTCCTTCAGGGCATGGCCGGCCTTGATCATATAGGCCGCGGCGTCGCTGACGAGGACCTTGAGGCACTCCGGCTTGAAATCAGGCCAAAGATAGCGCAGCGTGTCATTGACTGCACGCACGATCTCCCCGGAGTTGGTCTTCCCCAGAAACATGCACTGGACGAGGTGGGGACGAAAGTACCCCTCCTTGGACAAGCGTCCCGCGATGATGTTGGCCACATATCGACCTGCCGAATCGGTCGTCTCGTCGACGGACAGCCAGATGGGCTGCTGTCCGAGGTCGGCACGGATCCCCGCCAAGGCCTCGTCGTAGCACTTGTCGAGGTAGTGCTTTCGAATCCAGCTTTCATCGGGGATCTGGAGAGTGATGTGCTTCTCCAGGAACGACCGGAGGGCAGGGTTTTCCAATTTCGACCATGGGATGCCAGCGGCCAGCATGGCCTGGCACAACTCCTGAGCCACGACGTCGCACTTGTGCCTCTTTCCGCCACCAAAGTCCTCCATGGTGGCTTGCGTGACCGTCCTCTTCTTCTTCAAGGCCAAGTTGCTCTTGTGGCGGTCTCCTCGGACATGTTGGGCCAGCTCAGACTTCTGCTTCGCCCGGAAAGTCTTTTCACAAGCTCGACAGAAAGCCGTGTCACTCGACACGTACTTGAAGGTGGCCCCATCGCCGCCAGCGTTGAATTCCTTCAGCCACTTGTCACGAAGAGCAGCACTCATCTTGATAGGAGACTTGTTCACACTTTGTGTACACTCTCTCACTGTAGTACACCGCCTCACTGCTGTACACGCTGGGGACGCAACGCACGCAAGTGGACGCAACGTTTTGTTTTTGAGATCGATCGCAGTTAAAAATTTCGATCGCAGTTACAAATTTCGATCGCAGTTTAAAATTTCGAAAAATTCCCTAATTGTTTTTAGCATTGCCAGACATTTTCGACCAAAAAGGGCATTTTATTTTATTTTTCCCGAAAAAGGGCGAAATTCTTTTTTTCTCCGAAAATAGTAAAATAATTTTTTTGCGCGCAAAAAAGCCGTTTTATGTGAAAAAATATTTTTTATTTTTTCACATAAAAATCCGATGTGCACTCATTACAGTACGTTAGCTTTGAGATTGGTCCCTCGTAATAGACACATAATATGGTGTTTGACAAAAACATGGTCAGAGGAGCCGAGAGGGGTGGAGAAGGTATGGGAGAGATCGGATAGAAAGTTATTTATTATCTCGTTCAGGACGGAGGACATATCAATTGCAAAATCTGGGTTAGGAGGTTTATAGATTGGTGCAGGCCCAAAGAGCGACAAAAAAGGCCTTTGCTGCAGTGTTATGGCTGGTTGTTGCAGAGATAAAACCCAGCCAGCTGCCATTGTGGCATTTGAATTCGCCACAGATGAGGAACAAAGACTTTATATGGATGGTTATGAGTTGATTTGTTTGTAGAAATAGAGGCATATTGGGAGTAATCAGGAAGAAGCTGAAACAGAAACTAGAAGGTTGCAAAATACAGAGGACAAAGGAAGGACTGCAAAATAAACATGTTAAATTAAGACATAGCTGTGAAGAAATCTGCATGAAGGGATAAAACAAATTACAGAGAGAACAAGTTGGGAACAGCTAAGAAGAGAAACATGGCAACAGTTTATAAGATCTCCAGACAGCTAACCACAGACAGAACAGGAGGGGACAAGCCAGTAAAATACAAACAAGGAAATATACTCACTTCAGAGAGGGAGCAGATGGAAAGATGGGCAGAACACTTCATAGAGGTTATGAGCAGTGTGAACAATGACTGGGAAGATGAGATTTAAGAGCGGAAATGGAAGGGATCTACCAATTGACTCAGGACCAATCTACCAATTGATCAAACAGTCTGAAGTACGAGATGCTATGAAAAGTCAGAAGAACCGGAAGGCACCATGGGGGCGGATAACATAAATGTAGAGCAGTACAAATGCAGTGAGGAAGTAGCAACATATACCCTACATCGCTTAATAAACGAGATTGATTAAATTTGATTAAACTTAATTGATTAAACGAGACTTCCGACTTCCGGTTCCTCGGGCGAGTGAAGCGTACTTCGAGCTCTCCACGGCATCGAAGTTTGAGTGTTTTCCCATTCTTGTCTTTGTCAAATTTCCACTGGTTATTTTGCTGTGTACGTGTTATTGTGTTTCTGGTTGGTATTGGTTTGTAATTCGTACAAACTTGTGTGTAATTAATCGTTTTCTGGGTCGTACCTCGTGCGCGGCCTAGTAACTTGGGGCTTCCCTCCCCCCCCCCCCCCCCCCCGTCGGTGTTTTGTCGATTTGGGTTCTTTCCTTCACTGTATTGCTTGTTTCTTTTATTTTATTTTCTCCCCCCTCACCTCACCTCCCTAGACAAAGAATTCTATATTGATTCTTTCTCTCCTCCCAGACACGTGCTTGTACGCTCTCCTCCTCGTCTCGACTTGTGCCCCGCCCCCTGTATCTCGTTTTTCTTCCGCCTCTGCTCCTTCTTTCTCAAATCCACGTTCTCGTTTGGAGACTTTTCCCAGATTGTTTTTCATGGTTTTCATGGTTCTGTTTAGATATTGTTGGAATATGTTTAAACCGCAGCCGTGATGCTGACGCCACCCCCCCCCCCCCCGAATTTCCATGTTTTAAACGTTTCCCAGTGTGTACCCTGGTCAGAATAGGTACACCGTATCCCTGCGTGTCGTAAGAGACGACTAAGAGGGTTGGCGTCAAGAAGGGCATCCGGCCATGAAAACATTGCCTCAAAAAGAGAACGATGACAATAAATTACAAGTACATATGGGCAGGGTGCAGCCCGAAGTGGAGATCGGTTTCTGAGGTTTGGGACATGGAATGTAGGGACAATGACAGGGAGATCAGGAGAAGTGGTGGAAGTATTGGTCAGAAGAAGAGTGGACATATGTTGTGTGCAAGAGATGAGATGGAAGGGAAGTGGTGTGAGAATGGTGAAGGGTAGGCAGGGACAGAAATACAAGTTTGTGTGGCAAGGGTGCCCGGAGGGCGTGAATGGTGTTGGTGTCCTGTTTTCTGAGGAGTTTGTAGACAGTGTGGTGAGTGTGACGAGAGTGAGTGAAAGGTTGATGATGGTGAAAATGATGATTGGAAAGCTCTTGGTGAACGTCATCTCGGGATATGCTCCGCAGGTTGGTCGAAGCAATGAAGAGAAGGACAAGTTCTGGTGTGCGATAGAGAAGCTGATGGAAAACGTGAAAGATGAGGAAGTTGTTGTGGTGGGAGGAGACCTGAATGGACATGTGGGAAGGAGTATGGATGGTTTTGAGGGAGTTCATGGGGGTTACGGATATGGTGTGAGAAATGGAGAAGGTGAAAGGATTTTGGAGTTTGCTGATGGAGCTGATTTGTAATACTCAGTTCCAGAAAGAGGATAATAAGCTTGTTACATACATGTCAGGTGGGTCGACGACAACCGTTGACTACCTGATGGTGCGTAGGCGAGATAGGGGGCACCTCCGGGACACAAAGGTGATCCCGGGGGAGGAGGCTGTTTCACAGCACCACTTGGTTGTCTGCGAAATAAGGGTGAAAGGTGCGAGGAGAGCTCGCCGGGTGAAGTACCAACCAAGAATGAAGGTGTGGAGGTTGAAAGAGGTGACAGTAAGGGAGGCATTAAAAGAGAGGCTGAGTAGGGTAGAGGATGATGTGGTTGAGCTTGAAAGTAGTTGGATGTCAATGAAAGCTAGTCTGTTGGGAGCCGTTGGTGAGGTATGTGGATGGACAAAAGGACCACCGAGGCACTCGGAAACATGGTGGTGGGATGATGAAGTTGGAAAGAGGATTGACGAGAAGAGGAAGAAGTTCAAGGAGTGGCAGAAGGCGAAGGGTACGGGAGCAGAAACAGCAGAGCATGAAAGTTATAAGGCAGCCAGGAAGGCTGCAAAGAAAGAGGTAGCAAAGGCGCAGGAGGCATGTAGGAAAATGTTCGGAGAACGCTTGGATTCGGAAGAGGGTCAGAAAGCAGTAGTCAGGATTGCAAAGCACATAGCGAAAGAGAGGTGTGATGTGATGGGGGTGAGTTGCTTGAAGGATGAAGTGGGACAAATTGTTGTCGACCCAGATGGAATTAAAGGAAGATGGAAAAGATATATGGAAATGCTGTTGAATACAGAGAATGAATGGGATGGCAACATAGAGAGTAACCCAGTTTTAGGACCGGCAGAGAAGATAACTGAGAAGGAAGTTGAGGAAGCGATAAAAGCAATGAAGAGTGGAAAAGCGGGAGGGCCGACGGGAGTTGTGGGAGATATGTTGAAGGCAGCAGGAAGTTGGGGTGTGAAGAGAATGACAGAGATCTGTAATCTGGTGGTGAAAGAAGGCCACATTCCAGTGGATTGGGAACTGAGTACCCTCGTCCCTCTATACAAGGGGAAAGGTGACCCTCTGGAGTGTGGCTCGTACCGAGCGATAAAGTTATTGGAGCATGGAATGAAGGTATTGGAAAGGGTGTTGGAGAGGAGGATAAGGAAGAAAGTGAAGATCGACGAAATGCAGTTTGGATTTATGCCAGGAAGAGGAACGACAGATGCGCTTTTCATTGTGAGGCAGTTGCAGGAGAAGTACATGGAGAAGAGGAAGAAGTTGTTTTTTGGGTTTGTTGATCTGGAGAAAGCATTCGATAGGGTTCCACGCAAAGTATTGACATGGGCATTGAGGAAGTTAGGAGTGGAGGAATGGTTGATCAGAGTAGTGATGGCAATGTACAAAAGAGCGCGCACAGCTGTAAGGACGAAGGATGGGAACAGTGGTGTGTTTGAGGTGAAGGTGGGAGTGCATCAGGGGTCGGTACTAAGTCCACTACTATTTGTAGCTGTGATGGAGGTGCTGGCTCAGAACGTAAAGGAGGGTTTACCGTGGGAGTTGTTGTATGCAGATGATCTGGTGTTGATTGCGGAAAGTATGGATGGACTGAAGGAAAAGATGAACAAGTGGAAGGAATGTATGGAGACAAAAGGTCTGAAGGTGAATATCGGAAAGACGAAGGTGATGGCAAGTGGTAAAGCATGTGGTGAGGTGGAAAGAACTGGGAAGTGGCCGTGTGCTGTGTGCAGGAAGGGTGTCGGAGTGAACTCCATTCAATGTACTATGTGCGCTGAATGGGTTCATCAAAAATGTAGTGGTCTGAGAGGGTCATTTACCAGTGTGGCAGCTACATTCAAATGTAAGGTGTGCACAGAGGGAGCTGCAGATGGAGGAAATGTTGAGTTGGATCTTGGAGACGGCGTGAAGCTGGAAGGTGTGAAAACATTTTGCTACCTCGGAGACATGCTGAATGGAGAAGGTGGATCAGACTCAGCAACGGTTGCTCGAGTGAGATGTGCATGGAAGAAGTTTCGGGAACTGAGTGGCGTGCTGATGAGGAGGAGAGTGTCGCTGAAGCTGAAGGGAAAGGTGTATGCTGCATGTGTGACAAGTGTTATGATTTATGGGAGCGAGACATGGGTAATGAACGTAGAGCAGCAACGAAGGCTGGAAAGGGTGGAAATGCGAATGGTTCGATGGATGTGCGGAGTATCGTTGAGAGAGAGGAAGACAAATGATGAATTGCGAAAGATGATGGGAATATTGCCTGTGATTGATGCTGTGAAGAGGAACAGGTCGAGATGGTTTGGTCATGTGTTGAGGAAGGATGAAAGTGACTGGTTGAGAAGAGTGATGGAAATTAATGTAGAAGGAAGTAGAGGACGGGGTAGACCGAGAAAGACTTGGCTAAAGATGGTGGAAGAAGAAATGCGGGCAAGGGGGTTAACAAGGAGAGATGCAGAAAATAGGGCAAAACGGAGAAGATTGTCATGGGGACCGCAAGGCTAACCCCCGCTCTAGCAGGGAAAATGGCCTTAAAATGCATGTTGTTGTTGTTGTTGTTGTTGCTTAATAAACGAGATATGGAAGCAAGAAAAAAAGGCCTGAGGAATGGAAATGTGGTCTCATAAACAACTACCAAAGAAAGGGGACATAATGGAATATGGGAAATGTGTGTGTGTGTGTGTGTGTGTGTGTGTGTGTGTGTGTGTGTGTGTGTGTGTGTGTGTGTGTGTGTGTGTGTGTGTGTGTATATATATATATATATATATATATATATATATATATATACATATATACATCCCATCTCATAAATATAGTTGAAATATTTCTTTCTCAAAAGGAAATAAAAGGATATATGTATATGATATAAATGGAGCCCAGCCTCTCCAACCGTAGCGCTTTATTCTAAAGTGTTTCTGCTGTCTTACAATAATATAAATGGTACCGTTGGAAAGGTAATAATCGATTTACCATAAACAAACATTGGTTGCTTCAATCACAAACTTGTCTTTTTTAAAAGCCCATGTTTCTGGGATTGAGGAAGAAGAAGCGGGAGCTCGAGCTTTAATGCAGCTGTACCGATGGCAACGTTTATTATTCTACGACAGCAGGAACCCTTTACAAGCATACAGGAGCACACAAAAGGAAATATAGTAATACTTCTTGAAGCAAAAGAAACATATAAAAGTACATGGAATGAGCACACAAACACCAACCACAGCCACAGCAACAACTATATGGGATGAAAGCTCCTTTTTCACGTATTTTACTTCATTTTACATTGTCATTGACACACAGATAGACACGCAATATATTTGTGAAGCACAACATGCTGTCTTTTGATTTTAAAAAGTCAGCGAAAGTGACGGGAAGTACGGTTAGTTGGCTTTGAAAAGGAATTCGACGGTGTGAATAGAGTCAATGTGGAAGATACTGAGAGTACCTGCAATGGATACAAATGCAGTGTAATTTGCAACAATAAGTTGTCATCTGAATTTGAAGCTAGTGCAGGGGTCAGACAAGGTTGCATGTTATCTATATTCCTGTTTATAGTGATATTGGACTGAGTGTTGCAGAAAAAACAAGGAATGGGATACCTTGGATGGACTAATTTCAACAGCCAGGGGAACTCTGCTTTGCAGATGAGATCTACATGGCGTCACAATACTTACATAACATTACAGGAGGGGAAAATGAATATGTATGACAACGGAAACAAAAAGCAAGTGGTACATTCATGAGACCCAAGGAAATGTGGAATTCATAGCAGTACAACACCAAAACTAAGCTGAGGATCTTTTTTTTTGTATACAAGATCGAGGCTCGTGTAAGAGTTAACATCAATCATAAAAAAACATAAACGGACACATAAAACATGTAATAAAAGGAGCGAGAGAAGATGGGGAGAGAGAGGGAAGCACACAAGCACAACAATAGTAGAGAACTGGGACATTGGGAGATCTGTGGTAGAGAGAGCGCTTGGGGGAGGGCTGGGAGAGGTATAAAACAAATGGACACTGCTAGGACTTCCAGGAAAGAAGTCGGTATCTCAAAAAGGTGGATCTGGGGTGAATTAACCAGGGTAGAAAAGATCAAGGCTTGGATAAGAGATGGTGGTGAACAGCTGTTTTAAAGACCTGGAGGGAGGAGTGGGATTGAAGAGAGTGAGGGAGTTTGTTCCAGAGGCAGGAGAAAAGAGGAATGAAAGAGTGAAGGTGAGCAGAGAGCCTTGATTTTGGCAGTTTAACCATAAGAGGGTTGCTGGCAGATCTTGTGCGACCTGAAGGAATATTTGGGGGACAGAGCACAGAGAGAGCTGGGGGAGCAAGGCCGGAGAGGAGTCGGAAGAAGAAATCTTTGACAGCAACATGGGCAGTCCTCCTCTTATGGATGTGAATCTTGGAAAATCAACAAATAAATAGCACACAAACTGGAGTCTTTCATATACAGAAGTCATAAGAAAATCTTGAGAATATTCTGGTCTGACACGGCTGGTGAGAAAGAGGTTTAAAGACTCACAGGAAGGAAAAACATCATATAAGAGATCAAAATTACGAGGTGAAGATGGATTGGTCACGTGTTATGTGTGGAGGATCAAAATATGTACACAGAAAAGAGCAATATGCTGGGAATCTGTCGGGAAAAGAATACTTTCGTGGCCAAGAGAGACCTGGCGACGTGCGGACGTGGAAAGGAAATGAAAGGAATGAATGTCACTTGGAATTAAATCGTAATATGGGCCCAAAACCAACAAAAGTGGCGAATGTTCATAAGAAGCTCCATATGATATGATTAGATAATAAGCAAGCAAGTTCATGCAACTTCCAATTATCTCCCAAAGTTAAAACATTTTTGAAGAATAGATGTTCTGCATTTGCTAAAGACATTAACATAACTCTTGAGCACTGTTATAGTGTCCACCAAAGTTATGTGCATTACGAAAGTTAGAGTATTTGTAATGCGCATTGTACGTACGTCAGTGTAATATGAATTACAAGAACATTACAGTACAATTACAGTACATGAATTCCAAGAACAATATTAAACAACGGACAAACCAATACAATATGTGTGAATGGAATTGGGGGTTAAATCCCAGGTTCACCAGCCCTGTGTTTAGATAGGGTTTACTACACTCGAGTAACGAATTGATCTTTATTTCACTTTTCTTCTTCACACGAGATTTCAAACCCATGACCGACATTTTACACGAACGTCCACAATGTTTCAGAACATTTTACTCTTATCTTCCCCCATCCAAAACCTTGATCTCTTCTACCCCCGTCAATTCAAATCCTGGAAGTTCTAGAATCCTGGAATTCAAATCCCCCACACCCTCCCCCACCCCCACCCTCCCATGCCTCCTCCGCCAAAGCCCTCTCCCTCCCACGGATCTCCCGATGTCCCTGTTCTCTGCAGTTGTACTCATGTGCTTCCCTCTCTCTCTCCCCATTTTGTCTCCCGCTCCCTTTATTGTATGTTTTTTGTGTCGGTTTTTTTTTTGTGATTGATGTTAGCTCTTACACGAGCCTCGATCTTGTATACAAAAAATAAAAAATAAACGCCGTCACTGGTGAACTCTCAAGGAGAGTTTAAAAGCTTCACGGCCTGATTAATGAAGGATGAATATTTTTTACGAGTACTTTATAAGCAAATGTACACGTTTGACCCCGCCGCCGCGCATACCACCGAAACATAATCATAAGATTGGTGTGCTGACATGTTTGCACTATTAAACATGAATTTAGAGCATTATTTATGAATACTTTGTCCAATATCGAAAATAAATTCAATTAACGGATGAAATTCCCTCTAGATTAAACCCCATAAATTTCATTTTACAAAATAAGAAACTTAATCATCATCACCAATCGGTTCATCCCTTTATTTATGAACAGCATTCTGTTTATTATAAACAACAGTGCAGTTAAGAACTATAAAATTATACTGCGACGGTTTGCTGGGCACATCAACTTTTACAAGGTCACAATTAACTGCATCCAAACGACACTTGCTTGACTTTTAACAGAACACAATCTCACCATTAATACTTTAAAGAATTAAACTTCAATTCATTTGTAGATTTATTACCTTATTTGTGTGATGTTCATATGCGTAAGTTATCTGTCACAAGCGAGGTCCAAAGAATGCTTTGGATTCGAGATGACATTCCAAATATAGTTTTTGACAGGAAAGAATAAAAACATTTACAGAGAATAACCACACTAATAATAAAAAATCACCTTCTGACTTTGTTCAGGTGGTTAAGAATCGAACCTGAAAATATTGGATTTTTAATTTTTTTTTGTATACAAGATCGAGGCTCGTGTAAGAGCTAACATCAATCACAAAAAAAAACGGACACATAAGACGAAATAAAGGGAGCGGGAGACAAGATGAGGAGAGAGGGGGGAAGCACACAAGTACAACATTTGAGAGCAGGGACATCGGGAGTTCTGTGGGAGGGAGAGGGCTTGGGGGGAGGAAGCGTGGGAATGGGGGGGGGGGGGGGGGGGGAGGTGTGGAGGTGGGAGAGGTAACAAAAAAAAAACACATGGACACAGCTAGGACTTCAAGGAAAGAAGTCGGTATTTCAAAAAAAGTGGATCTGGGGGTGAATTAACGGGGGTAGAAGAGATGAAGGTTTTGGATGGGGGAAGATAAAAGGTCGTGGTGAACAGCTGTTTCAAAGACCTGGAGGGAGGAGTGGGATTGAAGAGAGTGTGGGAGTTTGTTCCAGAGGTGGGAGTAAAAGAGGAATGAAGGAGTGAAGGTGAATAGAGAGTCTTGATGTTATTACAGTGCTTAATCAATTTAACTAACTCGGGTCCCAATATTTATCGTTGCTTGTGAACTCTGTCAATTCATTATTACTATGAAAAACTAAACAACACTCGATAAAGCTGCACCCCCACCAGGATGAACAGTTTATGTTTTGTATCCCACTGATAGGCCAGATCTGGATCCGGACCTGAAACAAAATCTAATCGGCTTGTTCTTGTCACACCCAACCTGTCCACCAAGTTTTATCACAACCCGTCCGCAACGTTTTAAGATATCGTGATATATATCGATTTTGGATCCATCACTCAATGGTGAAGAATCACTTAAAAAAATTAGGGTACCCGGATCTTCTCCAAAATCTAATCAATTCGTCCTTGCCAGACATCCAACCTGTCCACCGAGTTTCGTCTGAATGCATCCATAACTTTTTGAGATATCCTCCTCACAGGCAGACAGACATAGGGGTTTCACAGGGGTGAAAACCAAACCTCCGTCACCGAAGATAATTTAAAAAATTGCAGATTCAAATTTAAAAACGAAAGTTGAAAAAGACATTTCGTTGTGATAAATTGTCCAATGAAATGAAATGAAATACAATGACAAAGTAAATGTCAGGTGCAAAGATGAGAATCGTTATTAAATCTAAAGCAATTTTAAAGTACTATATCTTAATCATTAGAATGCACAGTTAATCCTTCAAATGGGAAGAATTATACATTCCAGTTTGGAAACAATGAGCATGAGAGCAGCTAGGAAAGACAAGGAACCAAATCCGGCTTTATCCGGAAACAGCTCCCACAAGCTGTGACCGAGATATTAAAACTCAGATTTTGTGGCTCAAATGGCCTTGCAAAGAGGTAAGAAAAAAAAAGAAGTCTTTGTGCTCACATCCAGATATACAACCGCAAAAAGAAAAAATGCTCATGTGATCAAGGAAGATTAGTCACAAGGATCATATCGAATAAAGGGAGGTCTGTGTCATTGGTTGTAGAACAGAGTTAATGTCTGCCAATTCACTTGCACCTTGGAAAGGTTTTTTTTTTTTTTTTTTCCACCATTCCATTTGCTGTGTGCCTAAAACCGTTACATCATCTCACCAGTTATGCCGGCGAGATGAATACATTAAATCATGAGCTCTTCCTCACCAAAGGCCAGTCACAACCCTCACTTCACTTCCGATCACGTCTAATCCTACTATTAATTTGCCATTGGTCACTGGCTTTGACACTAATACAAATTTTATTGTGGGCCCTAGAGGTCAGAAAGCTACTGTACATATATCGAACAATCAGTTTCAAATGGAGCACCTCGCCGCCATTAGAGCATTTAAATTGCCTCAGATGTGGCAATAAATATGAATTGTTGCTCACGGCTTGCCAGCTTGATGACAGAAGACGCCATTTGCATTTTTGCCTCCACCGCCCCTACTCCGTTTATAACCCCGTGCGGGCACTGGCGTGCTCTCTAGCCAGGAAAATGGCCTCAAAATGCCTGTTGTGTTGTGTTGTTGGGCACTGGCGAGTTAGAAAATTGGGGAAAAATATCACCAAGAGACTAAACAAACATCGCACTTGTAATAAAGGACAAGAAAACACAGAATATTTATTTGTTACAATCTTTAGTCTTGTGAAAATAGTTTTACAAAGAAAAACCCATCAACCAAATGAGGCTTATGTGGCAAAAGGCAAAAAAAAACAAAAAAAAAAACAAACAAACTGATAACATTCAGGCAAATTTATCATTTCTTGAAATCTCACGATATTCCACTTTGCCACACAATAACTCAAGAGTAAAAAGGAGCAAATTAAATAGTTGTCTATTATTGAAAAAATATTCACAACAGCTGCAGCTTAGGTATTTATAACTACTGCGTAATGTACAGAAGCAACAAAAATCTTATACACGTATGTGGAGTATCTCATAGAATCATGATACATTCTGCAAAAGAAAAAGATGCATTCCATCTTCATTACAGTTTCTGATGATTTCATGTAAATCAGCACCATTGTGCTACATAAACAGCAGTTGGCACGGTTTGAAAAAGATTAAAACTAGTGAGGAACGAGTGGGGGAAGTAAGGAGGGCGGCAGTGCGGAACAATGAGGAATTAATAAGAGAATAGCCAAGTCCAAAAAACATGGACAAAGTCTCTGATTATGTTATGGTCAGCCTATCAAATGTTGCATGAATTGGCATCCTCATACATCGACAGTTCCTAAACCACAGTGTGTCCTGAAGTTGAGATGCCAGTTGCTTCTGGGCCAGCAGTTGTTCCTGGTCCGACTGCTTCATCCAGAAAGGTACGCAGAGCCATAAAATATCCCCGACACTGCCACGTGCCATTGTGCGTCCCGTCCGTGAAGGTGGCCAAACGCTTTAGCCTAGCTGGAGAAAGTTCCCAAAGCCGACGCATCATGGCCGGTGGAACGAGTGTGTCTGCCTCCCCTGAAACAAACAACGTTGGCTCGGAGCAGCTTCCAATCGTATCAGAAGACGAAAAAAGATTTCGGAAGCAGAAGCGTGGCAGGCGGCCCAGAGGAAGGCCAGGGCAGAGTGCAGAAGCCATGTTAGGAATACTGGTGAAGGTATTTTCCAGCAATAAAGCTGCGAGGCAGCCGGGGTGTTGGGCAGCAAGGTGTACGGCGACTGCGCCACCCAAGGAACGTCCAAAGGCAATGATTCGTGAAGAATCAACATCTGGGCGACCACGTGCATATGCAAGGGCAGCTGCAGCATCTGCATACAGGCCAGCCTCACCAGGCGTTCCGTCACTGCGTCCATATCCTCGATAGTCCAGTAACAGGACAGACACTGCATAACAAGAGTTGGGAGATTATCGGAATATGTTAAAGGTAAAATTAAAATCAAGATTGAGAGAAGGTGTTCGCCCAGGAGAAACAATATCACCGAAGCTCTATACAGCTACATTGAAAGATATTTACAAGACACTGAATGGGGAGGACAAAGGTCTGAAGATTAATGGAGCTTACCTGTCACCTAATATTTGCAAACATCATTGTATTTACAACATATGCAGAGCAATTACAGTCACAAATTCAGGAAATGCATGAACTTAGCAGCAAATGGTTCTTAAAATGAACTTGAAGAAAACAAAAGTAACGTTTAACAAATAAATTTAAGACTCTTTCCAAGCCAGTTGCTGTAAATGACATAAAATTAGAAAACAGTTAGGTATATTTGGGTGAATTGATATCATCAACTGAGAACCAGGTGTGTGAATAACCAGAAAAACAAAATGGGCTGGATTGGAAAATTAATTCGTGCAGTATTATCAAAAGGAAACTGCCTTTATAGCTAGAGCAGAATGGAGGGGAACAAAAATGGAAAGGGGGAAACACCAACAAGATGAAGGAAAGGGGAGAATGACAAGTGTGGTGAACACACTGCAAGCAAGCCAAAAAACGAAGGTGAAAGCAGGGATGAAACAGAAAAGGATCAAACCAACTGACAAGTAACAAACGTAGAGAGGTGAGGGAGAGGGGAAGTGGGGGACAATAACCTGGAAAAAAGGGAGTGCTTTGGACTGTGGTCATTTTGGGCAGAAGAGGTATGTGTATTAAACAGAGTCTTCAAACAATGTTTACTGCCTGTCCTAAGATATGGATGCAGAACCTGGAACAAAAATGCAAAGGCAGATGAGAAAACTACAGTAGACTCAAAGTAACATGGGAAGATACATTCTGATATATCATACTCTGTTACAGAGGGTTTGTGCTGCCGAAGCAATTTATTGGCAAAGTTGTACTGGGTGATTTGCCGTTGTATTGGCAGCAGTAGTTACTCAGGGCAGGAATTTAGAATTTGTTAAGGGCACCGACGATTGCTCGCATACTCTTCACAAAGGACATTGTGGAATCCTTAACGTAACGTACACCAACTAATACTGGCAGACGGGATTTCCAGTTTAATGTCCATCCGAGGGACAGCACACACATTCATTCACCCTGCCTATGAAACACTGGGATGCTAGTTTATAGCTGTCGGGATTAGCGACAAAAAAAAACAAAGAAACGAATGAGTACTTTTTTTTCTTTACAAGATTGGGGTATGTAGAAAAGCAAGGTGACTGAGGGTATGAAATGACAGTTGGGCACCAGAGCAAGCAATGGAATTGAAAACATTGAATTGAAAACAATAAGCAAGAGATGTTTTTTTTTTTTTGTCAAACCTCGACTGATTTTGCAACTGGACCAGACGGCATCAGCCCACGGGTCCTAAAATCCTGCTCTGCCGCTCTATCTCACCCTCTCTCTGTTCTTTTCACCCTCTCTTTTGCTCAAGGTCATCTGCCAGCATCTTGGAAATCAGCAAACATTACCGCTTTCCACAAAAAAGGTGCAAAAACAGATCCTTGCAACGACAGACCAATCAGCCTGCTCCCAATTATCAGCAAAGTCATGGAATCCATCATTGCTTCGGATATCAAACCCTTCCTCTTCTCCAATGGCTTCATCTCCGATCATCAATTGGGATTCAGACCAGGTCATTCTACTCTGGACATGTTGCTTCTGCTGTCTCAACAATGGATGGAGGTCCTCAATGCCAAACAGGAAATCAAAGCTGTCTCCCTTGACATATCACGTGCCTTCGATACGGTCTGGCATCCAGCTCTGCTCACCAAACTCTCCTATGGTATCCATGGAAATCTCCTCGCATGGCTTGAGGACTTCCTCTCTGGTCAAAGTCAACGTGTGGCCCTGAATGGATTTCTCTCATTGCCCCTTCCTATTCTGGCTGGAGTTCCCCAAGGTAGTGTTCTGGGCCCTGTGTTTTTTCTGGTCTTCAGCAATGATCTCTCCGGCTCTCTGGAAAATCCTCTATATCTCTTTGCTGATGACTCCACTCTCTGCCGCTCCATTCCTCATCCCTCAGATCGGCAGTCTGCAGCCTCCTCACTCTCAGCAGACCTGGACAAAAATCACAGGCTGGTCAAACAAGTGGAACATGTCTTTCATTCCTGACAAATCTCACACTCTTACTATGTCTCTCCGAAAAGACCGACTGGAAAACCCTCCATCTACAGACTTGGCATTTAATATGGAATTTTTTTTTTTTCTTGACTTGGGTTTACTTTCTTAACTCAGTATATCAATCTGGTGAGTTTCTTTTAGACTTTGGTGATTTATTTGTTAAAAGAACCATGTCACTGATTGTCTGTCGCACCAAGAAGTCAACAACAGGATTATATCACAGGTGACGTGGCAAAATGTACGGACAGGTGCATTTGATGATTGGCTTCACAGTCGGGTATACAAGGGTTGTTGCGTTCTGTATTAGTGGAAAACAACTGCTGCACGTCTCCAAAAGTTATTGCCGCTTCCTCTGGAGATGGTCCGTCAACTCGACAATGCTGTTTGTCATGGAGTGGTGGCTTTACGAAATTACGGCATGAAACAGCGTGCTATTGCTCGGCAGTATGGCATCACTCAAGGTCAGGTGTCAAAGATCCTGAAACGAAATGCTCAGAGGGGTGTCCCTACTCCAATACCGAGGCCAGGATGTCCCCGCAGAACCACAAGGAGGGATGATCGCCAGCTGCACCGGTTAGTCCGCAATGGCCGTACCAAGTCAGCTAATCGGCTTGGGGCTGAGTGGCAGCAACTGACAAATGTGCCTGTATCCAGAAGGCTAGTCAACCAACGACTGGTTCACGCAGGCTATCGTGCCAGGCGTCCCCTGAGAAAGCCACGCCTGACCAGACAACACCGCCAGCGCCGATTGCAGTGGGTCAGAGAGCACCGTCAATGGCAGCCAGGACACTGGAATCACGTGATCTTCAGTGACGAGTCTAGATTTCTGGTCTATCGTCAAGATGGCCGCGTCCAAGTGCGCAGACAAGTGCATGAAGCCTACAACAAAGATTGTATAGTGCCAAGAGACCAAGCTGGAGGTGGTGGGGTGACCGTTTGGGCTGCTTTTCATGCAGGGGGCAAAACTGACCTGGTTGTTCTGAATGGAAACCTGAACCAGTTCAAGTACAGGGCCATTCTGGAAGAAACATTGCTTCCATTTGCTCGTGCAGCCTTTCGAGGAAACTTTGTCTTCCAAGATGACAATGCACGGCCTCATCGTGCTCGCATGATCCAACACCTTCTTGCTGACCGTGGTGTAGAGCATATGGAGTGGCCTGCCATGTCCCCGGATATGAATCTGATAGAGAACTTGTGGGCAGAATTAACGCGTCAAATCGACCACTTGGACCAGCAGCCGACCTCTGTGTGTGAATTGCAGCAGGCTATTGTCACTGCATGGCAAGAGATTCCTGTCCAAACCTTGGCAAATCTCGTGAACAGCATGCCTCAACATGTACGTGCTCTCCTGAATGCTCGTGGGGGTTACGCGAAGTACTGAACTGTAATTTTACTGTCCATAATCCCAGTCGTAATTTAACTTTTGTTTTTGTTAAAAAATTTTTTGGCTAATGTGCAAAATAAAGACATACTTCTGGAAAACGTACAGAAGTTTAACACAGTACTGTCCATGAATTGAGTTCGATATCAGTTTACATCACTTTCATGGATCAATTAATTTGTTTCGAAATGTCAAATGTGGTTTTTGTTTCTTTTGAAGGTCACATTAACAAAATCTAGAATAATTTCAACATAATTCCAATGAACTTTTGGTTCTAAGACATCTTGAAAAGTAAGTTCACCCCCACAAAAAAAAATTCCATATTAAATGCCAAGTCTGTACTTTCTCAACAATCCTCTCCAATAAGTTCTGTCGCTCAAGCTTTTGGGCCTCACTATCTCCCATGATCTTTCTTGGGAAAACCACATTTCCAAGCTGGCCTCCAAAGCCAGTCGCTGACTGGGCATCCTCCGTCGTGCGAAGTCCTTCCTTGGCACACCTGAGCTCCTCACCACATACAAGGCTTTCATCCGCAGCTCAATGGAATACTGCCCGCCCTCCCCCCCCCCCCCCCCCTCTGGGCCGGTGCTCCTGCCTCACACCTAGCGCAGCTTCACACTGTTGAAACCAAAGCTTTCAGAATCATTGGAATCTCCTGCGATGAAGCTAACTCCGAGGGCCTTTCCCTCACTCACCGCAGGCAGGTTGGTGGTCTTTCTGTCTTCTACCGACTCCTCTCCGACCTTGCTCCCCCAGCTCTCTGTGCTCTGTCCCCCAAATATTCCTGCAGGTCGCACAAGATCTGCCAGCAACCCTCTTATGGTTAAACTGCCAAAATCTAGGCTCTCTGCTCACCTTCACTCTTTCATTCCCCTTTTCTCCCACCTCTGGAACAAACTCCCCCACTCCCTTCAATCCCACTCCTCCCTCCAGGTCTTTAAGACAGCTGTTCACCACCATCTCTCATCTTCCTCCATCCAAAACCTTGATCTTTTCTACCCCTGCTAATTCACCCCAGATCCACTTTATTGAAATTCCAACTTCTTTCCTGGAAGTCTTTGCAGTGTCCATATTATGTTTTATACCTCTCCCATCTCCTCCCAAGCCCTCTCCCTCCCACAGTTCTCTCGATGTCCCTGCTCTCAAATGTTATGTTTGTGTCCTTCATCCTCTCTCCCCATCTTGTCTATCGCTCCCCTTATTTTGTGTTTTATGTGTCGGTTTGACTTTTTGTGTGATTAATGTTCGCTCTTTCACGAGCCTCGATCTTGTATACAAAAAAAAAGAAAAAAAAAGGGGAATGAACAAATAAGAAAAGAGGGGAGGAAACAATGCAACCTGTAAGTAAGAAGGTTGGGTTGAGAAGAGTTAATGAGGATAAGAAAGATTGAGAGTAAGGAGGGTGTGTGAGGGTGACATGAGATGGCGGATTAGCGGTACACTGCTTGCTTGAAGCACTAAAGAGAAGGGTGGGAGAGAACAGCATCTGGAAGGCACTTCCACAGAGCGAGGAACAAAGAGGGGAGATGTGGAGTCAGCCTATATTTTGACAGTCTAGTCAAGAGGTGATTGCTGGAAGAAGAAGTTTATGCTAGAGTTGCTGGGGACGGTCAGAGGATGGAGCAATGTTGGACAATATATGTTTTAAAAAAAACCCAGAGAGAGACCACTGCCCTGCTTGCGATGTGGCAGCAACAGACCTTGTGTTTCGGCCTCATCACAGGAGATTCCAATAATGTAATGCTTTAGATTCTACAGAAGACAGGAAAGATAAATGTTATGATGCTCATAGGGGATAGTCGTACTCATTTGAGCTTTGGACAAAGGCCTTGTGGACCAATTTGTTTGGTATGACTCTTTTCCTCCATTGAAGTCTTTGGTATGACTCAGCCAAGGTTTGAACCGCCAACCTCCCAGACTCAGAGTGGACGCTCTAACCATTACACCACCGAGTCTGGTCAGTTTTATCACCTTTCCAAACTAACAGGGTGCGACTCTGAGCATTTCCAGGATTGAAGGTCATGTTCCATTTAACAGAGCAGCTTCTAATCGGTTTGAAATCAACAGAGTCATGCAGGTGCTGTCTGCCTACAAGTGGGAGGAATTGTTTATTGTGCAACATAATGCCGAGTCTTCTGCAAAAAAGTAAGAGTGAGTTTCGCAAATCATCATCGATGTTGTTTATGTTGATGAAGAACAAAATTCGGCGTTGGGACACTTCAACCTCCATTAGGAAAGGAGAGGGTTACATTGACAGCAAAGCGATGACTGCATGAGCGAAAGAAGCCAGAAATCCAGGAATGAAGGCAGCCCTGTAGACTGTAGGCAACTCACAGGCAGAGAGCTTGGCAAGCAAAGTGGTATGCCAGACTGCCCAATATATATCCAGGGAGATGGTTCTGACTTCTTGTATGAGATTTAGGGCCTTACACAATTGCTGAGAGAGAGTAGCAGCATGTCCAGAGATGAGTGACCTGGATGGAATCAAAACTGATCAGAGATCAGGCTGATTGAAAAACAAGAAAGAATCGACTTCAGCAGTAATAATGGAATCCATGATTTTGTTTGCAATTGGAAGTATGCTTTAATAACAGTCATTCATTGCTAGGATCTATTTTTCCACCTTTCTTGGCAATATAAGTGATGTGTACTGACTTCCAGGCAGAAAAGAGGTGGCCAAATTATTAGCATAGGCTGAATAGAGCATACAAGAGAGGAAGCAAGAGAAGCAGAGCAGGATTTGAGAACACTGGCACTGATGTCGACGAGGAAGGGTTGAGGCTAGACAGAACTTTTTCTACCTTTTCAGGTGAAGACACAACTCCAGTAGACAGTAGGTTGTTGTTTCGTATGAAGCCTGTGGCTGCATCATTTTCTGGAAGTGCGGCTATTCACATGCAGTGCCCCGGTTATCAGTAATCTGGTACTCATTTTGCCGACCTTTAGAAGGATGATAGGCAGAGAGGATCAAATGTGGACAGAATGTGATGGGTTGGTAACATGCGATTTGGAGGCAAAAACAGTTATGACATTCTACCTTACTCGTTTCTCAGGCAGAGTTTCCAGATATGACATTTGAGATGAAGGAGGAAGTGGAAGGGGAGCATTCATCAGAGAATAACTTGACAGGGGACAATAACTTGACAGGGACAATTGGTGTTGGGAGGGGGCTGGGGGGGAGGTATCTGCACTTGGGATGAGGAGAAGGTGGAGGTATGCAGACTTGGAGTTGGAAGGAATGCACAATTGAAGTCACAATTCACATTACATGGAAATTCTGGGAGTCCCTGCAATTATGCTGTCAAAGGACATTCCTAGCAAACTTCCTAAATATTCCACACTCCAGAACGAATTCCCTTACAACAGCCTGGTGGAACCAGGTTATCTGCTTGTCATAGATAAATGCAGCAATTACATTCATGATAATATATATTTCTGGTCGTGTGGTGTGTAATCATGATCCGTGACTAACAAGTGACAGCAGTTGAGATATTTTTTTAATGCCAAGTGCTCAGATAATTATCGATAGCTTTTTGCGTGTTTATGACACATTTAATGTTCATTGATATTTCGTGGAAGTCTTACGGAATATCTTCATAATATGAGGGAGCTCCTTAAATATGTGGCTGAAAGATTTTGTTTCATTAGTTCTTTCAATTAAGGTTTTTTTGGTTCTTCTTTTTATGCCTGCGTTGACGAAGTCGCCGGAAGCATTATGTGTTCAGGTTGTCCGTCCGGCTGTCCGTCCGCGATAGGTTTTCGTTACCGCGATAACTTGAGAACGGCTGAAGGGATCTTAGTCAAACTCGGGGCAGGTATGTATAATGAGGTCAAGATTAACTGATTAGATTTTGGGGTCACGAGGTCATGTTAGTTAAAAACAATCCTGTTACCGCGATAACTTGTGAACCAGTGATGGGATTTTGACCAAATTTGGTACAGTTATGTAGAATGATGTAAAGATGAACTGATTCGATTTTGGGGTCAAGAGGTCAAAGGTCAAAGTCTGTAATATGTCTAACTTGAGAATGGCTGAAGTGACCTAATTCAAACTTAGTACAGGTATGTATAATGATGTAAAGGTTAACTGATTAGAATTTGGAATCAAGAGGCCAAAGGTCAGAGGTCATATCAGGTAAAAATGTGATAACTTGTGAACAGTTGAATGGATTTAAAGCAAACTTGGTACAAGTATTATAATGATGTAATAATGAGGGCGGAGGTATATCGGTCGACGTCGTGATGTCGAAGAGTGTTGTTCTAGTTTTGTAGAGTCGAGGCTCATGAAAGGGCTAGAACACTGAAAGGATCAGGACACAACAGAACAAAAGGAACAGTAGAAAGATGGAGTGGGGGGGAGGAGGTGCACTAACAGCAGGGTTGAGGGACAAAAGAGAGGGTGTGGGGAGGAAGTAGAGGGTGCTCTGGCATGGCAACAAAATTGATGTGTCTACTTTCTAAAAGAGGTTTTATCTGACCGGTGTCTACATAGTGTGATCAGTGAAGGGCTGTAAGGGGTAGAATAGTCAAAATTTTCACCATATTCATCATTCTCTCTAAATTAAAACAGCTGGTGGTTTATGTATGATTGTGCAACAAGGTCTGTGTATTTTTCATTACAAAACAAACTCCCGCAATCTAACAAACGTATCCCTGAATGATTTTAAATGAAAACGGGACTTTCCCATTTTGCCACTGACCACGTGCTGCGTGCATGCTCTCATAATTAACGGTCTGTCAATTGGGCCATAGTCAGAGTGCAGCATTACGATGACCTCAATGCACTTAGCTGAGACTCTTCTTTTTTTATTCAACATGAAAAATGGCCTCTAAACGGTGGTTTTATACTCCAGATTTGACAAGTGTGGAAACCCTATAAATTTGGGCCTAACATATCAATGCTTTGTAAAACATGTTTGTATTTTGCAACAAACTCAAACACAAAAGGATCCTGCTAACAATATTCCCCCTTAAGAAGTATACATTCTTGCTTGCAAAATTGAAGATTTTTTCAAGTATATTGGTTGGACTTGTGCGTTAATTTGTCTGTTTGTCAATCGCTTACAGGTCACAATTTTAAACCAATCGTCACGAAACTTCACCAGATGGTAAAGTGGGTCATAAGGAAGAAGCCTATTGATTTTGAGGTCAAGGGTCATCTTGAGGTCGAATTTATAAAATCGCCATTTTCCATCCGAATGACTTGAAAATTGAACATCATTTGCATATTGAGTGACTTATTTGGGAAATAAACTATTTTTGAGGTCAAAAGGTGAAAGGTCAACTCAAGGTCAAAGTTCCAAAATCATCAATTTTCATCTGAAAAATAATCAATTTTCATCCAATTGACTTGGAAATTAAATAGCAAGTGCACAATGCCTCACTGAATTGGGAAACCAACTATTTTAAAGATCAAACGGTCAAAGATCAACTTAAGGTCCAACTTCTAAAATCATCAATTTTCATATGGAAAATCATCAATTTTAATCCAATTGACTGGAGATGACTGGAGATTGACTTTGATTAAGATGGTCAATTTGAATCTTACTAAAATGGACAATATGATGTATCCATAGCAACTTTTTTTGAGAGGAGGGGGTGGATTTTGCAAGTATCATGCTCTGCACGACGGCTTTCTTGTTTAATTAGTCAAATTTAGATTCAAGTTGGCCATACTTCATCAACTGAGGTCATCCTTCCTCTCTAACCGTGGTCTTTTTATCTCTGTGTTGACTACCACCACCACCCCTATCTCTCCCCATTCACTTTCAGATTGCTCCGTTTCCTTTCATTTTCTATCTCCACTTGTTGCTTACATGTGTTGCACCACTGCCCCACTTTTGGCTAGTGCTTCCTTCCCTCAATCACCTCACTCTTCCATAAGCCTAGACTTTGTTTACAAAAACGAAATACATTTACCAATAAATAAATTAATCCCATCTAAGAAACACAGAATTGGAATATCTAGCAGTTGCAACGAGACAAACAAAAACTATTTGTCAGGACATTCCCAATCTAGATCCTGAAATGAAACGATGAATCAAACTTTAAACCAGCATAATATAATGATACATTACCCTGCCAGGTCTTTCTCTGCCATGCACAACAGATCAATATGCTCTGGTAGTTAATATCAAAGCAACTATCACACACCCTTGAGGTTAAGTGCCATTAGCAAGGCATTTGGTAGCCGATGGCCCAGGTTTCCTGCGTTTCCATGAAAGTAGAGAAGGGTGGCACTCGGGGGACCTGGCCCAGGTCCTGGTAGGAAGAGAGCGGATAATCGGACACCATCTCTCGTCCGAATGCTCACCGACTCAAATGGAACGCCGCTCGGCTGAGCTACGTAGAGTCGGGATGAGGCTGGCTGCTCAGGGAAGTACAGCAAGAGGTCCTGGAGAGGTAAAGCCAATGCAGACGTCGGTCATTACAGAAACCTACAAATCACAATCCCACCATCACCACAATCCACCATCACCACAATCGCACCATCACCACAATCGCACCATCACCACAATCACACCATCATCACAATCACACCATCACCACAATCACACCATCACCACAATCACACCATCATCACAATCACACCATCACCACAATCACACCTTCACCACAATCACAACATCACCACAATCACACCATCACCACAATCGCACCATCACCACAATCACACCATCATCACAATCACACCATCACCACAATCACACCATCACACCATCACCACAATCACACCATCATCACAATCACACCATCACCACAATCACACCATCACACCTTCACCACAATCACAACATCACCACAATCACACCTTCACCACAATCACACCATAACCACAATCCACCATGATAACAATCCACCATCATCACAATCCACCATCACCACAATCGCACCATCACCACAATCGCACCATCATCACAATCCACCATCACCACAATCACACCATCACCACAATCCACCATCACCACAATCCACCATCACCACAATCCACCATCACCACAATCCACCATCACCACAATCCACCATCACCACAATCCACCATCACCACAATCCACCATCACCACAATCCACCATCACCACAATCCACCATCACCACAATCCACCATCACCAAAATCCACCATCACCAAAATCCACCATCACCACAATCGCACCATCACCACAATCGCACCATCACCACAATCGCACCATCATCACAATCACAACATCACCACAATCACAACATCACCACAATCCACCATCACCACAATCCACCATCACCACAATCCACCATCACCACAATCCACCATCACCACAATCCACCATCACCACAATCGCACCATCATCACAATCACACAATCACCACAATCACAACATCACCACAATCACAACATCACCACAATCACACCATCACCACAATCACACCATCACCACAATCACACCATCATCACAATCACACCATCACCACAATCACACCATCACACCTTCACCACAATCACAACATCACCACAATCACACCTTCACCACAATCACACCATCACCACAATCACACCTTCACCACAATCACAACATCACCACAATCACACCTTCACCACAATCACACCATCACCACAATCCACCATCACCACAATCCACCATCACCACAATCCACCATCACCACAATCCACCATCACCACAATCGCACCATCATCACAATCACACAATCACCACAATCACAACATCACCACAATCACAACATCACCACAATCACACCATCACCACAATCACACCATCACCACAATCACACCATCATCACAATCACACTATCACCACAATCACACCATCACACCTTCACCACAATCACAACATCACCACAATCACACCTTCACCACAATCACACCATAACCACAATCCACCATGATAACAATCCACCATCATCACAATCCACCATCACCACAATCGCACCATCACCACAATCGCACCATCATCACAATCCACCATCACCACAATCACACCATCACCACAATCCACCATCACCACAATCCACCATCACCACAATCCACCATCACCACAATCCACCATCACCACAATCCACCATCACCACAATCCACCATCACCACAATCCACCATCACCACAATCCACCATCACCAAAATCCACCATCACCAAAATCCACCATCACCACAATCGCACCATCACCACAATCGCACCATCACCACAATCGCACCATCATCACAATCACAACATCACCACAATCACAACATCACCACAATCCACCATCACCACAATCCACCATCACCACAATCCACCATCACCACAATCCACCATCACCACAATCGCACCATCATCACAATCACACAATCACCACAATCACAACATCACCACAATCACAACATCACCACAATCACACCATCACCACAATCATCACAATCACACGATCACCACAATCACAACATCACCACAATCACAACATCACCACAATCACACCATCACCACAATCACACCATCACCACAATCGCACAATCATCACAATCACACGATCACCACAATCACAACATCACCACAATCACACCATCACCACAATCACACCATCACCACAATCACACCATCACCACAATCACACCATCACCACAATCGCACAATCATCACAATCACACGATCACCACATCACCACAATCACACCATCACCACAATCGCACGACCACCACAATCACACCATCACCACAATCACCACAATCACACCATCACCACAATCGCACCATCACCACAATCGCACAATCATCATAAATATAAATCACTGGCGCTCTCTCCCTCATCTCCCCAGTGATTCCCTCACATCTCATTTCGCTACCCGAGTCCCGAACCCTTCCCACACCGTCGTCCATCCCCAAGAGCGGTTTTCAGACCTGTGCCTTGTGCAGTACAGCTGCCAGAGACACAAGACTCAGAACGAGGGCCACGGCACCTCCGTGCGTGCAGGCGACCAGTAGCAGAGGTAGCAGCAGCAGTCGACAGGCGCACAACGCCCAAGAAGAAAATAGCTTTATCAGACTGACCAATCGATAACTCGGAGCCATTTCCCACCACGGAAACTAGCCAAGACCCGCTCCAAATTGAGGCCTAGCTCACGGTGCAAAACTTCCGGTTGGAAAAGCTCGACAAAGCACATTCTCTCGTCAATATTAATCATTTTTAGATCCATTAAAAACATGTAAATGACGAACAGCTTAAGATTCCTTTTATTACGGAAAATGAATTACATTCAGAGGGACGAACAACGAGAGACAGAGAGTCTTCACTCTTATGGAGTTATTGGATACTCAACTCACGATACACCCCTTCAATACAGTGCAGCTATAAACACAGATTATACATTGAGGGAATTGCAAATTACAAAGAATGTATTTAATAAACTAGAAAGCATCTGAAAATGCGAAGTCCGTCGCATCCGTTTGAATTTAGACGTCTTCTTCTTCTTCCAATGTCTAAAACTAACGAAAACAGATTTTAAAAAAATTCCAAATAAAAATTGACGATTTTATGAAGCCTTCACCTTTGAGCTTTAGATATTGAAAATAATCAGCTTCTAGCTTTTGATTGGTGAAACAATTCTGTAACCAATATGCAAATTCTTAAAATTGCACGTCAAAAGGACGAAAATTGACCCTTTTATGCAACCTTGACCTTTGACCTTTTGATCTATAAAAAAACAATCCACTCCTACATTTTGATTGGCGAATTAATTCAGTGACCTGATATGCAAATTCATTAAAGTTAAGGTAAATCTGGTGAAAATGTGATTTTATGCAACCTTGACCTTTGACCTGAAAAGAACAATCAGCTTCTAGCTTTTGATTGGTGAACCAATTCAGTGACCCAATATGAAAGTTCTCAAAATTTCATGTCAATTAGATTAAAATTAATGGTTTTATGTGACGCTTACCTTTGACCTTTTGAAAAATATATTAATTTGCCTTCTCCGTATTATCACAACTAGGGCATGCCCGTACTATATATATATCTAAAATTATATCCCCCCCCTCTATTTACATGAAATGGTTTGGTCCAAAGCGAACGGCTTGCGAGTGGTGACAATCCCCCCCCTCTATTTACATGAAATGGTTTGGTCCAAAGCGAACGGCTTGCGAGTACGGTGTTTTTTATCGGACCCGTGGAATTATAGATAGTAGTTTTAATTAGTTTTAAAACATAGTTTAACGGCAACATAGTTTTCCAACGTGAAATAAATGAATACGCTCTCAAATGTGCCGTCCGAGGCAGAGTGTGTTCGCCACGTTCGGCACACGCGATAGCTCGCTGCTCTCTGATTGGTTGAATCGTTTTTTGGACATAGCTCGGTAAGTAATTGTCCGATTAATATGAAACCTTGAAAAGGCACATCCTCGGGTCCCCAGCAATATACCTGGCAAGTTTAAAGTATATCGGACCCGTGGTTGTCGAGAAACAGCGGTCACAGACAAACATACACACATACACACAGAGATTAATGGAATTATAGATAGACTAGGGCATGCCCGTACTATATATAAGCTCGGACGTGCCCGTACGTGGGTGCCCGTTCCTTGCCAAAAAAAAAAAAAAAAAAATTTGTGTAGGGGTGTGTGTGTGTAAACATCCTAGGGCGTGCCCGTACGTGGGTGCAAAAAAACATGCGTGCAAACAACAACAACAAAAAAAAACTTTGAAACCACGTGGCAGTAACGACCACAGAACCCCCCCCTCTATTTACATGAATGGTTTGGTCCATTCGCAACGACCACAGAACCCCCCCCTCTATTTACATGCAATGGTTTGGTCCATTCGCAACGCCAAAGCGAACGGCGAACGGCTAAATCGCCATAGCTCGGTAAGTACTTGTCCGATTAATTTCAAACCTTGAAAAGGCACATCCTCGGGTCCCCAGCAATATACCTGGCAAGTTTCAAGTATATCGGACCCGTGGTTGTCGAGAAACAGCGGTCACAGACAAACACACACACACACACACACACACACACACACACACACACACACACACACACACACACACACACACACACACACACACACACACACACACACACACACACACACACACACACACACACACACACACACACACCTTGTTTTTTTTTGTGTGTGTCACAATTTTATCTCTTATGATTTTCAATTCTTATTTTAAAATGCATTTAATTAATTGGACAGCATTGGTTGTTCCTAAACTTAAATATAAATAATTTAAAGGATTGCTGTGAATGATATTAATTTCACAACATCCCATATTCAACTTTATTTAAATTGTAAACCTCAAACATAGTTCCCTTCCCGAAAGTAAGACCCTTAACCTGTAAGCAATTAACTAGTTTCCCAACTGCATGGATCATCAGGTGGGCACCGTTCTTCCTCGAGGTTTCAAACCTTTTTTTTTTCTTTTTTTATACATAATCGAGGCTCGTGAAAGAGCTAACATTTATCACACAAACAAATCAAACAGACAAACACACAAAGTATATAAAAAGGGGAGTGGTAGACAAGGTGGGGAGAGAAGGGGAAGCACATAAACACAACATTTGAGAGCAGCGACATCGGGAATGTGTGGGAGGGAGAGGGCTTGTAGCCCAGCAGATATGTGAAAAAATTGTGCTTTTGGTGATACAAGCATGAAATTTTGAACACTGATAGAGCATACTACTAGGAAGATTTTTGGATATAGGGGCATTCAAATCTTTTCCTAGGGACAAAATGGCGGCCATTTTAAAAATGGCCGTTTACGGATAATAAGATACACAGTACCGATGTCTATAAAACTAGATTTACTTATTGCTCAAGCACACCTATGATGTTTTTTTCACGTAAACAGGTTGTAAGATCATAATTAAATGTCAACAAACTCACATAACATTTATTTGGTCCTTATTCTTTACAAAAATAATTACTTTTTGAGCTATTTTGAGCAAACTCCAGAAACACAATGGAAATGAAGTGAAAATGCCACATTAACGCTGTGGAAGTGACTTTCACTATAAAACAGTCTACAAAACAGTCTTCCACATGTTTGTGTATATGTAACAGGTGTGTTATTCCTCCTGTATACTATCGTGTGCACTCCCCTGCACAGTGACACAGAGCTGAGCACTGGAGTGCGGCCTTAACACACTTGCACTGTTTCCTGCAACCCTTCTTGCATCCACATCTAATCAATTGTCGGCATGCCTCAGTTGCCTCTGTAAGGGTTGTCCAATATATCCCCCAGCCGTTATTACTCTGTTTCCAACCCCATTCACTTGGCGATGGGAGCTCAGGTGCGCAAATCATCATCTGGCCCCAACAAAAGCCGGCTTGGTAGGCAGCTCTCTTGATGTGTTGTCTGAGGGCTTCTTGCGTTGGTGGGATAGCCTCTATTGATCTACCAGTCTGGGTGAAGAGATGCTTGCGGGCATCGTTAACATGTTCCTGGCTGCTTGTTCGATCGTAGAGCAGAACAACAAAACGCTCCAGTGGATCCATGTTGCCATTTGCAGTTGAAATGGTTGGTGTGGCAGCCAGTGCGCAGAAAGCTGAGGTGACCTCATCATAGGCTTTCCATGTTTCCCATGCTGTTTTCTTCCCCCTTCCGCCGAAGCAGGACACGGTGTCACACCCAGTGAAGGCGTGGAAGAATGGCAACCCTCGGCACTTGTTTGGTCCCAGTGCCACAGCCATCTCGTGAGCTGCCAAGTGCCTGAAATTCTTCCCTGTGCCAAAAGCAACCCAGAGTTCATCGATGTCAAGATATCCAGTTGCTGCCACTGCAAGGATCAAAACATCTGTGTCCACTGTGCGGATTGACACCTTGGTATAGCCCTGTCTGACTGCATCTTGGACATGGAGTAGTATCCTTGTATCTGCCTCCTCGTGACTACACGGGGAAAGACCAGTAACATCTCGTGGCTGTGTACAAAAAACTTCTTTGTGGTTTGTGGTGACGATTTGCTTGTCAGTCTCAATGTTTGCTATCCTCGTTGCTAGAAAGTCAAACAACTCCACCTTGTTCTCGTCTATGCGAAGGAAGGCCTGCCAGTTTCGAGGGATGGAACTAGATGGCTCAACTCGTCTCCTGGTGCCTTTACCCCTCGTCTTCCTGGTGTCGGCTTTCAAACTGTCTGGGAAATATTCATCCCAGATAATATCAACCCTGCTCTTATTTTGTATCTGAGATGTGATGTATGGCAAGAATACTAGTGATGCATACTCAGAGAAGGTCTTCGCATTACGAGGTGCCAGCATGTTCACGATGGCTGCTCCATCCAGGATCATGACTTCAACAGGGGGGCTTACATCATCATTTTCCCGTGAGGTGATCAGATCTTCTAAGCACCCAACCAGATCAGACTTGGTTCCAAGCCGGATTTTGCCCATTTGTGACAATGCAGGGGGACAAGCTTGGTTTTCATGTGCAAAGAATTCATCAAGATCTCCATTCCGTGTCTGGGATGCAATAAACAGCCTGGAGAACAGAACGCAGTCATTCTTCAGAGATACCACCTTCAACTCTGTTCTTGACTTCTCTCTGACTGGGGGTCGGCTGAAGAGAGGGAGATTGTTTCTTTTTATTGGGTCAGTGATAGGCTTTGTCTGATGTACAAGCCTCTCGTTCACATATGTGTCATACTGTTCTTTTCCCAGCTTCTCGATCTGGTAAAGGGTGTTGATGACTGCTGGGTCTGCCAGGTCTCTGCTGTCTAGCACCAAGAGATCTTTGCTGTCGTCACAGAATGGGTTCCCCATCTCTCCTATGACACGGGTGAGTGCTCTCACATCTCGAGCAAAGGCTACCTGCGTGTGCTTTGTCTGTTCATGGTGTTTTAGTTCAGTTTTCCTAATTCTTTTTTCTGTTGTGGCCTCGAACTTATAGATCAGTTTGGCCATCTCTGGACCAGACACCATCCATCGGCGCAAAGCTGCAGCATTCTCCGTAAGACCTACAGCCCCTCCATCACCTTTCACCAATGCATTATTTTGCTCGTGTGCCTGGTCTAAGGCTATGGCAGAGAATGCACGTGTAGTCTTCTTCATGGTGAAGTTTCCTGCCAGAAACTGTGCGTATACAGTTGGATGCTTTGTTGCAAGTGTCACCATGTCGCGCAAGTGAACTGGGATCCACCTGGCATAGTTTGTATGTCCCAAGGCGAAGAACCATGGTACAAGCTTGGTCAGAGCATCAGTGTACAGTTGGAAGTTTCCTTCACGGACGGATCTCACATAGATCAGGACTGCCAGTTCTAGCTGCATAATTAGGAACCAGAACTGAAACTGTGGACTTGCATTGGCTTGTTCACCGCACCAGTCATCTAGTGGTATCGTATCCTGTCCCTCATCTAGTCCACTGGTGTACTGGCTGTAGGCTTCCTTCAGGAGAAGATAGAGAGTACTGGCTGTGACTTGGTGTGCTCGTCGTGTGCGTGTCACATGGGTCACTTTCAGGAAGGAATCACCAGTACCACTTGTAGCAACCCCTGCAAGCATCAGAACGCCTGTCCACCCACTGCTATCCAGAAGGTCACCGAGGGTTTTCCATGCTGCCATCTCAATATGGAGTCCACCAAAGACCATGACGAAGTGATCTTCTCCGTGTGTTTCTGGCCATCTCCATTGGATCTGTTTGGCAAGTGTGTACAGTGGCTGATCAAGTGTGATTACAGGGATCTGACCTGGATTCAGAATATCGATTGCTTTCTTGATGACATCCATGGAGTGACGAATCATTGCCACAGATTTTGCCTGGTCATAGAAGAGAGGCAGCAATGAAGTTAAGGCCACACTACACTCTGGTTCTTCTGGAATAGACTGCTTGCTGGCATGGTATCCAGCCCATGATACTGTCTCGTCTCCCTTAAGTGGTGTGTCAGATAGCACTGTCTTCTCCATCTGCTCCAGCCACCTGTCAAAATGCAAGATAATGAACACAATTAAGAACAAACAAGTCCACACAAGTTAACAAGTCTTGGTTATTTAGGTACACATATAACTGTCCACAGTTCAAACACAATAATCAGTTACCTATACTCAATCTGCATTGCTTCAGGGATGAGTTGGCAGTTGCTTTTGTTGGGACCCGCTAGCTTGGGTACAGGTGGGTCACATTTACCCAGAACAACAGGAGGTACGATGGTGTATGACTGTGGCAGGTGTGCATCTGTTGTTGATGTGTCATCTGGGTTTACCCGTTGAACTCCACGGCTATCGCTATTTGGGTGCTGGAAAAGTGAAATGCCAGTGCCATGGAAGGAGTCGTGGGCACTTGTTGAACTGGGGTTATGATCAATGTTATCCACTGCCCCAGTTGTGAAGAGGTCACTTTTTAGCTCAGGGGGGCAAACTGTACCCTCATTTTGGAAGAAACGGCAGATTCTGTTCTCCAAGTCCGTGGAGATGCTAAGCACCCTGTCATAGGAGATCGAGAGACCCAGGTTGAACATAGTATCAACCAGGTCTCTTTTTCGAGTCTTTGTGTGGATAAGGGTGCCCAGGTACACAGGCAGGGGAGTCTCCCGATTGTGACTGTGCCTCGTGGACGTGGTAGTACTGCTACTCTCTCTGCGGCGTGAGTAACTGTTGAACATAAGGAGTTGTGAGATTGTGAGAGTAGGTGTTGATACCGATGAGTGGCTTGACTGCTCTTGGATGTTAGGACCATTCAAGATCATAGAAACTAGTGATACAAGCGAATTAGGTACCGAATGTTCTTGGCAGTGGGCTTCAAATGAACCACTAAATGTTGAGTTCATTTTCAACATGTCTCTACGAACTATATTTGCGGCTCTAGCAAGACAAACTCCATCACTGTCAGTGTCGTGATCACATGCCTTCTGAAGGGCTGAGCCAACATCCTGGTTGAAAGCAAGCAGAATATCTCGACCGGACATGTGCTCCTCTAGGTCTGGAAAATATGTCATGATTCGATCTTTGAGTTTGGTGGAGTGGACACGCCTGGTCAAGACTGTTCCAAGCTGTTCCAGCCTGGTGGTGTATAGTCTTGCTAGGTCTACCAGCTTGAACACTGGTGTCACAAGAGCATCTGTGCGGGCATCATCGATGTAGGACACTAGCTCTCCAAGTGCTATACCGTGATTGATATCATCTTGTTCATTCAGTGTTGTGCTTGTGGCCCTTGCTTTGTTATAAAGTGACACCAGACACTTCACGTGGTACTGTGCATCTTGTGCTATAAGGTCACCTGCACTCAGTTTAGCAAGA
Organism: Myxine glutinosa; assembly: GCF_964187855.1. NCBI lineage: Eukaryota > Metazoa > Chordata > Myxini > Myxiniformes > Myxinidae > Myxine > Myxine glutinosa. The sequence goes on along the minus strand of NC_136264.1, from coordinate 128,185,244 downwards.
AGTGCCTGATCTCCTAGTTTCAGGGCAGCTGTCCTGACATGTTTATCGAGGTCGAAGGTGGAAGCTTTTCGCAGAGAATTAGTACCCGCTGGTTTGTCACAAAAGAAACACTTTTCAGGCTGTGGCTGTGTGTGGTCTACATGTACTCTGTGACGGGTGTACTTTCTTGAGACACTTGCGGTTTCTTCACTAGACGTTTCTCTTTTTTGTGCCCGATGCAGTTCAGTTTTGTTGTATTTCAGTCTGCATGAATCATGCCACTTAGCCTTGTGGCTCTGGAAGGTTGACTGGATACCTTCACCATCGTCCAGGCGGGACAGTTCTAGAGATTTTGGCAGGCAGCCCATCTGGCTGAAGGTGAGGAGATAATCTGCAAGAGTTTGGTATCCGGACCCTGTGGTTCGCTTGGAATCAGCTGGACAGGCAAGGGCCTCATCGGTGACCTCCTGACATAACACACACTTCTCCCAATCTGTCAGATAAGGCATGTTTGTTCCAGATGTACTAGGGCTTTGGGGGTCTAATAGCTTGAAATTTTTGTTGGCCATTGTCAATTAAGCATTATCCACCACCACCATCCAATCAATATACAAATTGGGAACCAAATCTAGGTAGCTACTACAGTCAATGAGCGAAGGTGCAGTGCAGTCGAGTTATCATCTGAAAAAGAAATACATACATTATTATCATAAATATAGTAATTCGCTTTCGTAACTTTTCACTAGCCTTGCATTGTTCCTTATAGTCACCTAGTCTATGATAGGAAAGTTCATAAAGCTACATCAAAGTTGTTCATATAAAGGTATTGAACCAAAATTACACCCAGGAGAAATCAGATAGTCATGCAAAGTTAAATAATTAAACCGCTAGACCAGTCCTGTCTATTGCAATGGTAAACCATTTGTTCTGCCCCTTATAGGCCACCGTAGATTCCAATTTTGAACCCAGTATGAAGGTATTGCATAGCATGTACATGACAATTTATAATATGCTCATTACATTGTGTTTCAATAGCAGCACAAATGACAAGTCTGAAATAATAGGTAAATATGTCCTTCTTAGCCGCCATTTTGTAAAATGGCCGCCATTTTGGGCCAAGGAGAAATCTGGAATGCCCCTACATCCAAATTTCACTGTAAGGGTATGCCCTAACTGTGTGCCAAGTTTCATGCTTGTATCATCAAAGGCACAATTCTACCACAATTCTTCACATATCTGCCGGACTATTGGGGGGAGGCGGCGTAGGAAGGGGGGGGGGGGGGTGAGAGAAGTATAAACAAGGACACCAAGGACTTCCAGGAAAGAAGTTGGTATTTCAAAAAAGTGGCTTTTGGGGTGAAATTAGTGGGGGTAGAAAAGATCAAGGTTTTGGATGGAGGAAGATAAGAGATGGTGGTGAACAGCTGTTTTAAAGACCTGCAGGGAGGAGTGGGATTGAAGAGAGTGAGGGAGTTTGTTCCAGAGGCGGGAGAAAAGAGGAACGAAGGTGAGCAGAGAGTCTTGATTTTGGCAGTTTAACCAGAAGAGGGTTGCAGGCAGATCTTGTTCGACTTGTAGGAATATTTGGGGGACAGAGCCCAGAGAGAGCTGGAGGAGCAAGGCCGGAGAGGAGTCGGTAGAAGACAGAAAGACCACCTACCTGCCTGCGGTGAGTGAGTGAAAGGCCCTCGGAGGTAGCTTCATCACAGGAGATTCCAATGATTCTGAACGCTTTGGTTTCAACAGCGTGAAGACGAGCTAGGTGTGAGGCAGGAGCACCAGCCCAGAGGGGAGAGCAGTATTCCATTGAGTTGCGGATGAAAGCCTTGTATGTGGTGAAGAGCTCAGGTGTGCCAAGGAAGGACTTCGCACAACGACGGAGAATGCCCAGTGGGCGACTGGCTTTGGAGGCCAGATTTGAAATGTGGGTTTCCCAGGAAAGATCATGGCAGATAGTGAGACCCAAAAGCTTGAGTGACAGAACTTCTTGGAGAGGATTATTCAGAAAGTGGATGGGAGGGTTGTCCAGTCGGTCTTTTCAGAGAGACATCGTAAGAGTGTGAGATTTGTCAGGATTGAAAGACATGTTCCACTTGTTTGCCCAGTCTGTGATTTTGTCCAGGTCTGCAGAGAGTGAGGGGGCTGCAGACTGCCGATCTGAGGGATGAGGAATGGAGTGGCTGAGAGTGGAGTCATCAGCAAAGAGATAGAGAGGATTTTCAAGAGAGTCGGAGACATCATTAATGAAGACCAGAAAAAGCATAGGGCCCAGAACACTGCCTTGGGGAACTCCAGCCTGAAAAGGAAGAGGAGATGAGAGAAACCCATTCAGGGCCACACGTTGACCATGACTAGAGAGAAAATCCACCAGCCATGTGTGGAGATTTCCATGGATACCAAAGGAGGAGAGTTTGGTGAGCAGAGCGGGGTGCCAAACCGTATCGAAGGCACGTGATATGCCGAGGGAGACGGCTCTAATTTCCTGTTTGGCATTGAAGACCTCTATCCATTGTTGAGACAGCAGAAGCAGCATGTCCAGATTAGAGTGACCTGGTCTGAAACCAAATTGATGATTAGAGATCAAGCCATTGGAGAAGAGGAAAGATTTCATATCCGAAGCAATGATGGATTCCTTGACTTTGCTGATAATTGGGAGAAGGCTGATTGGTCTGTAGTTGCTAGGATCTGTTTTTGCACCTTTTTTGTGTAATGAGGTGATGTTGGCTGATTTCCAAGCAGATGGCAGATGACCTTGAGCAAACGAGAGGGTGAAGAGAACAAAGAGGGAGTGAAAGAGCGGAAGAACGGGATTTTAGGACCCGTGGGCTGATGCCGTCAGGTCCAGTTGCAGAATCAGAGTCGAGGGTTGACAGAAACTTTTCCTCCTTGTCAGGAGGAAAGGACACCGAGTCCAGGAGCAGCTGGGTACGACTGGGTACAGTGGGTACAGAGAGGGATGGGTTTGGGACACAAGATTTAGAGGCAAACACAGAGTTGAGGCATTCAGCTTTTTCAAGTGCGAAGTCATCTGTGTAGCCATTTGAGGTAAGGGAGGGGATGGAGGGGGACAAACACCAGAAACAGATTTGACCAGACACCACCAGGATTTGGAAGAGGGAGACAGATAAGAGAGTTCGGTCTTGAGAACGGAGAGATATTGTTTCCTGGCTCTCCTGAGGGTGGACACACACTTGTTTCCGGCTTTGTGAAAGGAAATGAGATTTCCTTCTGTTGGATTTACTTTCCAGGAGACGAAGGCAAGTTGTTTCTGGGCAACAGCCTCACCACAAGATTCCGTGTACCATGAACGGGAGGAAGGGTATGACAACTGAATACGAGATGGGATAAATCTGTGCATGAGAGAGAGCAATTTACTTTGGAAGAATTCCCAGGATGAGTTGAAGTCAGAGGTGGTCGAGATGGGAGACCAGTCCAGATGATTGATGGCTGCTTGAAGACTGTGCCAGTTGGCCTGAGTGAAATGCCAGACTCGTCGATGCTGAGGAGGCTCCCTGAGAATGGTCAGAGAGATGTCCACTTTAACAAGCACAAGATCAGATGATCCGATTGGAGCAGAAGAAGAGCAGCAGACATTTTCAGGGAAGTTAGTCATAACCAAGTCCAGAAGAGAAGATGCTCCGTTGACTGAGATCCGGGTCGGGAAATTGACAGATTGTGTCAGTCCCAGTGAGTCGCAGAAGTCTTTTGCTGAGGAGCCATGGCTGGTGAGAGGGGTACCCACACCCAGCCAACTGGCATGGTGACAATTGAAATCACCACATATGAGGAAGAGAGAGTTGGGATGAGTTGATAGAAGTTGGTCCATATTATCAGACAGTGAGATGTAGATGTAGTCATCACTGTTTGGTGGACGGTATAACACACATATGAACAAGAGGTGGGAGCGAAGGGGAAGCCGTAGCCAGAGGTATTCCTGGGGGTGAGGTGGAGAGAGGGCAGTGCAGGGCGAGTGAGAAAGAGTTTTTGATAAAGATAGCAACCCCACCTCCAGGACGAGGCTCAGGTCTATCATACCGGAGGAGGGCGTAACCCGGGAGAGATACTAAGGAATCAGAGACATCATGAAGGAGGAAAGTTTCTGTTAAGCAGATCACGTCTGGTTTGTCAGAAGTAACCTGTGTGAAGAGATCAGTTAAGTTTGAACGAAGGCCCTGGATGTTTGAGGTCCATACCTTTAATGAAGAGGAAGCAGGAGCATCGGATACAGAACAGGGGGGAGGAGGGGTAGGGTAAGATGTGGAAGAGGCGGAACAGGTAGGGAGAGCTGTTGAAGGTGTGTCAGGAATTTCAGAATAGCTCAGAGAAAGGGAAGGATGGGGCGGACAAAAGGTTTGATGGTGATTGGGTGAGGCACAATGAGGTGTTATTTGAGGAGGAGGAAGAGCGAGGCAGAAGGTTGGGGGAGATGGAGGTGAGAGTTGGAAGGGGGAAGAAGCGGGGAGGACGCTTTGAGGAGGAGGGGTGAGGGGGGAAATGGAGAAGAAATGAGGGTGGGGAGATTTGAAGGGGAGGGGCGACGGGGGAGTTTATGAGGGGAGGGGTTAGGGGGGAGTTTCGAAGGGAAGGGACAAGGGGAGGGATTTGAAAGGGATGGGAGGTGGGGGAGATTTGGAGGGGAGGGGTGAGGGGGGAGTCTAGGAGGGGAGGGGTGAGGGGGAGTCTCAGAGGGGAGGGGTGTGGGGGGAGTTTAGGAGGGAAGGGGAAAGGGGGGAGATTTGAAAGGGATGGGTGATGGGGAGGATTTGGAGGGGAGGGGCAAGGGGGAAGATTTCAAAGGGATGGGTGATGGGGATGATTTGGAGGGGAGGAGTGATGGGGAAGTTTTGGGAGGGGAGGGGTAATGGGGAAGATTTGAAAGGGATGGGTGATGGGGAAGATTTGGAGGGGAGGGGTGATGGGGAAGATTTAGAGGGGAGGGTTGATGGGGAAGATTTGGAGGGGCGGGGTGATGGGGAAGATTTGGAGTGGAGGAGTGAGATTGGATTTTCGAAAGTGTACGATTAATGGGAAACGAACATTAATTGCAAAATGAGTTTCTTGTGACCTTCGAGTTAAAGATACGTTTAAGGACGCTGGAGGGGGGGGGGGGGGGGGGTGGAGTGCAGGTGAGTTTAGGGATTGAATGAAAGAGGCACTGTAAGAGATGGGAAAAATTTTTTGGAATGAATAGATTTCGTGAGCAAGTCGAAAGCAACCTTTTAAAGAAGAAGAAAAAGGTGTTATAATATACGACAGAATACAGTACTTCAGGGGAAAGTTTAAACATTTTAAAGTTTAACAGTGAAAACTATCTGGGGAAATGGGGGAGAAACACGTGGTCGAAGAACGAACGAACGAATAAGAACAACGAATAAACGAATAAGAACAATGAATAAGAACAGAGAAGGAAATATTATTATTTTATTTTGTTTTTTTTGAGTTGAGATTTTAAACAAGGAAGTATGGGGTGAAAAGACTGGGACAAAAACAGAGAACGAAAGTTATTGGAGCACAATCGACGGACCGCTGAGAGAAAAAGAAAGCCTCAAGGTAGGACACAGTACAAGGCCTCAAAAGACACGACACGAATTAACACGATTTTCTATACAAGTATGAAAGATTTACACCGAGAATTTTCCTCAGGACCCACTGTAAGTAAACACACCATAAAATAAATACAGTTTTGACGAAAATACAAATGGGAACAATCACTTAACTTCGATAGCGTGGAGACCGTGGACAGCTGCGAAAAAACGTAACCTCACCGGCAAGACCGGAAGCGGCAGTTCAACTGTGTGTGTGTGTTTACACAAGCACACAAGCCTTACGCACACACACACACACACACACACACACACACACACACACACACACACACACACACACACACACACACACACACACACACACACACACACACAAACAAACACAGTCAAACACAGGCACACACACACAGGCATGCACAGACAGAGATACACACACACACACACACACACAGGCACACACACACACTCAAACACAGACACACAGGCACACACACAAACACACACACACACACACACACAGGCAGACACACACAGGCAGACACACACAGGCAGACACACACACACACACACAAACAGACAAACACATGCACACACAGATGCGCACACACACACACACACACAAACATAGGTGCGCACACACCCGCACAGGCACACACACACAAATACACAGTCACACACACACACACACACACACACAGGTCACAGAGGCACACACACAGGTCATAGAGGCACACACACACAAACACAGGCACACACAGGCAGGCACACGCACAGAGACATAGACACAGAGCCATAGACACACACACACATGCACATACACACACCCACAGAGACATGCACGCACGCACGCGCACACACGCACGCACGCGCGCACACACACAAACACAGTCAAACACAGGCACACACACACACACACAGGCACGCACAGACAGAGATACACACACACGCGCACATACGTGATTTTTTAACGCCGCCTCCTGCTGTGCACGGGACGGGCTAATTACAACCGTAAAGCTTTTACCCATTGAAGTTAAATTATTACAGAGATAGCTATATACCTACATATATCGACAAAATAAGCGAAACTACAGGGTGTCTCAATAAAACGTCTACATACATTAAATACTATATACTGTGCATCGAAAACTATAGCATATTGTCGTTCGCACTGCCTTGTGGGTAACACTAACAGCTGACATGACGTGCAATCATTCATTCCCTAAAGTAAAAGTAACACTCAACATGACGCAAACTCTGCTATTTATTTTTTCTTAAATGTTAAAGTCTGTATACATTTTATTGGGACACTTTGTATGTAAGGTCGAGTGCTCACCTGGCTCGATTTTCGACGGGATTCAAGTTTAACTAAACAATCGCCGTGATGACACTTTTACAGGAGGGTGCTGCATCTCGAAGCACGCCTTTATTTGGATGATGACTTTATTAAGCCAGCTGTTCCTTTTCAACGGCTTCATCAGAGTGCTTGCTTGAGTGCTTAAGCCCCTTTGCGAATGCTCTACAAGCTGATTGGTAATGAAACACAACTTGGTATACTTACTTGTACCAGGAACTCATTAATCATAATCAAATGAAGCAATCTATAGTTGTCACCACAACGTTGATTGACCCACTTTGACCCCCGCGTAGACCCCCAAAGAGGCAGATTTTTCTGCCTCCGCCGACAAAGTCGCCGGAGACATTATGTTTTCGGGTTGTCTGTCCGTCCTTCCGTCCGTCCGTACGGGCTAAACCTCGTTTTTCTCAGCAACCATATGTCTGATTGAGACCAAACTTTCAGTGTAGGAGTGACACCCATGCAGAATGTTTTTATGATAATTGTGACGTCATAGGTCACGTGGTATGGTAGCCATCTTGGATTAAAAGCAAATAATTAAAAAAGTATTTCTCGAAAACCGCTGAATGGAAAAATTGGAAACTTGGTACATTGTCAAGTACTCCCAATGGGGAACAAAAGCATGATAATGATGATATCATACGTGAAGTGGTATACCAGCCAAAAATGTTTTAATCTAATTCCTTATCCTAAAAATCTGAAATTGCATGCACATTATCTATGACCCATTTGTATTGAAATATTAAATTTATGACATCATAGGTCACATGGTTTGGCAGCCATTTTGGATTGAAGGAAAATATTTAATAATTATATCTCTGAAACCGCTAAACCTATTGATGCAAACTTTTACAAATATCATATAACAGCACTGTTGCATATAGTTTGAAAATTATGATTTCATAGGTCACGTGGTTTGGCAGCCATCTTGGATAGTAAAACGAACCTTATGCGATCAACACAAAACTTCACGAACATGATCCCCTACCCATACATATGCAGAATGATGGCATCTACCTGTTGTGGGACTATGCGGAGGCATATTGGCGACACAGTCGCATTGTTCTAGTTTTTAATGCCGTGAACAATCTTTGGTACATCACGGGTGATTAAGGTTGTGGTTAAGTTTCATCGGAATTGTGTGTGTAGTTTCAGAGAAGAAAGCAATCACCGATTTTGGGGGGCAACCCCCCCATAAACCCCTACAGTGGCAGGTTTTTTTTAATGCTGTGAACAAACTTTGGTACATCACGGGTGATGAAGGTTGTGGTCAAGTTTCATCGAAATTGTGTGTGTAGTTTCAGAGAAGAAAAAGCAAATACCTATTTTTGGGGGTCAAACCTGGACTCACTTTGACCCCTCGGAAACCCCCAAAGAGGCAGATTTATTTTAACGCCATGAACAATCTTTGGTACATCACGGATGATTAAGGTTGTGGTGAAGTTTCATCGAAATTGCTTGTGTAGTTTCTGAGAAGAAAGCAAACACCTATTTTGGGGGGTCAAACCTGGATCCACTTTGACCCCCGGTAAACCCCCTTAGACTCCGATTTTTTAAATGCCGTGAACAAACTTTAGTCAGAACACAACACGTATCATTTGTGCCAAATTTGGTCGCAATCCCATCAGCGGTTTCGGAGAAGAAGTTTCAAGTGTTTACGGACGGATTGACTGACTGACAACACGTCATCGCATAAGCTCACCTGAACTTGTTCCAGGTGAGCTACTAATGTTTAAGGTTGCAATTCTATGTCTTCATATCAATTTCAGTTTGTGCATTACGAGTTATGCGGCGTATCATAATTTGATATTCATTCCAAACCATGCCATAACTTTTCGACAACGAGGATGTCATGTGAGCTCAACATTATTTATTTTTGCTGGATTAATGTTGCTGGGTGTCGCAGACTATATATTACAGCTAGACCAGGTAGCTGGGGTATCTGAATTAGGTAGTTCAATGAATATAAATTGAGTAACGATTTTGTTTCCCCTAAGTTTTGATGTTGAGCAAATGCTAACTGTGTGAATGAATGAATGTTGCTCTTCATGTCACACAGAAGACCAACTCCTGTTTTGCATCTTCAGATACACAGGGATGCCGCAGCAGTTTGTTGCACATTGGGCACAATCCTGGACGTGTCGCCAATCCGACGCAAGATACTTGAATGGCTCATTCTTCACAGTAAGCTGGTACTTATTTTGGATGACAGGCTGAGTCAACCCAACTTGTGCTAATTCAATGGAATGACAGGGGCTCAAACTCAAGACCCTGAGATCCTAACCCAACACCAGGCTATTTATGTCACACAACAGCTCTTTTATTACCTCCGCTACCAAAGGTGGATGGAGGTTATGTTTTCACCCCTGTCTGTTTGTTTGTTTGTGAACAAGATCTATCTAAAAATTGTTGTGGACAGATTCGGACGAAATTTGGCAGAGATTTAGCGTATGTGACAAGGTCGAAATTATGAGATTTTGGTAAAGATCGAATTCGGATCCGGCTAGTAGAATTTTAAAAGTCATTCTTCACGATTGGCAGATAGGGCCAAAAACGATATATAGCAGGATATCTAAAAAGGTTGTGGACGGATTTAGACGAAACGTGGTGGACCGGTTGGGTGTCTGACAAGGACGATTCGATTCGATTTTGGTGAAGATCTGAATATGGATTCGCATATGAGAATTATTTAATTTTATGAGTGAATCTTCACCATTGGGAGATAGGGCCAAAAACGATACATAGCAGGATATCTCAAAAAGTTGTGGATGGATTTGGACGATATTTGTTGGACAGGTTCTGTGTATGACAAGGCAGAATTGATTCAGTTTTGGTGAAGATCTGAATATGGATTCGGATAGAATAGTTATTTAATTTTTAAGTGATTCTTCACTATTGGGAGATAGCGCCAAAAACGATACATAGCAGGATATCTCAAAAAGTTGTGGACGGATTTGGACGATACTTGTTGGACAGGTTCTGTGTGTGACAAGGCAGAATTGATTCAATTTTGGTGAAGATCTGAATATGGATTCGGATAGGATAATTATTTAATTTTTAAGTGATTCTTCACTATTGGGAGATAGCGCCAAAAACGATACATAGCAGGATATCTCAAAAAGTTGTGGAGGGATTTGGACGATACTTGTTGGACAGGTTCTGTGTGTGACAAGGCAGACTTGATTCAATTCTGGTGAAGATCTGAATATGGATTCGGGTAGGATAATTATTTAATTTTAAAGTGATTCTTCACTATTGGGAGATAGCGCCAAAAACGATACATAGGAGGATATCTCAAAAAGTTGTGGATGGATTTGGACGATACTTGTTGGACAGGTTCTGTGTATGACAAGGCAGAATTGATTCAATTTTGGTGAAGATCTGAATATGGATTCGGATAGGATAATTATTTAATTTTTAAGTGATTCTTCACTATTGGGAGACAGCGTCAAAAACGATACATATCAGGATATCTCAAAAAGTTGTGGACGGATTCGGACGATACTTGTTGGACAGGTTCTGTGTGTGACAAGGCAGAATTGATTCAATTTTGGTGAAGATCTGAATATGGATTCGGATAGGATAATTATTTAATTTTTAAGTGATTCTTCACTATTGGGAGATAGCGCCAAAAACGATACATAGGAGGATATCTCAAAAAGTTGTGGACGGATTCGGACGATACTTGTTGGACAGGTTCTGTGTGTGACAAGGCAGAATTTATTCAATTTTGGTGAAGATCTGAATATGGATTCGATAGGATAATTATTTAATTTTTAAGTGATTCTTCACTATTGGGAGATAGCGCCAAAAACGATACATAGCAGGATATCTCAAAAAGTTGTGGACGGATTCGGACGATACTTGTTGGACAGGTTCTGTGTGTGACAAGGCAGAATTTATTCAATTTTGGTGAAGATCTGAATATGGATTCGATAGGATAATTATTTAATTTTTAAGTGATTCTTCACTATTGGGAAATAGCGCCAAAAACGATACATAGCAGGATATCTCAAAAAGTTGTGGACGGATTTGGACGATACTTGTTGGACAGGTTCTGTGTGTGACAAGGCAGAATTGATTCAATTTTGGTGAAGATCTGAATATAGATTCGGATAGGATAATTATTTAATTTTTAAGTGATTCTTCACCATTGAAAAGATCGGGTGTAAGTTAAGAGTAACATGATATTTTAAAATGTTGTGGACTGATTTGGACCCACCCGCAATCAAGATAAAGTTGGTGGACGAGCTTGTTAGGTGACAAGAACAAGTCGATGAGATTTTGGTTCAGGTCCGAATCCAGATCCGGTCTATCAGTTGGATACAAAACAAACTGTTCAGCCTGGCGGAGGTATGCGATCTACCGAGTGTCGTTCTAGTTCGATTGCATGCTTTATATTTTATCTAACCTCTTTTAACACTACTTTTGTCTTTCATAAATGTAAGCTACTCGATATATGGAGCAATTGTCTTACCTTCATATAATCGTATACATCTTGCCTGCATATCTTCGTATACAAGAAACTTGTGTGTTTCGTTCAGTATGACTTATTGACTCGCCGAATTCTTAGGAATCAACCATATCACAACTGTGGTTGCGTTCACTGTGTACGGAAGTAGGGGAGTTCTTAATAAAGTTGATAACATGCAAATTTCATCAGTTACTAGAAAATGCACCCGTTCAACTCTTGGAACTTTGTGCCTAGTAATCCAACAACTCCAGAAGTTTTTTCCTTCCTTATAAAGGTCTTGATCTTGTTTTGTGGAATGGCTCTTGCCCACAGCTTTCCTGCCCAGATCTACTGACTCACAAACAAGATTGTAAAGTAATATTCTACAATCTTGCGAGGACCAAGGCTTGTTGTTGTAATGTTTCAGGATTTTACGGTTAGAAATTAATAAATATTCTCATACGCCTGTGCCCATTTGGGTTATAAAACCCGTTATAATCAATGAAGACTTTTCTTGTTCGTTGTTGAATTGAAGATACTTTTCAGCAATAGATAGTCAAGCTTGATGTGACTCTCCAGTAGGTCCAAGAGAACTAATATTTTGGCATAATGCACAGGATTCTGCTGGCACAGAGATAAGGTTGTGTGATGGTGCAAGCAATTGCTGAACGGTCATGGCAATCAAACCCAGGGATTATAACTAGAACGGCACTCGGTAGAGCGCACACCTCCGCCAGGCTGAACAGTTTACGTTTTGTATCCCTTTGATAGGCCGGATCTGGATTCGGACCTGAAACAAAATCTAATTGGCTTGTTCTTGTTACCTACCCAATTCATCCACCAAGTTTTGTGAGAACCCACCCGCAATTATTTTTTAAATATCGTGATATATATCGTTTTTAGTATACATGGTTGAGGCTCATGGAAGTGCTAATAATACACTGTAAGGGATCAGGGGGTAACAAAGAAGATCAGGAGGCAAAATATGCATGCATGGGGTGAATAAGATGGACTCAGAAGTTACATGGGGTGGACAATATGGATACAGAAGGAAACTCCAAAAAGGAAAAACTGAAAAAGTTGAAGGAGTAGGGATTTGGGTGGGGTTAACGAGGGTCGAAAAGATGACTGGATTGGGGATGATCTGAGATGGTGGTGAACAGCTTTCTTGAAAACCTGGAGGGAAGAATGAGATTGAAGAGGTTGTGGAAGTTGATTTGACAGGTGGGGGAAAAAGAGGAACAAATGAGTGGAGTTTAGCAATGATCCTGGATTTAGGTAGTTTCACAAGAAGGGGGTTGGTGGTGGACCGGGGAGCCCTGCAGAAGCCTAGAGAGGGAATATTGCGGGGAGTGAAGTTGGGGGAGGAGGGGGGCGATATTGCAACTTTTGGAGATATTGTTCTACATATCGAAGATTCCCAGATCCAAATCCGGATATTCACCAACATCGAATCAATTCATCCTTGTCACACAGCAAACATGTCCACTAAGTTTCACCCAAATCCTTTCATAACGTTTTGAGATATCCTGTTCACAGACAGACAGACAGACAAACAGACAGGGGTGAAAAAATAACCTCCATCCACCTTCGGTTGATGCCACAATGTCATTCCTTCATGTGAATTTGCATTAAAAGAATCTGATTTCATTTGGTGTCATAAAATGTCTGATCTGACCTGACACCGCATTAGACTCTGTCGATAGTTTCTGCAATGGGCTATAGACCAGGGAAATGTATTATGACTGAGTCAAGATGTGCTCAATCCTACATACAGTCACGTGAAAAAGTAAGTACACCCCATGTAAAGTTTTGACTTTTTCAACATATTTCAACATACAGCTATTTGATCTTCATTTCAACAATATTGATAGATAAAGGTGATATAATATAACAAATATCATGAAACATTTACATTTTATAGTCCATTGTATAATTTAAATAAACATAAATGCAAATTTCGCATGTGGAAAAAGTAAGTACACCCCGACATTTATCACTTCTTCAAATACCTAAAATTAGAATCAGGTGCACCAGCTCAGGTGCAAATGATTAGAAGATCGTTGGAGAGGATCTTGGAGGAACCTGTCTTATTTAAACCTCAGACATTTAGTTTGGTTTGCTCTTTGTTGTTGAAGTGTGCGGCGTCACCATGCCTAGATCAAAAGAGCTCTCTGAGGCCTTCAGAAAGAAGGTTATAGATTCCTACGAGTCTGGGAAGGGATTTAAAAAGATCTCCAAACAATTTGAAATCAATCATTCGACTGTCCGGAAGATCATCTACAAGTGGAGAAGATTCCAAACAACTGCCAACTTGTTCAAGCCAGGCCGCCCCAGCATGTTCAGCCCGAGAGCAGACCGCAAGATGCTGAAAGAGATTTCTAAGAACCCCAGAATGTCATCACGGGACCTACCGGTAGCTCTTGCCACTGTTGATGTCAAAGTGCACGAGTCTACCATTAGAAAGAGGCTGCACAAATTTGATCTACATGGGAGGTGTGCCAGGACGAAACCTTTGGTGTCCAGAAAGAACATCAGGGCAAGACTAAAGTTTGCTAATGAACACCTAGGCAAAGACCAGCACTTCTGGAACAATGTGCTCTGGACAGATGAGTCAACGGTAGAGCTATTTGGCCACAGTACCAGAAGACATGTTTGGCAAAAACCAAAGACAGCATTTGACCACAAGAACCTGATACCAAATGTAAAGCATGGTTGTGGAAATATTATGGTTTGGGGCAGCTTTGCTGCATCAAGGCCTGGGCAGCTCACCATCATAGAATCCACTATGAATTTTTTCATTGTACCAGAGGGTGCTTGAGGATAATGTGAGGCCATCTGTCGGAAAGTTGAAGCTCAACCGAAGGTGCACCTTCCAACATGACAATGACCCTAAACATACCAGTAAATCCACCAAGGAATGGCTGAAAGGAAAGAAATGGAGGGTTCTGAAATGGCCAAGTCAAAGCCCGGATCTAAATCCCATCGAGATGTTGTGCATGCAAGAAACCCCTCAAACATCGCACAGCTGAAAGAATTCTGCATGGAGGAGAGGGGAAAATTTCTCCCAGTCGATGTCAGAGACTAGTAGACAGTTATAAGAAACGCCGACTTGAGGTTGTTTCTGCTAATGGATATCACCTATTAGAGCCAAGGGTGTACTTACTTTTTCCACATGCGAAATGTGCATTTATGTTTATTTAAATTATATAATGGACTACAAAATGTAAATGTTTCATGATATTTGTTATATTATATCACCTTTATCTATCAATATTGTTGAAATGAAGATCAAATAGCTGTATGTTGAAATATGTTGAAAAAGTCAAAACTTTACATGGGGTGTATTTACTTTTTCACGTGATTGTATATGAACTGATTATGGGAAAATGGCCAGGATACTCACTCAAAGTGTTTAGCCATATCCAATTCCATTGGGATTGATGATTAGGCAGTAAAAAAACCACCGTTTAGAGGCCATTTTTCCCCGCAAAGCGGGGGTTGGCCTTTTCGGGGACCGTGGTAGTTGTTGTTTTTTGGTCCCCTTTTTGAAGCAATGTTTTACGGCCGGATGCCCTTCCTGACGCCAACCCTTTTTGCCGCCTTCAACGACAAACAGGGAATTACCAGTGAACTGGTACTCAATTGGCCGACCTCGGAAGGATGACAGGCTGAGTCAACCCCCCTGGCATTAATTCGGCGATCGACCGAGATTCGAACCCAGGATCCTAGGTTATCCTAAGCCGGCACCCTAGCCGCTAGCCCAACACCAGGGAATAAAGGAAATATAGGCAGTAAAAGGAAATATAATTGAGAATCAAGAGAATTTATACAAAGGAATAAATTTTCATGAGGGACACTCTTTGCCAACAAAATAGGCTTGCAATTACAAGTAGCTACTTAATGCAGCTGATTTTCAATTCAAAATACTCTCTTTTAATTGATTTTGTGTTTTGGTACAAGCTAGTAAAGCTGTTCGGAAGGCCATTTCTCAGCCGAATTTACTTCTATTGGCTTTCAAACCAAATTTAATAGGTAGTAAATGTAATTTAAATTCCATCTGCACTGTAGCTGTTTAAACTATGTGAGAACCACATAAGTGGAGGAATAAAAACCTACTTGTTGTGAGGATCCAGTGGGAGAGTTACACGAAATATACAAGACATCCAGACAGAATCTTACGATAATTCACCAAATGTCCGTCCGTTCCCAGGTACCGCAAAAACGGCTGAACCGATCGCAACAAAATTTTGGGTGGGTAATCCCGGGACCCCCTGGAGTAAAATAGGCTATATTGTTTTTCCAATTTTTTTTCCCAATTTTCCCAAACACGATGGAATAATATTTACCGATATGAACAGTGATGTGGCTTTTATTGAAATTCTACAAATACTATTTAGATTTTGATGATTTGCGTGTGATATGATTTAACGGATGTTTATATAAATCGTTTAAAATAAAAAAACCCCTTCAATTACTGATATTTTGCCTTTTCATTTGGGCCTCCCAATTGAAGCCCGCCCGTAGCGCAGGTACCGTTGCTAGTACGTTAAATAGGACACTGTGTTTTATTCCTAAACATAAATATTCCGTTTTATAAATCTCCATTATTAGTTGTGTGTATGAGGTGCTGCATTTTGGAACAAACCGTCTTTTGAAGAGGAGAGGTTACGTTGGCTATATATTCAAAATGTTCAACCACATCTTCGAAGACCACCTGGTGACTTGATTCCATTACAAAATGAAGTTTCCACGAGTAGTCTTAATCGCCAGTCTTGGTAATATGGAAGGATGAATAGTTTTGCTAATTTGATGCCATGCTTGCCTTTTACCTATCTGGTCCTGGGTTTAATCTCCGAAAGAGTTGAATTTCTCAACCCAAACTGCCATCCTGGAGGCCGCAACTCAGGGCGCGCTGTTCTTCATATTAGGATGCACAGCCGGCTGTCTCGTCTGAATATAAATTCAATATAGGATGTGGTTGTTACATTGTTTCACAAATGAAAATCACTCCCATCCACACGAAAGGTAAAAAAAAAAAAAATCCTATCAACTACACACCAGTAAACTTCCAATTATAAGCAAAGTCATCAAATCCATCATTGCTGCTGGTCAGGTCTTTCCTGTTTTCAATCAGGCTGATCCCAACAGATTGGATTCTGTCCCAGTTACTACACTGTAGATCTGCTGCTGCTACTATATTAGCAGTGGTTGAAGGCCGTAAATCTCCTGAACCTGAACACGTTCAAGGCATTTTGATCCCAGCTTGACAGCCTGCTCTGCTTACCAAACTCAGCTGCTTGTGGCATACAAGGCTGTATTTATCCCTGGATTTCTGACTCACTTAGTCAATGCGTTGCTATCGATGGAACCCTCTCCTCATCTCACCCAGTGGAGGTGCCTTGTCCTCATCAACATTAACCATCTCTACGGCTCTCCAAAATTATCTTTTCCTTTTAGCAGATGACTCCATATTGTGTCATACAGTACCCCCATTATACTGACAGACAGACAGTGGCTGCGCGTTACTCTCTGCTGATCTGAATCTTATTAGATGCTCGTGTGATGAAAGGAACATGTCCTAAAGCAATGATAAATCTGAGTCTCACCGGGTCACTCCAGAAGGATCGTCTAACAAACCCATGTGGGAGCTGTGCTCGCACGATAAAGCCAGACAAAATGGATGACACAGGAACGAAGTTTCACCGAACTATTTATTTAGCTCAAAACCAAAGAACTCAAAAGCACACTGAATCCGCCCCTTGAACGGGCGGCAATTTATAATGCAAACTGAACACACAAAAGCCACGCCTCTCAGGCGGGGCATGGTATGCAAAATAGGTAAGTCACGCCTGTCGACGGGGCGTGGTATGCAAGGCGAGTGTTCGCCCGAGAGGGCAAGTCTGGACACGCCCGGGTGAGTCTGGACACGTGACCGCTTGCCAGTTGCGTCATCGCCGGTGCACGGTAATTGTGTCATGCTTCCGGTAACCGCTACATGCGCCCCCCCAGAATTAACCTGCACCGGGAGAGTCAGTTTGAAGGGGGTCCTGATAACCCGGCCGAAACGACCCCTGGCGATTTGTGTGGGGGTGGTCGGCGGCGTGGTGGTGGATGGTCGGGCGGGGGGCTTGGTTGACGGGGGACGGCCCCATCGTGGAGGAAGGGCCAACCGTGGAGGTTGGTCGAGGTCCAAATGGGCCGGCTTGAGGCGGGCCATGGAGATGCGGTCTGGCTTGCCGCCGATGAATGACTTGTCGTCCCTCTACAGGACCCGGAAAGGCCCATTGTATGGCGGCCGGTGCGGTCCCCGGTGTGCGTCGTGCCGGATAAAAACGTACTCCGCAGTGCAAAGTGCTGGGGGGATGTGGGGTTGGGGGCAGCCGTGGTGGGACGTGGGCACGGGGGCGAATCTCCTGGCGGCCTCCTGGAGGTCCGAGCGTTGGCGAGCCGCGGACCAGGGGCTGGTGGCGTCAGGGATGAATTCGCCCGGCACGCGCAGTGGCTGGCCGTAGACCAGCTCGGTGGTGGAAGCCTGGAGGTCCTCTTTAGGGGCCGTTCGGAGGCCCAATAGGACCCACGGGAGCCTGTCAGCCCAACCGTCGTCCTGGAGGCTGGCTCTGAGAGCGGCCTTCTTCGAGCGGTGGAAGCGCTCGCACAAGCCGTTGGCTTGGGGGTGGTAGGCCGTGGTGCGGTGAAGCTTGACCCCCAAGGCCTGGGCGACCGCGCCCCAAAGCTCGGAGGTGAATTGCGGGCCTCTGTCGGAGGACATGTCCGAGGGCGCGCCGAAACGGGCAATCCAAGTGCCAATGAAGGCCTGCGCCACGTCGGCGGATGTTGTTGATGCCAGCGGGACGGCCTCCGGCCACCTGGTGGTCCTGTCCACCATCGTGAGGAGGTGGGTGAAGCCCCGCGAGGAGGGAAGGGGTCCCATCAGGTCCACATTGACGTGGTCGAAGCGCCGCGCGGGCACGTTAAATGGTGCCAACGGGGCCTGGGTGTGCCGGTGGACCTTCGCGCGCTGGCAGGCGACACAGGCATTGGCCCACTCGCGGACGTCCTTACGGAGCCTGTGCCAGACGAACTTTGCTGCCACGAGCTTCTGTGATGCTTTCCGGCCCGGGTAGGAAAGGCCGTGGAGGGCATCAAAAATGCGCCGCTGCCATCCGGTGGGCACGATGGGGCGAGGTTGGCCCAGGGAAACGTCGCACAGGAGAACCGTGCCTGTGTCCTCGAAGGGGACGTCGGCCAACTGCAGGCCTTTGTCGGCTGTCCAGAGGGCTTGCACTGTGGGGTCGGTGGTCTGGTCGGCCGCCATGTGGGCGAAGTCCACACCCAGGTGGACGGCGTTCGCGCCGGACCGGGAGAGGCAATCGGCCACAGCGTTGTCCTTGCCCGCAACGTGCCGGATGTCCGTCGTAAATTCGGACACGGCGGAGAGGTGGCGCTGCTGGCGGGCCGACCACGGCTCCGTAACCTTGGCCATGGCGAAGACCAGGGGTTTGTGGTCCACAAACGCCGTGAACGGGCGGCCCTCCAAAAGATGGCGGAAGCGGCGAACGGCCAGGTAAAGGCTGAGGAGCTCGCGGTCGAAAGGGCTATACTTGCGCTCGTTAGGTCGAAGCTGCCGGCTGAAGAAGGCCAGCGGTTGCCAAGCTCCGTTCACCCACTGTTCATGCATGGCGCCCACCGCGTAGTCAGAAGCATCCGTGGTGAGGGCGATGGGTGCGTCGAGCGCCGGGTGCGCCAGCATGGTCACGTTGGCGAGGGCCAGCTTAGCGCCCGTGAATGCCGCGTCCATCTCTGTGGTCCAGGCGACGTCGTGCTTGGCCGGCTTGCCCCGGAGGGCTTCGTACAGGGGGCACATGAATTGGGCGGCGCGAGGAACGAACCGGTGGTAAAAATTTACCATCCCCAAAAATTCCTGTAGGGCCTCGATGGAGCGGGGGCGTGGGAAACTTGTGACTGCCTCCACCTTGGTAGGCAGTGGGACGGCCCCGCGCTTCGTGATGCGGTGCCCCAGGAAGTCGACGGCCGTTACGCCAAACTGGAATTTCGCCGGGTTGATGATGAGGCCGTGCTGGCCGAGGCGCTCGAAAAGCGTGCGCAGGTGGACGAGGTGCTCCGCCCGGGAAGTGCTGGCGATGAGAATGTCATCCAGGTAGACGAACAGAAAGGTGAGATCGCGCAGCACACTGTCAATCAGCCGCTGGAAGGCCTGGGCCGCGTTCTTAAGGCCGAACGGCATTTGGAGGAACTCGAAGAGGCCAAAAGGTGTAATTACAGCCGTCTTCGGAACGTCGGCCAGCCGGACAGGTACCTGGTTGTAGCCCCGAATAAGGTCGACCTTGGAGAAGATCACTCGCCCCGCCAAACAGGCGGAAAAGTCCTGTATAGGTGGTATCGGGTACCGGTCGGGGGTGGTGGCGTCGTTGAGGCAGCGGTAATCGCCGCATGGTCGCCATCCGCCACCCGGTTTTGACACGATGTGCAGGGGCGAGGCCCACGCACTGTTCAAGCACCGCACAATGCCCAACCGCTCCAGCGTGTCGAATTCCGCCTTCGCCACGGCGAGTTTGGCCGGGTCGAGGCGGCGAGCCCTGGCGTAGACCGGTGGACCTGTGGTCAGGATGTGGTGTTCGACGCCATGCTTGACGGCGACGGCCGAAAACGTCGGCTGCGTGAGGGCGGGAAACTCGGCGAGTAGGCGGGTGAAATCGTCCACGGCCGGGAGCGCGCAGGCTAGCTTGGTCAGAACGGAGCCGCTCAATGAGCAAGCGAGCGAGCTGAAGGTCTCCGCGTTGATGAGCCGACGCCGTTTGACGTCAACCAAAAGCCCATGTGTGCAAAGAAGCCGGTGGGCGGCACGTTCTGGCCCTCTGCCCGAACCTGGCATGGTAATAGCACATGGTCCGCTCTGGTGGAGGCTCTGGCGGTCGAGTCGGGTTCGGTCGACGGGGCGTCGCGGCGGCCGCAGCCGTCAGTGGCGCGGACTCGGCCGGTGGAGGCGCCAGTCGTGGCGCGGGCATTGCTTCAGTCAGCCCAGGGTCCCAGGCGGCCGCTCCGACGTGTCGCCTGGCCGCGAAAAATTTATCGGCCTCCTTGGCCAGGGCGCGAGGGTCCGTGATGGGCGAGTTAGCCAAAGCTAATCGTACCTGCCCGGGTAGCCGCTGGAGGAACAGCTCGCGGAAGAGGAAGTCCGGGCTGTGGTCACCGAGAAGAGCAAGCATGTGGTCCATGCTTTCGGACGGACGGGCCTCGCCCAGCTCCGGGAGGTGTAGTAGTTGGCGTGCGCGTTCGGTCTCCGTGAGTCCAAACGCACCGAGGAGTAGGCCTTTGAGCGCGCCGTATTTGTCGGCGTCCGGCGGGTGCTGTAGGAAGCTCAGGACCCGGGCCGCGGCAGAGGCGTTGAGCGCGGAGACCACATGGTGGTAGCGCGTCGTGTCCTCTGTAATGTTCTGCAGGGCGAATTGAGAAGTCGCTTGAGCAAACCAAACGGCCGCGTGAGATTCCCAAAAGCCCGGGAGCTTCAAAGCTACAGCTGACTCCATCGCCGTGTTCGTAGAAAGGGGTCACCAATTGTGGGAGCTGTGCTCGCACGATAAAGCCAGACAAAATGGATGACACAGGAACGAAGTTTCACCGAACTATTTATTTAGCTCAAAACCAAAGAACTCAAAAGCACACTGAATCCGCCCCTCGAACGGGCGGCAATTTATAACGCAAACTGAACACCCAAACGCCACGCCTATCAGGCAGGGCGTGGTGTGCAAAATAGGTAAGTCACGCCTGTCGACGGGGCGTGGTATGCAAGGCGAGTGTTCGCCCGAGAGGGCAAGTCTGGACACGCCCGGGCGAGTCCGGACACGTGACCGCTCGCCGGTTGCGTCATCGGCCGGTGCACGGTAATTGTGTCATGCTTCCGGTAACCGCTACACCCACCTATATATTCCCATGCTCAGTCACTGGAAGAGGTCTACTCTCATGAACTTCTAGACCTCGCCAGCAATGACCTTTACTGGGCCAACCATTTAGCAAAGGTGGTCCCCAAAGCCAGTCGCAGACTGGGCATACTCTGTCGTTCCAAACCATCTACCATATAAAACACTGTGTGTGTGTGTGTGTGTGTGTGTGTGTGTGTGTGTGTGTGTGTGTGTGTGTGTGTGTGTGTGTGTGTGTGTGTGTGTGTGTCCTTTCATAAGGCTAGGTTTTAAAGGCTTTGGCTAAAGTAGTGCTTTAGGAGGGATTTGAGTGGGGGGTTTAAGGGGCAATCTTTGAACACGACTGTGTGTCCACTGGTTAAAAGACCTAAAAGACTCTTTGGACCCAAAAGACTCCAAAGACCCAGAAGACCCAATGGACCCCAACACTCAAAATACCCAAAGACCCAACATACCCTGTAGACTGTTAAAGACACAAAAGATAATGAAGACCTCGTAGACCCCAAGGACCCAGAAGACCCCAAGGACTTTGAAGACCAAAAATACCCTGAAGACCCAAGTTGGCTAACCCCTGCTCTAGCGGGGAAAATGGCCTTAAAACGATCATTCATTCATTCATTTCATTCATTCATTCACCCAAAAGTCCAAAGACCCAACGGACCCCAAATACCCAAAAGACTGAAAAGACCCTGATGACCCAATGGACCCAAAAGACCACAAGGATCCAAAAGACCCAAACAACCCCAAGGACTCAAATGACAAAAAGGACCCAAGATACCCCAAGGACTCAGAAAAACCCCAAGTACTCTGAAGATCCAAAATACCCCAAAGACCCAAAAGACCAAAAAGACCCAATGAACCCCAAAGACCCAAAATACCCCCAAATACCCAAAATACCCCAAAGACCCAAAATACCCTGTAGACTGTTAAAGACACAAAATATAATGAAGACCTAGAAGACCCCAAGGACCCCCAAAGACCCAAAAGACTGAAAAGACCCTGAAGACCCAATGGACCCCAAAGACCCCGAGGACCCAAAAGACCCAAAACAACCCCAAGGACCCAAATGACAAAGAGGACCCAAAAGACCCCAATGACTCAGAAGACCCCAAGGACTCTGAAGACCCAAAATACCCCAAAGACCCAAAGGACCCCAAAAGACTGAAAAGACCCTGAAGACCCAATGGACCCAAAAAACACTGAAGACCCAAAAGACCCTGAGGATCCAAAAGACCCAAACAACCCCAAGGACCCAAATGACAAAAAGGACCCGAGACCCCAATGACTCAGAAGACCCCCAATGACTCTGAAAATCCAAAATACCCTGAAGACCCAAAAGACCAAAAAGACCCAATGGGCCCCAAACACCCAAAATACCCCAAAGACCCAAAATACGCTGAAGACCCAAAAGACCCGAAAGACCCAAAAGACTGAAAAGACCCTAAATACCCAAATGGACCCCAAATACCCAAAATTTTGGTAAGACCCAAAGACCTCAAGGACCCAGAAGACCCCGAAGACCAAACAGACCCTAAACACCCAAAATACCCTGTAGACTTTTAAATACCCAAAAGACCGCAAAAAACCCAAAAGACACTAAAGACCCCAAATTCCACAAAAACCCATAAAGACCCCGAAGACCCAAAATACTAAAAAGACCCCAAGACCCTCAAATACCCAAAAGACCACCAAGACCCAAAATACCTCAAATACCCAAAATACCCCAAAGACCCAAAATACCCCAAAGACCCAAAAGACCCGAAGATCCAAAGACCCTTAAATACCCAGAAGACCCAAAATACCATGAAAACTAAAAATACCCTGAAGATCCAAAAGACTCAGAAGACCCTTAAATACCTCAAGGACCCAAAATATCTCAAAGACCCTTAAAGACCCAGAAGACCGAAAAGACCCCAAAGACCAAAAAACCCAAAAGACCACAGAGACCCAAAATATCCCAAAGACCCCCAAAAAATCGAATAGACCCAGAACACCAAAAAGTCCCTGAAAACCCAAAATACCCCGAAGACCCTTAATGACCCCACAGAACCAAACAATCCAAAACACCAAAAAGACCCTTAAAGAACATGAGGACCCAGTGGAACCCAAAGACCCAAATTACCCCAAAGACCCAAAATACCTAGATGACTGAAAAGACCCGAGGACCCCAAAGAGGCAGAGGATCCCAAAGAACTCAAATGACCTAAAAGAGCCCAAAGACCCAAATGAACCAGAATATCCCAAGGATGCAAAAGACCTTGAGCACCCAAAAGACCCAAATTAACCAGAGGACCCAAAAGACCCTTAGGACTCTGAAGACCCAAAAGAAGAGTAATTATGTCTCTTACATTGGAATTGTAGACGGTGGCTTGCAAACCGAACCTCAAGGTCGGTGTACAAAGCGTTTTTTTTTTAAATTACAATGAATACACTGCATAGGGAGGTGAAATTCGCTGAACGTGACGTGCAAAGTGCGCAAAGTAAACTTGGTGTTCATTTTACGTCTGTAGGATGTCAATCCAAAACACCAAAAATACCATGAAAGACCCTGAGGGTGCAATGGACCCCAAAGACCCAAATTACCCCCAAAGACCCAAAATACCCCAAAGACCCAGATGACCGAAAAGACCCGAGGACCCCAAAGATCCAGAGGACCCAAAAGACTCAAAAAATCCAGAGGACACAAAAGACCCAAAAGATACCAAGGATGCAAAAGAGCTTGAACACCCAAAAGTCCCAAATGAACCAGAGGACCCAAAAGACCCCGAGGACTCTGAAGACACAAAAGAAGAGTAATTATGTCTCTTACATTGGAATTGTAGACGGTGGCTTGCAAATCGAGCCTCAAGGTCGGTGTATGGAAGCGGTTTTTTAAAATCACAATAAATATGTTGGAACCCATCTGTGGATCGGTCCCATCGGCCGATGGGTCTGACCCATCTGTGGATGCACGAGAAATGACAATGCAGACCCATCGGCCGATGGGTCTGCGCCATCTGCGGATGTGTTGTTCACCTTGAAGGTGAACCCATCTGTGTTTCCTATGCATCAATGGTGGATGAGTATGTTTATTTGAACCTAAAAATAAGCAATTGATGTCATAAATGTTTATAAAGCGGTCCGTGACATGTGGTTTAATCTGTTAAACATTTAAAAATCATCTCTGTTAAATTCCTACCACATGTAATTCCAATGACTGTGTACCTGATTGAAGAGCACCATTCTGTCAACACATTCCTTCAAGGTGAACAACACATCCGCAGATGGCGCAGACCCATCGGCCGATGGGTCTGCATTGTCATTTCTCGTGCATCCACAGATGGGTCAGACCCATCGGCCGATGGGACCGATCCACAGATGGGTTCCAACAAATACAAGGCACAGGGAGGTGACATTCGCTGAACGTGACATGCAAAGTGCGCAGAGTAAAACGAGTGTTCATTTACGTCTGTAGGATATCTAATAAATAAAGACGATATCAGCAACTCCTGGATGCACGTATTCCAGGAACCCTCTCCATATTAAACTTCCAGAATAAGGGATGTCTGCACACCTCATTTCTTTTGTTCCACACGTCTCCTTTTGATGGAACCACTGTTCTGTCTCAGTCTTCCCCTCACAACTTCAATCAGTTGGTGCACCCCCATCTTATATCATACCCCATCCATACCTCCAATATTTTTTTGCCCTCTTACCTGCCCTCTCCTCTCCTCACTGTTTCCTCTCGCTCTTTCCTCTCCTCCTCACTCGCTCCTCTTTTCCTGTTCTTTCATTCCCTTACTTTTTGTGTCCCACTGTTGAACCACTGCCCCAATGTCATTTCATTCCCTCCGTCACCTCACTCTTCCGTGGGCCTCATTCTTGTAAAGATATAAAAAGGTATTTAAGTACAGGTAGATCGAAGGTAAGCAAAGTCAATAAAGTTAATGAGGTGTGCAAGTGATGCAGGTATGAAGAGCCATTTGGCAATTTTTACTTATTTATTTAATATTCTGATTGTCTCGGGCTCATGGAGGAGCTTGTATATAAATCAGACAGAGAGCAAGGACATTAGCAGAAATAATAACTAATAAAAACATGAGTAGACGATGAACAAATCAACACCGTAAATGTAATTTATTAGAACCTGGGAACTCAGCATCATGAGCTGTGTGTGATCAGATAGAAATTTCAAAGAGGCCACTGCTGTTACTTTACTTTGGTATTTGTTTACTTGTACAGTATTTCCTTGATAACATATTTCCACAAAGTGTGTAATTGTTATTGCAGGAGTGCCAAGCTAGTTAACATCTGGTTGCGTAACCAGACTCCATTACAAGATGATGAAATGCAGAAAACTCGAGTCATTGCTGTGATTGGCTTAACATGTGGTTGCTGTTATCTCCAGTGACTGCTATTTTGAAAATAGGTCATTTGTACCTAAATTGCTGCTGTGTATTTGTTTAAAGTGTAAGTGGGGTGGTCTGTTTAGCATTGCGGCCTGAGTGCTTGCTTCACATTGCTGGTCCTGAGTTGCACTTTGACTATATTAATGCCAATATAACTCTATTAATATGTCAGTTATCAATACAGCACATTGGACAAGTATATCCAGGACATGGTGTTAGCACCAAACATATAGTTCTGACACCCATGTCCTGATGTGACAACTCGGGTTAGGGTTAGGGTTAGGGAGCTGCTTTTTTGAAAGATGCCCTTCTGATTATTGAGCGAGCATGCCACCCATCCATGGGAATGCTAACCTAACTTGGTTCACCTTTCTGCAATCACATTTACCTGAAGATCTCATGCTGTGTTCGGGAAGTGTTTGCCAAATTTTATATCCACTCCATTGATCAACCAGAGAATTGACTTCCTTTGATTTCTCAACTTTGTGTTGATCTATAACTGCTCTGGTGGTCCCAAGAGGTTTCATGAATGCTTTGGCCAAAACTGGTGATCAGCTTTGAGGATCAAAATTTGATCAAAATTGGTGATCAAAACTGGTGATCTGGCCAAAACTGGCCAAAACAAAACAAAAAAAAGTGGCCAAAACTGTCCAAACAAAAAAAACAAAAAACAAACCAAACAAACAAAACAAAACAAACGAAACTGGCCAAAACTGGTGATCAGCTTTGAGGATCAAAATTTGATCAAAATTGGTGATCAAAACTGGTGATCTGGCCAAAACTGGCCAAAACAAAACAAAAAAAACTGGCCAAAACTGTCCAAACAAAAAAAACAAAAAACAAACCAAACAAACAAAACAAAACAAACAAAACTGGCCAAAACTGGTGATCAGCTTTGATGATGAAAATTTGATAAAAATCCTTGATGATCAGCTTTGATGATCAAAACTGGTGATCAGCTTTGATGATGAAAATTTGATCAAAATCTTTGATGATCAGCTTTGATGATCAAAACTGGTGATCAGCTTTGATGATCAAAACTGGTGATCAGCTTTGATGATCAAAATTTGATCAAAATCTTTGATGATCAGCTTTGATGATCAAAACTGGTGATCAGCTTTGATGATCAAAACTGGTGATCAGCTTTGATGATCAAAATTTGATAAAAATCCTTGATGATCAGCTTTGATGATCAAAACTGGTGATCAGCTTTGATGATCAAAACTGGTGATCAGCTTTGATGATCAAAATTTGATCAAAATCTTTGATGATCAGCTTTGATGATCAAAACTGGTGATCAGCTTTGATGCTTCTTTTCATACAAATAGTTTTTGCCTCCAGGCATTTCATCATCATCACCATCATGTCATTATCATTATAAGCCGCACACTCTATCCAAGACGTTGGCATTGCCAAAGCAATCTTTTGGCTGGGTAGTTTTCTGTTGCCTTTCCAGTGCTTTAAAACTCGTCAATTCTGTATCAAAACACAGCATGGGACCTTTGATGTCCACCAGCTAATGCTTGCAGACAGAACACCCAGACGAATGTCCCATTTGCACTTTGTGATAAAATATCCTTCCTGTGAAGTTCTACTCTTCCAGTTTATTATATCATCGGGTTTAGAAAACTCAAACTAGGCAGCCAAAAGGCCAATGCTCTACATCTGCGCCATCTTGTCATACTCTAGGTATTTATCCACTGTATATAAATATTTTCAATTGTTTGTTTGTGCATTTATATGTTCTTATTTTACGGCCAAACTGTAGCACCTAGAGGTCCCAAATTTTGGGAGTAGGCTCTTCAGCATCTGCGCAAGGCTTAAAGCCAGCACACGTTGGCC
Organism: Myxine glutinosa; assembly: GCF_964187855.1. Taxonomy (NCBI): domain Eukaryota; kingdom Metazoa; phylum Chordata; class Myxini; order Myxiniformes; family Myxinidae; genus Myxine; species Myxine glutinosa. The sequence goes on along the minus strand of NC_136264.1, from coordinate 128,157,741 downwards.
TTAACGTCCATTTTGAGGCCACCAAAGGCGCTATGAAGTGTATATTGGGATGTGGGATCTGGTAGTGCTGCAGGTAAAGGTAACCACCACGATGGCAAATAACTCCACTTTTCAATGCCAATGCGTCCCAAAACCCCCGCCCACTCCCCCATTGGCAGCGCAGGGTGGTAGTTGTTCGTGTGCAGCCATCCGGCTGCTGGTTGCATCATTTATGTGGGCGCGTCTGCCGCTGATGCAATGCCTTTCTATAACCAGTTATCTGGTACTCATTTTGCCGACCTCGGAAGGATGACAGGCTGAGTCAACCCCACCTGGTGTTAATTCAACGGGATTTGAACTCAGGACCTTAAGATCCCAAGCCCACCGCTTTAACCATTAGGCCAACACCAGGTATAGCGCAGGGTAGCCCCTCCTAGTAAATCATAAAATATACACTGTAAAATAACTTCAGTACCATTTAGGGTAGTAGAAGCAGTATTGTGCTCTAAAAATTGACATTTTTTGCCACAACCATGAAATTGTGGATTAGCAGGTGCAACATTTCTGAAATGAAACAAAATGATTTTCATCTCAATTAGTTGCTTCATCACTTAGTAAAATGGGAATACTGTCATACTTGTACACCATGCTCGATACAGAGCGTCAGTTATGCCAAAGTTGTTTCCTAGCTCGGGTTGCAATTCTCGATGGGTAATTTGTTAGGGTGCTGAGGATATCTCGCCTACTCTTCACAAAGGACACCGTGGGATGTAACACATTCACCAACTAATGCCGGTAAATGGGAAACACCAGGAGGACAGTTCATAGCTGGGTCGAGATCCAAACTAACCCACGCTAGGTCAACACTGTAAGGCGAAGAAGCATACCTCCAGGTCTCGGCTATCCTGTCAGCTGAAAATGAAAGCAGCTTTTACTATAATTGACAATGGAGGATATGACCACTTCCTTTTTTGTCAATAAAAAGGGAAACGAAAATGGAGTTGAGCCAGAAAACGTGATAGATTTCTCAGAATCTCATTGCAAAAGTCTCTGTCAAAGTTGCAAAACACCATTATACAGTAGTTCAATGTTTAATAAGTGTGTGGACAACTCTGTCATAAAGCTCCTTTAAGACAAATGACTATTTGCATTGGCAAACTTTTTACGTAGTTATTATTATTATTATTGTGTAAGCATAAGCAATCTAAAATAGATTATGCAAGTGAATGATTATCCATTCTTCAGTCTAATTCTGTTAGCAGAAGTTGCTTGAAACAAAACCTTTTAGGAAAGACTTAAGGGAGATGCGACGTAATTGAAGCCTGGTTTGATGAAGTTCCAAAGCAGAAAGATAAATTAATTGTATAATTACAGGTGAAATTAGAGAACATACGGACCAAGCTGCTTTCATTTGCAGTGATTTATTAGCGGGGTTTGATGTGCAAGAAATTATACTTAATTAGCTCAATAGATGTGGCGCAGGTGAAAAACTACATAGCTGAAAAAATTTAAGTATAATTAATGGTTTTCCCAATTTTCGTTGTGTGTGGCTTTTAGCTGAGCTTCTCTCTGCAGCATGCACATGTGCAAATGTCATTGATGAGAGCAAACAATATTTGACGATAAACGTGAAATGGGGAAAAAATATTTCCACGATTTTTGAGTAAAAACAGTCATGACATGGCAATAAAAGGGAAAAAAAAATCGAGTGCACTTTTCCATGAATATCAAGGATGTTAGTGCAGGACGGAAACGACGACACAGTATATGACATTTGAATCTCGGATCACAGAACTACAGGGAGACAAGTACTCACACGAATTCATTTGATTGCTTACTTTTAATTGTTTTTTTTTTAATAAACAGGAAGTGCTTGTAAACTGGAATTATATTGTTGCGGATCTCGGCGCCGGCCTTCTCCCGTTACCAAGGGGGGATTAGTCCCTTTGTCTTTGACTGGCCGACGGGACCTGGGACCTATGACGTCCTTCCCGGACAGCGCGAAATAGGGTCGTAGGACTAGAATCACTATTACCTAATTAATCGCGCTGCCCAGAAACGAGGAAATAAGCCCCACACGAATCACGCGTGCTGAGACACCGAGCGGTGCGTACAAGCGATCCGTGCCGTTTATATGGTGAACCCGGTTCTAGCGATCTTACTCGTACCATGCTTAGCCAATGGAGAAATCACAGAAGCAGTCGAATTGGGAAGAAAGGAAGAACATAATTTATTCACACGATTTACAAAGATTCCAGAAAAGAGGACACAGTGCAGCCTTAAAAACAGTCTTAACTTAATCCCCAGGACAAACGGGCCCGGATCCCACACAGACACACTCACACGGGGTTTGCAGCTGTGGGATGATGTTCACCACGTCCAGGGATGGTTCTCGTGCAGCTCCCTCCGGCCTCCGGCTCGTCCCAGGCAGATGGTAAGTAGAGGGGGCAGAAGCTCTCCGCGTGTCGTTTGGCGCACACGGGATAATACGGGGCAAACGGTAGGGTCTGGGCTCTGGCGGTTGGTGGTTAACACTGGCGGTTAGTGCCGCGTTCACTCGCGTGGCTGAATAAACGATATTCGCCACCGGCGCGTCTGGCTGCCTTTTCTTCGGCGCGTACGTAATACTGAGATATAGCGCACTGTCCCCAAAGCGAGCGCTGTGAATTACGTTCTTCACAGTCCTCTCACGTGCGCTCTCCCCTTGCGAGTTCTCTCCTGCCAATCAGTCCTCCTCGTTCTCTCTCGTGCTCTCTTGCAAGTCCGGCTCACCACTCCTCGAAGTTCTCTGAAGCGCTCCTCGTAAGTCCCCCTGGTAAGTACTTTGTGCAGTGACTTTTATAGGCACGCCCCGCGAACCTTCTAGCACTTACCAGACGCGCCTTACCATGCCCTATCACGCCATGCCCTTAGAGCCCTGGTTGGCTGGTGGCCCTTACCGTCATCGCCTCTGACGCGCTGCTTTGACGCCGCCCCGACCCCGTGCTCCTCCTCCTTCTCAGGCCTACCTCGTGTTACTCGACTAGCGAGCGAACAAAGGGCAGCGAATGCTGCTGGCAGCCAAAGCGTAACAAACTGAGGGATCAGCCAAATGAGGTGCGGGATCAATTATGCCCATAGAGGTGGGATTGGAGGGTGGACGCAAAATGAAAGGACCTAAACTCATGTCTTTACACAACGCAGATATTACTAGGGGAAATGGCCTATTCTTACACATACAATGACATAACTAATACTCTAAGGTGGCCTATGTGTTGCTCGTGGACTAACTATGGGGGGCAACCCTTTAACCTTTAATGACCAATATGTGCAATCTCAAAACCGTAGCACTGCCCCGCTCCTTCGCCAGACTCGTCCCCGAGTCGAACCCACACAAGTGAGAACGACCGGTTTTGAGAAAGGTTCAGCACTACTCTTTAAATTATGTGTGACAATTAGATGTGGTTTCCCTTTACATTTAATCTAACACTCTGTATGCGACTAGTTTTACATCACTAGATATGTCCCACCTGCTGCGTTGTGTACTAACTAACAGACTCACACCCACAGCTAACCGAATTGCAGAATGAATTCTCAAACTAAACATAAAGCCGGTGGGGAGCATGCTATTTACAACACTAAACTAATTATTTACATTTCTATAACCCAGGACCTGTTCTTTTGTGGGAAAGAAAATTTGGAGGGGAGAAAACAACAATGCAATGCACCAATACACCAATACACAAAAATGCACAAAAATGCACAATCATCATTTCATAATAAATGTCACATTTGCTGCTTGGCTGCTGCTTGGCTGCATCTTCTTGCTTCCTGCTTCGTCTTCGGTGTGCCATAATAAAAACTTGAAGGTCTTCTTTCCTGACACACCGGAATACATTATACAAACTGTGTTCGTTTTTGTCTACCAGCAGGGCCAATATTATGGTCCATCTGCGTGGCATCGACGCCACTTAAAACCAGTGGTCCGCAGGTGCAAGGTAACGTTTGCAGCAAACGTCTGCTCAGCAAAGATGCCAGGCCACAGAACGTGTGGTCCATACGGTGCATTGGTGCAGCAAAAGGTAGCAGGAGTACCGCACAAGTGTAGCAACGTGCCACTGCACAGTTAAGGGTTCCTGCACACTCCCCTCCAAAAATGGGTCCATGGGTGGGGAGGAAGACAAAGCACAGTTCGCAGAGGAAAGGGCGCAAAGGTACACACAATACAAGGCAATGCAACATGAGGGGTGCGGGAGAGCGAGCAGAGCAAGCTCGTCCCTAACCGTTCATAACCCCCTATGTCAGCCTACACTACCCTTGCCCTTCCCGTATTTACACTTTACAAATCCGTCACTACGTCTTGTCTCTTCTATCTCCCCTCTACTCCAAATTCGTCATCCAATCCCTCCCAAGAAAGAAGAGATGGAATAAACACATTGTCTCATCCAGTCAAGATGCGTCTCACCCACTCAAATCATTTGCAAAACCTGGTGTGGATTTCCGTCTCCCTTGGTGAGTGGATGTGGATGGTGCGAAGAGATTTCTCATCCTAACTATACTTTAATAAAATTAACTCTTAAACTACCCGGGGTCTTGCCCTGCCAATTGGCATCTTTAAACAATGTGGTTCTAAAAACCAATTCCCATTGACCCACCCTGTGGTGCCTTCCAAATTTGGGTCTCACTCCCCAATTTTTCACTACTGTGCCTTCGCACAATTTCGGGGCTGGGTCATGTGGCTCCACTAGCAGGTCTACCTACCTGCGCACCTCCGCCACCCAAGCTTACCTTGCTCCTTGCGACTACCCTAAATCGGGGAAGGCCCCTCCTGGCTCTCTCACCCCTCTGATGCCATCTCTGGCATTGGGCTACCCGGGTCCTTCTCCTGGATCCCCGGGCCCCACTGAACACTACTCTGAACTCTAACTGACTGGCTCCCAGAGCCTACCTGCGGCCTCACCTGGCCGACAGACTACCAGTGGCGGAGTGCCCCAATAACCATATGCACCAACAAAGCCCACATGCCCAGCCATTCCACTTACTCAAGCACCCATCCAAGCACTTCATTGCCACTACCTGCACCACAGATGTCAATATCCAACAATTTACCTAAACCCTCTACCTAACTTTAAACTACCCTCCCAGGGTACTCGTGAAGGGGTCCGTCTTCCCCCATTCACTCCTTCGCACCATGCACTCCACCCCACTCATTCCACACCATTCATTCCACACACCTGTTCTCCACTTGCACCCCATGCAAGTCAATTCACACCACACAAATCCACTTGTCCTCAATACACCACTCATACACCATCTCTGGTTATTCCTAACCAATGCCTCATTTGCTCAAGCCCAAGCACACAGTGGTTCCCATTCAATTCCTCATTTGCTCAAGCCCAAGATACACCCACAATTTCTCCATACTACTACACACACACAGCATCATCTCGCTGACTACTTCCCTCTAATACTCGTGCTTTCCCGTCTTCCCTTACACTAAGCACTCCCTCGTCATTATCATCCACCTAATCTCTCTACGTCCCCTCTACCTGTACAAATGTCACTACTTAAATCTCATGTCTCCTATTGTCATCTCTAGATCCCTAACAATATCCTAGCCCACCCTCGGCTAGTTTTCACTGCCACTCCATAATCTACTGCTCATTTGCCCCCAAAATGTGAATGGTAAAGCTACCATTCGCCAACACTATGGCCAATTGGCCATTCGTCCACTCCACTCAAGCCTCTCCGTGCGGCAATATATTTTCGTCACAGCTCGGCTACGAAAAGCCGAGCAATGCATGCAGGTAGTTTTTCTCCTGTTGGTTGGGTCCGTCCGGCATTTTCGATTCGGGGGAGGAGGCATGCTTGGACCAAGGTTCCAGGCACCATCCCTGCGCGGAGCCTTTCGGTCCCCGGCACGATGGCCCAACCTCCCCCGGTCGGAGCACCGCGCCCGCCAGGGGGCGAAGTTCCGACCTCTCCGACCCCCCCTCGAACCGTGCCGATCGCCTTTCCTGCGAAGGCGTGGCACCGACCATACAGGGCGGGGCCCGGCACGAAACGTGCACGCCACCGCGGCAACGATCCCCGCCGGTCTCCGCAGCACACAAAGCACCCGACTCACCGAGGGCTCACGTCGGCTATACGTCGGCCTAAATGCTCCCCCGGTCTGGGTCGATGCTTGAGCCGCATTCTCACACCCACACGTGACTCGTTCCACTCTCGCACATCGAGGTGCTCCAGCGCCTCCCATACACTCCATACATTCGGTTGTCGCACACTCTCGTGCATTCCCTTCTCTTGCACACTCAGGTGCACACCACACAGGCGCACTCACGCCGTTCGCACATTCCATTACCACACATCCTCGCGCACACCCTGGTGCACTCATACCACTCTTGCACTCCGTTACACACTTGGCCATTGCACACCCTCGTGTACACTCTCCCGTTACGTACTCCGTAACAACCACGGGTGTGCACTCTTGTGGTACACACCCAATCAGCACACACTTACCCATGGGTGTGCAATCTCCTGTTGCACACCCAATCACATGCTCTGGTGTGCACTCCCGCACACACTCCTCAACACGCTCCGGTGTGCATTCTCGCACACCCTCCTCGACACGTTCTGGTGTGCATCCACTCACTCTCGGCCATCGCACACTATGTATCACGCTCTTCGTGTTAGCCATTAAGGTTTAAACCCCATGACTCAATTGATCATAACATCTGAAATTATATATCGTGCTTCTGAAAACTGATTTGAACTCAGCTGCAGGCAGAGGCGGGGGGACAAAATGTGCTTTCGAGACTCGAGGTACAGGGTGGATCCTTAGCCCAGTAAACAAGTCCTTGAATGTATGTGCCAGACAGTAGATAAAATGCTCGCGACCCACGTACAGGGAAAACATGTCGCCAAACGCCTTCTTCACCAAGGGAATAATTAATTATATATCTTTGTAGTTTCTAGTATGTCTCCTAAATCAAGGATGTAACCAACCTTGGAAAGAAATATAGACATTACATATCCTTGATTGTTATTGTATTCAGCACGTGTATCCAATCATTCATCTACCATTTAGCCTAGTGTATGAGAATATTTTCTTCGGCCTGCGCTCGGGTCTGATATGTTTAGATAAAGAGCCAAAAAGGCTCAGCTTATCCTATGCTTACATCTTTTTGTCTAAGTTTGGCCTTCTTCAGGAAGGGACGAGGGAAGGTGGGTCGTTATGGCCCAGGTTTTGCTATGTCTTTAGCGCAGATTCTTGTCTGATATTTTGCTATAAATGAAATGCCTTTTTACTTATTTTTCAGCGAGTGCCTTGAGAAATTGCCCGCTGCGTGTTAGGCGGTGCATTCTCGAGCCTTGCTCCACACTGTGTGTTTGTAATCGATCCCATTAAACATTGTTGCTCTGATTCTTCTTCTTCTTCCTTCCCTTGAGGTCTTCGACCGACAATTTTGGTGTCAGGAGTGGGATCATCCAAGTGTGCAGACGAGGTGGACCCTCACGTTCCAGGTCGGGAGGGAGGCCTGCCGGCATCAAATTTGGGTAAGCATTTTTGCATATCGAAATTGAAGCCTCCTGCCTTACTTTGGACGTGTGGACCTCTGTCGGCTGCACTACCTGGCTTGCATTCCGAACCATATTTAGTTTAAACCAGAGCAGCAGTGGGTAACGAATCGATTATACAGGGCGCCCGAGATAAGGAGGGATATCCCTCAGGTAAGCTTCCTGCGTGGGAAGCAGGTAGACCCATATGTGGGTGATAGATAATTAATAGGTGTTAAGTTACTCCGGCGTGAGAACTGCGTTTAAGGTTTAGGCTCCGGGCCAGGTATGGTCCATCTGCACCCCCCCCCACAACTCTCCGACCCTGGGTTTTTCTGAACCATTGGGGTGTCCTGGGGTGGAAATCAACTGGTAACAGTAAATAAACTTGGACTCACTACCCATTTGGTACCTATATTGGATGGTACCCTCAAAACAGCATATTTTTAAATCCGCGTTGCGCCATATTCGACACACGTGTTCTTTTGGTATTTGTGCCTGCTAATATTAACTCAGAATAAAAAGTTATATACCAAAAGAAAGCTGTTCATCTACTGATCATCATAGAATATTGACACATTACTTATAATGGTACCTTAATGGTCATAACTAGTGCTGAATAGCAGTACCCCACTTTAACGTAACATAATTCGGTATCGACCGTACTATTTCATCTTACACACATAATATGAACACATTACACCTGATATGCTTACATATATATTTTATTGGCTTTCTCCTGTATATCAGCTTTAATTTGATACCAGATACATCCCCATAGCTTCAATTCTCTTTTTTATACAGCGTGTCAAAGATACTACCGGTATGGGGTGATATTGTAGGCGATGCTGCATTTGTCAATTTACAAATGCTGCCACGTATATCATGTACATATATGTTGGACACATGACAAAATCTATGTATTGTTAATATGTGTTACTTAATATATTGTTGTATTGATGTATCACTGTAGTTTATTGCAGGAATTTTGACGAAAATGGCATGCAGATCCTTCCATGTTTGTATCCTGCGTAAATTGAGATCATCAGATTGTACAATTATGTTATTTAAGTGTCTCTTACAGCGACAGAACGAGTCAATTAGTTAAGTTAAACACCTTTTTTTACATAGTTAAGTATGCAATATAAGATATTTTTTATAATTAAGATGCAATTTATAATAATTATTCAGCTTGGTACTTACCAATATTTTGATGTGTTTTGCAGGTGAAGTAACAACGCTAATATGGAACATCCGGCGCGAGCGAAACGTACACGTGAGAGTGAACAACCACCCATTGTGTGCATAACTCATGTAAAGGGACTGAGCTATGGAGAGTTGCACTTGTTATCTGGACTCAAAAATTCTGAGAAGAAATTGGCCAAGCTGCAGGAGGTCAAAGAAAGACGCCTTGCACAACCCCCACAGTCTCCGCATATGATGAAGGACACATGTGATTTGGTCCCTGAATCTCTGGCCGAACACCATGGTTTCCACTGGGAGTGTTACAAGCGTTTCACGATGAACTTAGACAGACTGAACCCTCCTACTGCAGGTACATCTGAAACAACTGGTGCCACAACTCAGCGGATGGCCCGTACTAGTTCTGGTGACAAGATCATATTTAAGCCAGACTGTATCTTCTGTTCTTCGGAAAGTCGTAAAAAAGTGAAAGTGCATGGCAGTTGGACTACCCAGGGGATGAGCCAGTTCGAGTATGAAGGCTGGAAGCCGGTACTGGAGATGGCTGAAATGAAGCAAGATGAAACGCTCTTAATGAGGATCCGAGGCCATGATCTTTTTGCCTCTGAGGCAAAGTTCCACAAAACTTGCCGTATGAAATATATGCAAAAGCCAGAGAAATGGCGCAGTACTGACGAAGAGGCACAGCACCATCAAGGAGAATTAGAAGAAGCCCACAGACAGGCATTCGATGTGGTATGTGATGCCATTGAAAGGGATGTGTTAATGGCCAAGAAGATAATGAAACTATCCGACCTGAGGCAAATGTATGTCATTAACCTGCAAACCAGCAAATATGCGAATCCTGACTACCGAGCCAGCAAACTAAAACTGAAGCTTGAAAACCACGAGCCTTTCAGGGAGAGACTATCATTCTGTGATCTGGGAAAGTCCTACATAATATTCAGCACTGCAATTGACGTCCAGACAGCAGTGAAACAAGCCTTCAAATTGGGATCAAGAGATATGATTGAGAGTGCAGGTAGCCATTTACGACTGTCAATTCTGGATGATTTCTCGAATGCCCCAGAACTGAAATGGCCACCAAGTCCTTCTGATCTCCAACAAATGGACGATGTTATACCAGATTCACTCAAGAAGCTGCTATGCTACATCATAACTGGAACAACATCAGCAAGGTCACAACGAAGCCAGCGATTAGTTCAATCAATCGGCCAAGATATCTGTCGCGCTGCCACCAAAGGCTCTTGGAAGCTTCCAAAACACATCATCATGTGCACGTCCCTGAGACATCTATACAGAAGTGAAAAGCTCATAACCCTTCTTAATAGAATGGGACACTGTGAGAGTTATTCATTTTCACTTGAATTGGAGACTGCACTGGCCGAATCAGTGATGAAGTCATCGACACAACTCTCCAACCAAATCATCAGGTCACCACGAGAGCCGTCTGTCTTCCACTCGGAGTTTGACAATTTCGACTCATTGGTGAATGATCTGACAGGAAAAGGTTCTGTTCATACAGCACACGGGATCATGATGCAAGAAGTCAGTGATGATCATGCCGCATCTGGTCCAGCAAGGCCAACTCAAGTTAGGACCAAACGGCGTTCTCTGCAGTTGACGGAAGCAACCATATTACCTGACTGCTATGTGACCAAAAGACAAAGCCCGAAACTTCAAGTAAAACAGCTTCAATATCCAGGATCTGTAGGAGAAAGAGGAACATCGACCAAACTCCAGACTCTATGGATCATGATCCGTCTCAAGGCAGAAACACAACAACAAGTTCCTGGTTGGACCGGTTTCATCTCAGAGACAGGTGAAATACCAAAGAAGCTCACAACGATAGACTACTATCCCGTCATCAATCAACCAATTACCGAGTACAAAACTGTCCAGGAATGCTTGCGTGCTGCTGAAGAGGCCACCAGAGAAGTTGGCCAGCCTTATGTCATTACCACATTCGATTTGGGGGGTATGCATGAAGGCATTCCCCCTAGTATGGAACTCCCCCGACAAGTACGAAAGTCACATCATTCTAATAGGCACCTTCCACCTTGTTTGTGCTTACATGAAAATGATGGGTAAGAAGATGGCTGGGTCTGGTCTGTCAGATATCCTCCTGGAAGCAGGATTGATCGGTAGTGGATCTATCACAGGTGTGATGTCGGGAAAGAATTATGACAGAGCGTTACACTGTCATAAACTTATGCTGGAATGCTTGGAGAGGCTTCTCTTGGCGGAATACCTCAACGAAACTAATGCTGATGACCTGTTCGCGTCCCTCCCTGACGACTCAACTAGAAGACTGCAAGATCTTGTTGAATCCCCCAGTCAAATGACCTTAGAAGCTGTCTCGACGGATGAACTCATCATGAAGGTCATAGATAACTATGATACATTTCGACAGAGTGTAGCAAAGGGACGATTGGGGAAAACTGCTGAGCTCTGGGTGTCGTACATGGACCATGTACGTCTAGTCCTCTCACTCCTTGAAGCTGTAAAGACTAACAACTTTGTCTTGTATGTTGCGTCCATCAACGGTATGACTCCCCTCTTCTTCAGCTTCGGTGGCCAAAACTACGCCAGGTATTTGTCGTATTTCTCCATCTTCTTAGCCAACGTAGATAGCTCGCACCCGGGAGCTTTGACCCTCATTCGACGAGGAGCAATCAGTGTTGCTCGCTCCTTTATCCCTGGGAATCGCTGTGCTGTTGACAAGACAATGGAGGAAACCTTCATGAGACATGCAAAGTCTCATGGTGGTGCTGGTGCGGGTATATCTGGACTACTCACCAATTACCAGGCATATCAGAGGTGGGTCCGCACCCTTCACGAAAGGTCTCTCTACGTTGATGCATGTCTTGGTATGGCTCACATGACAGACAGCGGACAGGACACTAAGCATCGTGATGTACGTCCCAGAGAGGTGAGAAAAGGAGAGAGGTTGGTGAAGAAGACCATGGATGCGGTATGCAGTTTCCTGAATCCATTCACGGTAGACACAAAGGACCAGCTGTTGATTCTATCGTCAGGCGGTGCAGCCTCTGATGATGTTGCTGCAGATGTTCTGAAGGCTGAAGCCATCGGTCAACAAGCTCATGATAAATTTGTTGAGGTCCGACTGAAAACTGGCGAAGATTTTTTTGAACCAGTAAAACGACTCAATCTCAAAACTCTGAACAACATGAACAAAAGTTCCAAGACCAAGACATCAAAGAACAAAGTCACCCAGTTCAAGCACCAGGGAAACGTTGCATTTCAGCTTTTGCTGAAATCGCAAAATCAAGGGCTACAACTTGACCTAAAGGAACTGATGTCATACCCATTAACTCCAGTACCATACAGCTTGGCGACCGGAGATGGGTACCTAGCAAAGACAGACAAGGCAAAGGCATTCCAGCTCCTGACCAAGGACTGTACTGACATCACTGTACCACAGGCAAGGGTCACCCTGACAGTGTATGACGGAAATGCCACCTTCTACTATCTAAAAGACATTCCTAACAACTTCAGCCAGATCTGTTCCAAGGTCTTTGACATCATCAGTAAGACAGGAGATGTGGTGTTCAGCACAGATCAATACCTACCTGGATCAGTGAAGTCGATGGAGAGGCGACGTCGCGGCTGTGGAAACGTCGTGTTTCCCGCGAAACAGGTAGTATCTTTGACACGCTGTATAAAAAAGAGAATTGAAGCTATGGGGATGTATCTGGTATCAAATTAAAGCTGATATACAGGAGAAAGCCAATAAAATATATATGTAAGCATATCAGGTGTAATGTGTTCATATTATGTGTGTAAGATGAAATAGTACGGTCGATACCGAATTATGTTACGTTAAAGTGGGGTACTGCTATTCAGCACTAGTTATGACCATTAAGGTACCATTATAAGTAATGTGTCAATATTCTATGATGATCAGTAGATGAACAGCTTTCTTTTGGTATATAACTTTTTATTCTGAGTTAATATTAGCAGGCACAAATACCAAAAGAACACGTGTGTCGAATATGGCGCAACGCGGATTTAAAAATATGCTGTTTTGAGGGTACCATCCAATATAGGTACCAAATGGGTAGTGAGTCCAAGTTTATTTACTGTTACCAGTTGATTTCCACCCCAGGACACCCCAATGGTTCAGAAAAACCCAGGGTCGGAGAGTTGTGGGGGGGGGTGCAGATGGACCATACCTGGCCCGGAGCCTAGTTAGGGATCGGGGGGCGACCCGATCTTAGGACTACCAGGAGGGACTAGCCCAAGAAAGGTAGGACGATGAGTATTTTAAGTTAAGCTACGCACTGGATGTGTTGGAGTGAGCACAGGTATGTTGTGTGCTGAGTGGAAGCGATGCTGCATTGTCGAGCATGCTTCCAAGGAAGACTTTGGGATGCTAGAGTTGGAAGCGTTTTTGTTTTGTATCTCAAGGGAGATATTGGTTATTTCTTATATGGGGAAATAGAAAATGTTTATGTGATTTTTGGAGAATAAAGGGTCAGTCACATGGTATTTGTGTATAAGGGAATGAATGATCTGTCATTGCAGCGTGTATTTGTGTTTATTGTGTGAGTCATTGAAGTGTGTCATGGATTGACAAGGGGTTCCCCAAATTGCCTACAGGCGTTGGGCAATCCGGATGAGTAAAATTGGCAGGGAATAATGAGTATGTTATGGAGAGCATGTGTAGACAGGGCTTTAAAACAAGTGTTCAATTACATCCCCACATTAACGGCTCTCCAAATGTAGCAAGGGAGAATGGGAGTGAAAGTCAAAAATGATAGGCTGTCAACCGACTGGGTGTTTATTCAACGGCATGGCCGGGGCTTGTATTTGGCCGACTTGGGATGGCAGAATGCGTTGAATGAAGGCAAGAATGACATGTGATGCTGACGTGAGTCCAATCGGAAGGATGGATGGTTATGGTTTCACCCGGTCTGTTTATCTGTCTGTCTGTCCGGACACGGAGCTCTTGGGGAGAGCCAGATTGGGGGGGGAACAATGAATGTAAAGTTGTGTATTTCGTTTAAAAACGTTGTGTTAGATTGCTACATGCAGAATGACCCCAATCAAGAAGGTGATTGGGGGCTGGTGAAGATTGGATCACGGCTCTGCAGACGAGGTGAACAGAACTCCACCAGGTATGTGGGAATCACATCAATTAAATTATTGCTCAAAGGGAGGTGATAGAGCAAAATGAAGAAGATTGTCATGTGGACCGCAAGGCTAACCTCCGCTCTTGCAGGGAAATGGCTTTGGGAGGCTAGTTGTTGTTTTTGGTAGACTCTAGGTTCTAAAACCTAAGGCAAAATGCATAGGAGGGTAAAATTATTTTTCAGATAATTTTTCCAGTGGGTTTATACTGGTGTGAAATTCGCGTATCTAGGAAGGAAGGGAAAAAATGTCCAGGTATTGATAGGATAACAGTGAAATTTTGAAGTGAAGTGAAGGATAACAGTGAAGTGTTAGTGTGTTCGTTGCGATTTTTGGGAATGGCAGGGTACTGTCGTACATGGATAATTGACTATGCGTTACTAGCAAAACCTCTATATGAGGCGACGAAAAACGACCAGCCACGGATGGTAAACTGGACGGACAATCGAATACGCTGCTACGAAGGACTCAAACGAGCCCTGGTAACGGCCCCAACCTTAGGCCTTCCCGATTATAAAAAGGCCTTCACACTTTTCACCCATGCAGTAGGGGGATTCGCACAATCCGTGTTAACTCAGACTCATGGAGATAGGGAACGTCCGGTAGCCTATTTCAGCAAAAAGCTTGATGCGGTAGAACAAGGCTTTCCGCTGTGTTTACAAGCCGTGGCGGCTGCCCGATACGCAGTTGAGCGGACGGCCGACATAGTTATGGGACATCCGGTCCTTTTACAGGTACCGCATTGCGTCCATACACTACTACAACAGCGAAACACACAGCATCTCACAGCCACTCGACTGATGCAATACGAAACGGCATTAATTATGGCACCCAACGTGACGGTGATGCGGTGTACCATTCTTAACCCAGCGACACTTTTGCCAACAAAGGAGGAGGGATTCCCGCACATTTGTACGGACGTGGTCCAATTAATATCAACGGTAAGGCCTGACTTACAGGACACTCCGCTACAGGAAGCCGATCATACCTATTACGTCGATGGTTCAGCCAAACGGGCTTGGGACGGATCCCTGTTATCTGGGTACGCAGTATGCTCGGATACGGAGACGGTCGAAAGCGGCCGCCTCCCGCCCACCTGGTCAGCACAACAAGCTGAACTGTACGCACTCACGAGAGCGTGCGAAGTAAGCGAGGAAAAAGCAGTGACAATTTATACAGACTCGGCATACGCACACGGAGTGGTCCACGACAAAGGGGCCATATGGAAAATGAGAGGGTTCCTCACTTCAGCGGGAGCACTCATTAAAAATGGGGACTTAGTGCGTAATCTGCTTCATAGTATTATGCTTCCACGTGAAATAGCTGTAGTTAAATGCCGAGGTCACCAGCGTACAGACGACGCTGTGGCCCGTGGAAACGCCCGAGCCGACGAAGCAGCAGCACAAGCGGCAAACCAACAGGTTGGATATAATATGCCAGTAGTTACGCGGAAACAGGGCGCTAAAGCGACCGCCCAGACAGACGTTCCGACATCCGCACCTACAGAGTTCGATGTAATACAATTACAAGCCGCGGCCTCAAACGTAGAACATCAAGATTGGATTAAATTGGGAGCTCAGCGCCCCGCAGAAGGACAAATGTGGACGATTAATGACAAACCCGTGGCACCGCGAGCTTTATTGCCATGGTTGGCACGCATGGCGCATCAAAATGGCCATGTGTGCCATAGGGGGGTGATGAGGCAGGTCACTTCCACCTGGGCAGCACCAGGCCTTTCGGCTGCGGTTACCATGGTCTGTCGCTCGTGCGCTATATGTCAACGGCATAATAGGGGGGCACCCCCCAGACGCCGCCACAACGCGGGTCACCCGGCTCCCGTCGGGCCGTTCTGTCATATCCAGTTCGATTTTTTCAATTTACCGCCTTGTATGTCCTTTAAGCATGTACTGGTAGTGGTGGACATGTTCACCAAGTGGGTGGAGGCCTACCCATGCGTCAGGGCTGACGCTATAACGGTGGCCAAGTGCCTTTTGCGGCACTTTATATGTCGATTCGGTGTCCCGCAGAAAGTGTCATCCGATCAGGGCGGGCACTTCACAGGTGACGTCATTAAAGCCGTGTTAAAGGCCTTGGGAGTGATACAGTCGTTCCACTGTGTTTACTGCCCGCAATCGGCGGGACTTGTAGAACGAACGAATGGCACACTGAAAGGTAAGTTGGCAAAGATTTGCGACGAGACAGGCCTCAAGTGGCCGGAGGCCCTTCCGCTAGCGTTAATGAGCGTGCGCTCCACTCCAGGGCGCACCACTGGTCTCTCTCCGCACGAGATATTAATGGGTCGGCCCATGAGTTTGCCGGTATCGGCGCCAGTGGATATGGCAGCACTTGAATTACCTATCATGGATGACATGCTTTTAAAGTTTTGCATAGGTCTCTCCCATGTAGCGCGCAGCATACATGAACGCGTTCGGGAGGCCCTGCCGGGGCCAGCAAGCAAGCCTATCCACACCTTCGAGGCAGGAGATTACGTGCTGGTGAAGCATTTCACCCGTAAGACTGCGCTCGAACCAAGGTGGACGGGGCCATACCAAGTTCTTCTGATCACACCAACAGCGGTGTTTTGTGAGGGCAAGTCGTCCTGGGTACATGCCACACATTGTAAGTTGGCCATACCCACAAACACAGACACCTCAAACGCACCACCACAGATCGAGGATGCTGCACCACCGCCTGCTAGGGGTGGCAATCACACTTAGTTTAATATACCGCTTTGCCAGCACTGGGGACATGAGGGCATGGGCGAACACGGAGACATATGCATATGGCGACCAAACCATTAAGGTCTACCGGCAGAGAGTTATCTGGGGCCAGAGGCTAAAACAGGTGTCTGCAACAGGTGCATGGGATGCTAAGAGAGGTATTAGAGGACATTGGATTGACTTTAAATTGAAATGAAAATGGAAAGGGTGGATTAGGAAAATGAATTTGTTCAAATAATCGTGGCATCTGTGGGATGCAACAATTCACAGACAGAATAGTGTATGGGAGCCGTCATCTGGGAAGCGTCGTTAAATGGCAGTAGGTTTAGACAGATATTGAAAGGGTTCGTGCAATGTCATTTTGGGGCTTATGGCTCGCCATTGTCTGTCTGCCAGTTATGGTGGGCAGAGGGAAGAGGGAGTGATACTGCTCTGGCCTCTTGCTCGGCAGAATTGAGTATTGCTGGTTTTACCCCTGTTCAAAATTGAGCTCTCGAGAGCTGATTAACATTAGGATGCATCTCTCAAGGGACCCCTGGGTGGTCTCGAGAGCTGAGGTGTGAAATATGATGACGTTGTCTTATGGACACTTTGTGAGTGGCTAGACACGTGCCTGAAACTGGGAAATTGTATTCATAACTCATGTGGGTTGTGTCTGAAGAAAAGGTTTAAAAGGAAGTGTGAAGAAGGTCATGGAAAGTGCAAAGATGATTGGAGTGGAAAGTCGAATCAGATGGATTATTTGTCAATGACAGGTGACTGCAGGAATTGATGAGAAAGTGGAGGAAAAGGTTATAAAAGTTAATGGAAAAGACAGGAAATAAAGGAAAGTGGTTAGTTATGGACTGTTGTTTCGTGATAAGAAGGTGATACAAGGGGTTGGCTTGCACTGGGGGGGAAATGGTTGGTAAATCATGTATTATTAGATGTAGGGAAGATGATTAAAAGGAAGGTATTTTCGGAAATTGGTGAAAGTAAATATGGCATTCGAATTTCCAGACACGACACAGGAAAATGCGGCTATGAATAAGCCAACCATCTGAGAGATAAGGTAACTAAATGCCAATTGGTGGGACGGGGGGCTAGGAATTTGATCATGGTGTGTGTAAGAAAGTATTTTTCAGGATGGACAATGAAGAAACCGCCGTCGGAAGACCATGATCTTGACCATAGAGGCCGTCGACCTGAATGGGTCCTTCAACAAGGCAGATGTGACCGGCGCTTCAGAATTTTGTATTGATTTTTGTGATGACTGTGATACTTGTGTTGATCCCATGTGGGAACTGGCTGCTGCCTGTATTGATGTTTGTGATGACTGTGATACTTGTGTTGAAAACCCCTTGCGTGTACTGGCTAAACGCTTCTTATGTATTATGAATGATTGGCGAATAGATAGTCTCGTATTAGTAATGGAACGAATTGGAAACGAAACCCGAATCGCAGAACTACAATTGGAAAACGAATTAGTGCATATGCGAACGATGGTGATGCAGAATCAAGTGGCTTTGGATATGTTGTTGGCAGAAAAGGAAGGAGTTTATTGCTATTATGCCAGCAGTAAGGAGCGGATGGCAAACATGTATCCGGAAGAACCACCCTCACCACCACTTACACCACCCAGCAATCACATGTACAAGGCTTGATGGCATTGGACGTCGATTGTTTGCCCTAATTCGCGAGGACCACGCCTGCATAAGGAGGGCCCTAAATCTGGCTGGCAACCGGGTCGCACCTACGCCGCTGCGAGGGTGGATTCGGAATCCGGCCGGGCGGCAGCAATCTCTTAACCAGGCGCCGTCGTCGCGAATTATGGCTAACAATTCATGCGTTGAATGTTAGACGGCCAGTTAGGGCCGGTATCTCTCTCTTTGAGCATACGTGACGCTATGTCGTGCCTGCCATGTGACTAATTGGGATGCTGACCACTGGGGTATACGGTGTCTTTCCAAGGAGTTGTCTTGTAAAGACAAAGGAAGGAACTGTTAGCCATTAAGGTTTAAACCCCATGACTCAATTGATCATAACATCTGAAATTATATATCGTGCTTCTGAAAACTGATTTGAACTCAGCTGCAGGCAGAGGCGGGGGGACAAAATGTGCTTTCGAGACTCGAGGTACAGGGTGGATCCTTAGCCCAGTAAACAAGTCCTTGAATGTATGTGCCAGACAGTAGATAAAATGCTCGCGACCCACGTACAGGGAAAACATGTCGCCAAACGCCTTCTTCACCAAGGGAATAATTAATTATATATCTTTGTAGTTTCTAGTATGTCTCCTAAATCAAGGATGTAACCAACCTTGGAAAGAAATATAGACATTACATATCCTTGATTGTTATTGTATTCAGCACGTGTATCCAATCATTCATCTACCATTTAGCCTAGTGTATGAGAATATTTTCTTCGGCCTGCGCTCGGGTCTGATATGTTTAGATAAAGAGCCAAAAAGGCTCAGCTTATCCTATGCTTACATCTTTTTGTCTAAGTTTGGCCTTCTTCAGGAAGGGACGAGGGAAGGTGGGTCGTTATGGCCCAGGTTTTGCTATGTCTTTAGCGCAGATTCTTGTCTGATATTTTGCTATAAATGAAATGCCTTTTTACTTATTTTTCAGCGAGTGCCTTGAGAAATTGCCCGCTGCGTGTTAGGCGGTGCATTCTCGAGCCTTGCTCCACACTGTGTGTTTGTAATCGATCCCATTAAACATTGTTGCTCTGATTCTTCTTCTTCTTCCTTCCCTTGAGGTCTTCGACCGACATTCGCACATACACTCCGTTGTGCATTCGCTCCCACTCTCGGTAACACACTCATGCTCCGGCGCACACTTTTTTCTCACACGCGTGCCATTCGCTTTTACACATCGCACCACGGACCTTCTACGAGCGCCCGGGTGATGTCGCGATCCCAAGCACGCGAAAAACTTTTCGCGCCAAACATTTTCGCGCCATACATGCTCCTACTCACCTTCAGGGTTCTCTTCTCCTGCAACCGCACCTGCAAACTTTCATTGGGGTTAGGCAGCACGACATTACGATGTGAACACAGACTTTGGGTGCATTCCATTTCTTTCTCCCACGATTTAATTCCTATCTCTGCCGTCTCTTCAACCCCAATTTCCACTATAATTTCTTTTTCTTCAATTATTTCTAGCTCAATGACCGCCGGTGCACATAAAATAAAATTTTCCAATTCGGCGGCCGTCGGCTTTTCTACACCCCGAGTCGCGATTTCTACCCCGGTCATCTTAACTGTGCCTCGCTCAGGCTCGCTTTCCCTGCGTTCCTCGCACCGTGTTACCTCGTCGCGTACAAATGTGACTTTCCCGCTCGACCTGCGCCTTATGTCTTTCCCCATCTCTTTTATTAACTCCCCTCGGGTGTCCATTTTGCTTTCCAGCCCGTTTTTTACCTCTTCTAACTGATCCCCCATCTTGTTTTCCAACCCTTTTATTTCCCGGGTAGATTTGTCCTACATTTCCTTCAATTGGCCCCCCATTTTGTTTTCCAATTTATGTAATCCGTCTTTCATTTCTCTCATTTGGCCACCCATTTTGTTTGATTGATTAGCCATTTCTTTCGATTGATTAACCATTTGCCCACTCATTCCTTTCAGGCTATCCTCCGTTTTGGCCACAAAGGCCATCAAGTGGGTCACAAATAGGCCCCAGTCCACTGGCGCCGCAGGCTCGGCTCTCGCCGCCTCGGGCGAGGCGCCGCCATTTTCTACCCCTACAGCCGGCCCCTCATCAATTGCCTCTTCTTCTCCCAATTCTTCCCGGGGGTCCTGGGTTATTGATTCCTCTATGTCCTCATCTTCTACCCCCACCGACATCCGACCGTCTTGGCCAGCCATGGCACGAATTAAAATTAGATGTTAACACTAAATTTCGGTCGCTCGTAATTTTTGAGTGCGTTAAGCGCACTCTGGGTCCCAATCCAAACTCCTGACACCAAATGTTGTGGATCTCGGCGCCGGCCTTCTCCTCTTACCAAGGGGGGATTAGTCCCCTTGTCTTTGACTGGCCGACGGGACCCGGGACTTATGACAACCTTCCCGGACAGCGTGAAATAGGGTCGTAGGACGAGAATCACTATTACCTAATTACTCGTGCTGCCCAGAAACGAGGAAATAAGCCCCGCACGAATCACGTGTGCTGAAACGCCGAGCGGTGCGTACATGCGATCCGTGCCATTTATATGGTGAACCCGGTTCTAGCGATCTTACTCGTACCACGCTTAGCCAATGGAGAAATCACAGAAGTGGTCGAATTGGGAAGTAAGGAAGAACAGAATGTATGCACACTATTTACAATGATTCCAGAAAAGAGGACACAGTGCAGCCTTAAAAACAGTCTTAACTTAATCCCCAGGACAAACGGCCCCGTCACACACACAGACACACTCACACGGGGTTTGCAGCTGCGGGATGATGTTCACCACATCCAGGGATGGCTCTCGTGCAGCTCCCTCCGGCCTCCGGCTCGTCCGGGCAGATGGTATGTAGAGGGGCAGAAGCTCTCCGCGTGTCGTTTGGCACACACGGGATAATACGGGGCAAACGGTAGGGTCTGGGCTCTGGCGGTTGGCGGTTAACACTGGCGGTTAGTGCCGCATTCACTCACGTGGCTGAATAAACGATATTCGCCACCGGCACGTCTGGCTGCCCTTTCTTCGGCGCGTACGTAATACTGAGATATAGCGCACCGTCCCAAATGCGAGCGCTGCGAATTACATTCTTCACAGTCCTCTCGCGTGCGCTCTCCCCTTGCGAGTTCTCTCATGCCAATCAGTCCTCCTCGTTCTCTCTCGTGCTCTCTTGCAAGTCCTGCTCACCACTCCTCGAAGTTCTCTGAAGTTCTCCTCGTAACTCCCCCTGGTAAGTCCTTTGTGCAGTGACTTTTATAGGCACGCCCCGCGAACCTTCTAGCACTTACCAGACGTGCCTTACCACGCCCTATCACGCCATACCCTTAGAGCCCTGGTTGGCTGGTGGCCCTTACCGTCATCGCCTCTGACGCGCTGCTTTGATGCCGCCCCACCTCGACCCCGCGCTCCTCCTCCTTCTCAGGCCTACCTCGTGTTACTCGACTAGCGAGCGGACAAAGGGCAGCGAATGCTGCTGGCAGCCAAAGCGTAACAAACTGGGGGATCAGCCAAATGGGGCGCGGGATCAATTATGCCCATAGTGGTGGCATTGGAGGGTGGACGCAAAATGAAAGGACCTAAACTCATGTCTTTACACAATGCAGATATTACTAGGGGAAATGGCCTTTTCTTACACATACTATGACATAACTAATACTCTAAGGTAGCCTACGTGTTGCTCGTGGACTAACTATGGGGGGCAACCCTTTAACCATTAATGACCAATATGTGCAATCTCAAAACCATAGCAATATTATAATTATATTATAATATTGCAATTATAAACAGGAATTTACATATTATATATTGTTACGGTTTTTAGAACCTTCACTTTGTAAAATAATAATTCTTGTAAATATCCCCCTTTGTAAAGGTTGCACCCTAGTTAGGCCATGTGGGACACCGTAGAAACCTCTCTAGTTGTTTCATTAGTCTATGTTTCAGTTAAGGATCTGTTTCCAATAGTTGAATCTGCGTTCTATTAATTAAATAAGAGTAGGCCCCAAAGTTCCTTTCAACAGCGGTGCGATGGTTTTCTATCCCGCAAGCCGCCATAAGCCACGCGGCCGAGTTAGAGAAGAAGGGGGAGGAGCGCCAGGAACGAAGGCGTGGCCCATCAACGCACCATCAAAGGTGGAGCCAGGGAGCCCTCACCAACCAACCAGGGTTGAGGTGAGCCCGCCGGTGGGTGTGTCCTAAGAAGCGGCGGCTTAATACGCGAGCGGCCAATATAAGCGGCCGCGTGGGACTACTTCGGGAGATGAGAGAATCGGGAGATGAGTGAGGGAGCCCCAAGAATCAGAGTGGGAGAAGCGAGCAGTCCTGTGTGGTTGTTGCACTAACTGGTTGGGCGTGCGCTCCGTGGAAGATCCAGCTATTACATACGCCGAAGCGTTTCCTCCCCGCTATAAGTAAAATCCGCTCGCGGCCAACGATACGCGGAGCTGCCTTCCAAGGTTTTCGCCACAGAGCCGGAGCGTGGATTGGGGCCGAAGCCTGGACGGCTTCCCATCGGCCGAATGCTACCTGGACCCTTCGCCTTCTACCATCCCTGCCATCCCATCCTCCCGTGTAAGTGTGTTTGTTCTGTCCTGGGCGTGTTAATTTAAGACTGTATAAGGCTGCCCTGTGTTACTGCTTCTTCCTCATCAACTGTATATTCTTTACCTTTCGTTTCCTCTTCTAGTACTGTATAAATAAACCATATTTGTTCTTTCTTTACCCCTTGGTTTCTTCTCATTCGATCGCTTTCGTCCTGTCCCCAATTGATATACGTGGCACGATTTGGCAGAACCGCTCAGAATCGGGTTAGTCTTTTGTTAACGGCCCGAGTCGCAGCTCGCTTCGCTCGGCGTATCCATTAACCTTGCGGCTCGGGTGAAATTATCTCCTCGCTTGCGGCCGGTCTTAGTACGCAGGTATTTGGGACGACATTGACTAATGACCCTGGCTACTACCGACCGGAAGTGACGTCATAGTTTCCAGGATCGGAGACGGCCAGTGTAAAAGACAAGGGGATTAACCCCCCCTTGGTAAGGGGAGCGCCGTACTACGAATCCGCAACAATATATATATATATATATTATTTTTATGTATATCTAAAAAATCCTGTTTGTAATTACAATATTATAATATAAATCCTGTTTAGAAGCACTTCCTGTTTATTAAATTGCTGTTTATTAAAATAATATATATATATATATATATATATATATATATATATATATATATATATATATAGCTATATATATATATATGTATATATATATATATATAATTATATATATATATATACATATTGTTACATTTGTGGGGGTAGGCAATGGAATACCTTAGTCCAGGTAGGATTGTATAGGGTAGTGTGCTCCGAATGTTGCGAAGAGAAACCCTCATGTAATTAAGTGAGGCCCAGATGTCCGTTATATGTCTCCATGGCGAGGGGTGGAGCTATGCTAATTATTTAGGGTATAAGGATAAACTTGGGTCTCACCATCTGCCATGATCTTTCCTGGGAAAACCACATCTACAATCTGGCCTCCATGGCCACCTGAGGTCGTGCAAAGTCCTTCCTTGGCACAACTGAGCTCCTCACCTCATACAAAGCTTTCATCCGCAGCTCAATGGAATACTGTTCTCCCCTCTGGGCCAGTGCTCCTGCTTCACACCTAGCTCGGCTTCACGCTGTTGAAACCAAAGCTTTCAGAATCATTGGAATCTCCCGCGATAAAGCTAATTCCGAAGGCCTTTCATTTATTCACCGCAGGCAGGTCGGTGGTCTTTCTGTCTTCTACTGACTCCTCTCCGGCCTTGCTCCCCCAACTCTCTCTGGACTCTGTCCCCCAAATATTCCTACAGGTCGCACAAGATCTGCCAGCAACCCTCTTATGGTTAAACAGCCAAAATCAAGACTCTCTGCTCACCTTCACTCCTTCATTCCTCTTTTCTCCCGCCTCTGGAACAAACTCCCTCACTCTCTTCAATCCCACTCCTCCCTCCAGGTCTTTAAAACAGCTGTTCACCACCATCTCTTATCTTCCCCCATCCAAAACCTTGATCTTTTCTACCCTGCTAATTCTCACCCCAGATCCACTTTTTTGAAATACCAACTTCTTTCCTGGAAGTCCTTGCAGTGTCCTTATGTTTTATACTTCTCCCACCCTCCCCCTTCCCACACCTCCTCCCCCCAAGTCCTCTCCCTCCCACAGATCTCCCAATGTCCCTGCTCTCAAATGTTGTGTTTGTGTTTCCCCTTCTCTCCCCATCTTGTCTACCGCTCCCCTTATTATATGTTTTGTGTGTCTGTTTGATTTTTTTTGTGAGATAAATGTTAGCTCTTTCACGAGCCTCGATCCTGCATCCAAAAAAAAACAAAAAAAAAACTTCCTGTATGTAAATGCCTCTGTAGTTTTCCCTTCGTTCTTATAAAGCACTTACACCACCAGCCATGTGATCGGCACCTAAATTAAATAACGGATTGCCGGCCGGATCCGGACACTACCATTGACACCACCGAGCTCGAATCTTCTCGATGGGTGCCGGGTGTGGCAATGGGGCCACGCCCCGAAGGACGATTGGTTGGGGTGATGCGATGGTGCTGCACGATTGGTGTGAGTGTGACGTCATCGTTGAAGGTTCGAGACCGAGGGCATCCTATGACGGTGCCACGTTGAAAGTCACTGAGCTCTTCAGTACGGCTCATTCTGCTGCCAATGTTTGTCTATGGAGAGTACGTGGCTGTGTGCTTGATTATATATACCTGCCAGCAATGGGTGTAGCTGAAACAGCTGAATCCACTAATTAGAAGGGTGTCCGCATACTTCTGGTCACGTCGTGTATATATGTAGTTTGGTTTGCCAGGTAAGTTGAAGGTATGGTGTTTGAAGTTTGGATTGATGCCACGAGTATTGTCGCCATTGATGATGTATGATATTGCGATTGGGCATGTAGAGAGGATGGAGATTGTGGTGAGCGGATTTGTGAGGAGGTGGTTGAGAGTGCCACGCTGTTTGATAAACATTGCCATTTATGGTCAGGGTGGAAAACTCCTGTTTCTCTTGACATCATTAACCGAGGAGTTTAAGGCGGTGAGGGTGCGGGAATTCATGATGTTGCAGGATTCGAGTGATTCAGTGGTAAAGAATGCTCTCCCAGAGAAGAAAGGAAGTCGGAAGTGGAATGCAAGAGCAGGAGTGGATGAGATGGAGGAGAGGTTGCAACAGGAGGAGGTCGTGGGGATGGTATAGCACGGGAAGCATGGCTTGGGATGGATGAAGCAAAAGCGATGGAGAAAGGCATGTGTGAAAGAGAGGAGGAAGATGGTTGAGAGGGAGGTGAAAAGAAAGGAGGAGGAGGGGAGATATGTGAAAGCAGTCGGACATGCACAGCAATGTCCTTGGATGCGGTGGGAAGGGGCGCGGTTGAGGACATTGAAGTGACGAGATTTGGAGGATGGAGCCAATATTGTTGAGTTTCCTGTTGTGGGCAACGTATGATGTGCTTCCATCACCAGTAAACTTGAGATTGTGGGGGTTGTTGCAGGAGGAGAAATGTTTTTTTGTGGAGGTTTGGGAATGCTGCAGCATGCACTGAGTGCATGCTCATGCTCAGTAGCATTGGCAGCAGGAAGATACACGTGGCGACATGATCAGGTGCTGGCGGTGGTAATGCAGATGGTGCAACAAGAGGTGCTGAGATCAAGAGAGAGAAGAGTGGAGAAGGAGACCTATGGGGGAGAGGTGTTGTTTGTCAAATAGGGCCAAGTGGTAAGAGGTGGAAAGAGGAGGAGGTGGAAAGCAAGAGGGCTGCCAGATGCTTGTGATTGGCAGGTGGTGGCAGACCTAAAGCCACAATTGGTATTCCCAGAGGACATCTGTTTGACAAGGTTGCGGCCTGACATTGTCATCTGGTGAAATGCAACAAGACAGGTCATCTTAGGGGAATTGTCTGTACCTTGGGAAGAGAACATGGAGGAGGTGCACAAGAGGAAGAGAGGAAAGTACTGTGAGCTGGAGGCAGAGTGTCGGGAGAAGGGTTGGTGAGTTTCTTGTCAGCCATTTGAGGTGGGGTGTAGAGGGAATATTGGCAAATTCCTTTTCTGCATTTCTTGCTCAGCTTGGAGTGTGTGGGACAGAAAGAAGGAGGACGTGTGACAGAGTGGCCCAGGTTGCCTTGAAAGGCTCATTTTGGATATAGAGGAAATTTATGGAGGCACGTCGAACGGTGCAGAGTGAGGTTGTGGGTGGTGGTTCATTACAGCTTAAAGGGGTGGTGACTGAGCACCGAAGAGACATGGAGATGTGTGAATGGTGTGTGCGTGCATGTGTGTGTGTGTGTGTGTGTGTGTGTTGCAGGAGTGGGTGTGTGTGTTGCAGGAGTGGGTGTGTGTATTGCAGGAGTGGATGTGTGTGTTGCAGGAGTGGGTGTGGTTTTTGTATGAGTGGTGTTGTAAGGGTAGGTGGTTGGTTGGTTGGTTTTCTTTTTGGTGTGTGAGTGAGTGGATGAGGGGCTGTGGATTCTGGGAGTGGAGGCGGTTTTGTTGTTTTAGTCTGTGTTCTCACTGGTTGGGGGTGGTGGTATGTACGCATCCAGGTGTAGCTGCTGCATGTGGAGGCAAATGTGCCACCTGCTGGCCCAACTTAGCTGACCATATCGAGGTTGAAGGGCCGAAACGGGATGATGCTGAGGACCTCGACTGAGGACCCGGTCAGTGAGGCACATTTGTGACCAGGTGTTTTGAAATTATATATATATATATATATATATATATATATATATATATATATATATATATATATATATGTATGTATATATTTCTACGTTGTAAAATAAATTGCACATCAGACCACATGACTTGTCAAGTGACGCATGTTTTGCATGAAAAGAAACAGCTGGCTACCACCATTGTTCAATAACACAATTCACTTTTCCCTCGTGTGAGAATATCAAAAAATCCATTCGAACTATTTTTTCAGCACTCTAGAGTGCAGGATGATTTGAGGTCCCAGCTACTGAACCTCCAAGATGAAGAGTTTGGAATAAACCAGTGGCTGTGTTGGCTTTATATGGAGCGGTACCATCTGTGGTCAACGGATTAACGGCCCCCTTTGGAGTCATACTTTCACTGCGGTACCACCAAGAGCCAGAGAACCAGCCTGCCATCACATTTCATGGCAATCCATGGAGGGAATTGCAGTGAAGAAGAAAAAAAAAACTTTACAAACGGGAATAAGTATAAGCGAAAAGAAAAGAAAAGGAAAAATTCGTTTCTTTAGCTCTGCAGATTAACAGTGGATTGTGGCAAAAGATATTTACAGCTTCATTTTTCATTACGCCGAGGTCCATAGTCAACATTTCACAATTGAATGAGCCATTTAGGAAGTCCAGGTAATTTGTCAAATATTTCCAAATCAAAAACGTACTTCCTTTGATATATTTTTCATATCTTTAATATTTATATTTATTTCTATTTTCTATTTTATTTTAATTTTTTTATTTTATATTTTATTATATGTATTTCTATTTATTATTTCATATTTCGTATCTTTTTAATATATTTAATAGTTTAATAGTTTAATAGTTTAATATATTTAATAATTTTTAAAAATATATTGTCATGGATTTGAGAATCCTGTAATTGTTGTAAACTAGGGCATGCCCGTACTATATCTATATCTAAAATTATATCCCCCCCTCTATTTACATGAAATGGTTTGGTTCATGAAATGTTTTGGTTCATTCGCAACGCCAAAGCGAACGGCGAACGCTTTACATGAAATGGTTTGGTGCATGAAATGTTTTGGTCCATTCGCAACGCCAAAGCGAACGGCGAACGGCTTGCGAGTACAGTGACAATCCCCCCGGGGTTTTAATTAGTTTTAAAACATCGTTTAACGCCAACATAGCGCCAACATAGTTTGCCGACGGGAAATAAATGAATACGCTCTCAAATGTGCCATCCGAGGCAGAGTGTGTTCGCCACGTTCGGCACACGCGATAGCTCGCTGCTCTCTGATTGGTTGAATCGTTTTTTGGACATAGCTCGGTAAGTAATTGTCCGATTAATATGAAACCTTGAAAAGGCACATCCTCGGGTCCCCAGCAATATACCTGGCAAGTTTAAAGTATATCGGACCCGTGGTTGTCGAGAAACAGCGGTCACAGACAAACAAACGTACAAACAAACAAACACACAGAGATTACTGGAATTATAGATAGACTAGGGCATGCCCGTACTATATATAAGCTAGGACGTGCCCGTACGTGGGTGCCCGTTCCTTGCCAAAAAAAAAAAAAAAAAAAATTTGTGTAGGGGTGTGTGTGTGTAAACATCCTAGGGCGTGCCCGTACGTGGGTGCAAAAAAACATGCGTGCAAACAACAACAACAAAAAAAAACTTTGAAACCACGTGGCAGTAACGACCACAGAACCCCCCCCCCCTCTATTTACATGAATGGTTTGGTCCATTCGCAACGACCACAGAACCCCCCCCTCTATTTACATGAAATGGTTTGGTCCATTCGCAACGCCAAAGCGAACGGCGAACGGCTAAATCGCCATAGCTCGGTAACTACTTGTCCGATTAATTTCAAACCTTGAAAAGGCACATCCTCGGGTCCCCAGCAATATACCTGGCAAGTTTCAAGTATATCGGACCGGTAGTTGTCGAGAAACAGCGGTCACAGACAAACATACACACATACACACATACACACATACACACATACACACATACAAACACACATACACACAGAGATTAATGGAATTATAGATAGATATCACCCTATGTAAATGTACTGATCCTTGTAAATACCTTCGTTGTGTAAAGGTTAAAGGTCGTCCCCTTAGTTAGTCCATGTACAAGCACGTAGGCCACCATAGAACCTTTCTATAGTTATTTCTTTATTCTATGTCAGTATAAGGCTCTGTCTCCCATTAATTGACACTGCATTGCACCGAATTGAAATAAGATAGGATCCCTCCGACACCCCCATGGCATCTTCGAAGTGCCAGTAACTTTGGGTGGGGTTATTGGCACCACCTTTACCCCAAGACTCCATTACGCACGCGGTCAAGCCCACGAACAAGGGCGTTGCCCGCCCCTCGTCATCGGAAGGCGGAGCCAGCGAGCCCCCACCAGCCAATCAAGGCTGGTGAGATACCATCACAGGCGTGGCACACATTGATCTCAAAGCGTGTTATAAAAGCGCCCGCGCAAGCCTTTTGGGGAGATGCGGGAGATGCGTCAGATGCGTCAGATGCGTCAGATGCGGGAGATGCGGCAGATGAAACACACATGAGCTTTGAGACCACCGCAGCTTTGAGACCAACGCAGCTTTGAGACCACCGCAGCTTTGAGACCACCGCAGCTTTGAGACCACTGCAGCTTTGAGACCACCGCAGCTTTGAGACCACCGCAGCTTTGAGACCACCGCAGTTTTGACCACCGCAGCTTTGAGCTTTGACAGCGGTTTCGGCCGCGGCTACGAAGCAACGCCGCCGTGCGGATACGATTGAGGAGGGTCGGCGGCTGCTCACCTCGAGCTGCGCGATCACACCAACCGGACCCGCATCCTTCCCGCCCTGTGATCCCACCTCCTCGTCCGTCCAGCCATCCACCTCCTGCCATTCATTCCTGCTTCATTCCCCGTGTAAGTCTGATTGTCGTCTGTCCTTTATGTTGTCCCTGGGAATAAGTAAGACTGTATAAGTAAGCTAGAAATTGCTCTGTGTCCTTCTGATCCTTCCATTTCCCTGTAAATTACATTTCATTTCTTTTCTGCTTTGGTTTGTGTAAATAATAATAAATCCTGTTATTTCCTACTTTTGCCTTCTTCTTCTTCCTCGTCCGTTCGTCCTTGTCTTTTCCACATTGAGTACCTGTGGCACGATTTGGCCAACGACTAAGAATCGGGTCGAGTTTCTGTTAATGGTTCGGGCCGCGGCTGCTAATCCGCTCAGCAAATTAACATCTTGTCCGCGGTCTCGAACGAGGTTGCTTACCTGCCTCTCTGGAGGGAGCTGGGCAGCTTCAGGACTCACGTCTGTCAGTCACAGACAAGGGGATTAATCCCCCCTTGGTAAGGGGGAAAAGGGGTCGACGGTGAGATCCGCAATAATATTTAATAGTACCTTTAATATCTTTTTCATATCTTTAATATTTATATTTATTTCTATTTTATTTCTATTTTATTTTATTTATTTTCTATTTCATTACATTTATTTCTATTTTATATTTTGTATCTTTTTAATCTTACTATTATTCACCAAATGTCCGTCTGTCCGTTCCCTGGTACCGCAAAAACGGCTGAACCGATCGCAATGAAATTTTGGGTGGGTAATCCTGGGACCCCCAGGAGTAAAATAAGCTCTATTGTTTTTCCAATTTTTCCAATTTCTAATTTTCCAGTTTTTCCAAACACTACAACAGGCATTTTAAGGCCATTTTCCCTGCTGGAGCGGGGGTTAGCATTGCGGTCCCCATGACAATCTTCTCCATTTTGCCCTATTTTCTGCAACTCCCCTTGTATATTTAATAGTAATAATGCATTTATTTTATATAGCGCTTTTCAGGAAGCCCAAAGAGTACCCTTTAATATCTTTTTCATATCTTTAATATATATATTTATTTAAATTTTCTATTTTATTTTAGTAATTTTAATTTTCTATTTTATTATATTTATTTCTATTTAATATTTCGTATCTTTTTAATATCTTTAATGGTACCCTTTAATATCTCTTTCATATCTTTAATATTTCTATTTTATTTATTTATATTTAATATTTCATATCTTTTTAATATCTTTAATAGTATCCTTTAATATATTTTTCATATCTTTAATATTTATATTTATTTTCCATTTTATTTTTATATTTTATATTTTATTATATGTATTTCTATTTCTTATTTCATATTTCGTATCTTTTTAATATACTTAATAGTACCTTTAATATCTTTTTCATATTTTTAATATTTCTATTTTCTATTTTATTTATAATTTCTTTTATCTATTTTCTATTTTATTACATTTATTTCTATTTAATATTTAATATTTCGTATCTTCTTAATATATTTAATAGTACCCTTTAATATCTTTTTCATATCTTTAATATTTATATTTATTTAAATTTTCTATTTTATTTTAGTAATTTTAATTTTCTATTTTATTATATTTATTTCTATTTAATATTTAATATTTCGTATCTTTGTAATATATTTAATAGTACCCTTTAATATCTCTTTCATATCTTTAATATTTCTATTTTATTTATATTTGATTTTATTTATTTTCTGTTTTATTGCATTTATTTCTATTTAATATTTAATATTTCGTATCTTTTTAATATATTTAATAGTACCCTTTAATATCTTTTTCATATCTTTAATATTTATATTTATTTAAATTTTATATTTTATTTTAGTAATTTTATTTTCTATTTTATTATATTTATTTCTATTTAATATTTAATATTTCGTATCTTTTAAATATATTTAATGGTACCCTTTAATATCTCTTTCATATCTTTAATATTTATATTTTATTATGATTTTATTTCTTTTCTTTTATTAATTTCTATTTAGTATTTCGGATCTTTTTAATATCTTTAATAGTATTTTTAAATATATTTTTCAGCACATTTTTTTCTAATAAATCCGATGGTCTCTGAATTGCCATATTTATTCATCTTAAATCAAATCACAATTCTCTTGTCTTCACTTACATTTTTTTCAATACTCTTCATTATTTAATCTTTCGTTTCAAGAAGAAATCGACCCGTTACCATGAAATTTATTTTATTTTTTTAATTGTGAAAGCCTTTTTAAAGGTTTAACCTCTTCATTTCAACCTGATAAATAGATGAAATATGTGCATGGGACTTGATAGTTTGAAGAGCCCCCAATTAAAATCCAAGAACATATTACATAATCCATTCTCACCAAATCAAATACAACTGGTGTATCTATTAATGTATGTCCAGTATTTACTTTTTCTTTTGACTGCATAGCGTCATATTCACTGAGTTATACTATTGATTGTATCTATAATTACAGTTTAAGCTATATGCTAAATCAAATCTTTTCGCTTAGCTTTATACTATGTATTGGGCTGTGCTTGGTAGCTTCTAGCAATTCATGAGGATGATGGCCTTATGAACGCAAAATTGAACACAATAAAGTGAAAAAGGTTTGTTAGCCTGTAAAAGCAATGCCCAGCATGGACTTGATGGAGACGGAGATTAAGTCATTTTGCAGAATGGTAATGGAAGATATCTCTCCAAGAAATAGCCACGATGTACTGTACTAAACATTTTTTTCGATATGAAGTCGAGGCTTATGGAAAAAACTAGAACACAGAACGGACCAGAAGAAAACAGAACAAGGAGAAATGGTGGAAAGGAGAAAATGGTGGAAAGGGGGTGGGTGGGAGGGAAATACCAACAGCAGGATAGAGGGACACAACAGAGCGGGCCTTGGAGGAAGAATGGGCACGCTAAATAATGAGAAGGAGGGCACGGAGAGGAGGACACATGCAGTGAACAAGCTGGATACAAGCTCAAACACCGCAAAAAAGAGGAAGGGAAAAACTGGGGATGAAACAGATGGAAGAAAATAATGAAAAAGAGGGCAAGGAAGAGGCGGGAAAAAGCACAATAACCTGGAAAGCAAGGGGTGTGCTCGTGGAGGGATAATGAAGGTAGAGAAGATCATGAATATGGATAGAGCTGAGGATTCGAGGTGGTAGTGAATAACTGTCTTGTAGGTCTGGAGGGAAGAATGGGATTGAACAGACTGAGGAATGTGGTTCCACAGGTGAGGGGAAAAAAGGAATAAATGAGTGGAGGTGAGCATTATTGAGGCTGGATTTGGGGAGTTTCACCAGAAGTGAGTTACTGGCAGACCATGTGCATCCTGCAAAATCCTGGGGTGGTGGGAGGGCAGACAGAACCCAAAAAGTGCAGAGGATGCAAGACCAAAAAAGGAGGCATTCGAAGACAAAGAGACCACCCACCTGTCTCCAATGATTTTGAGGACCTTGGTTCCCACAGTATCAAGCAGTGTGAAGGACGAGGCAAGGGCACCACCCAAAAGGGGGAGCAGTATTCCATGCAGCTGCAGATGAAGACCTTGACCAGATTCACCAGAGTTTTTTGCACTTTAAGCATCCTATTGTGGACAATAGCTACATGGAATCTTTCAAAGAAGTAATGTGAATCAGGCTTAAAAGAAAGGACATTTTGAGCAGTTCCTATATGACAGTGTCAGGATTTTATTGTATTAGGCCTTGGGGTGAAGCATCACCCTACCATCACGCCATGAAGCTCCTCCTGTTTTCCGCTTTACCAAACTTTAGTGTGGGCTCTAAAAATCCCATCATGTATCTTTTTGAAAAAGTAGCCTGAAGGAATGGTAACAAAGAATAAAGTACTGTACATGAAATTTCCATTTTAACAGAATCCATGTCTGTCCTCTGCTGCATTCTGCGCAACAACCATAAACATTTGTGCACATTTTGCTTGATGAATGCAGCCATCATGCCATTCAAAGGATGGAGCAGGACAGCAAAAGAACAAACCGTCAGCCTGCGTCTGCTGCTCTAGGATAGTCTCCAGATACCAGAACTCAGCTTGTGCTTGTGACTCCAGAACCTTCCAAAAGTCCAGCGTGGAACATCGATCGGTCCCCTGACATTACCAATGCAACAGCGGAGAAATGGCAGATACCCGGCTGCAACTCTCTCGACTGCTTCCCGCATGCAAAAGAATGTTTGAAGACAGAGACCGAAATTGACGGCGACTAACTTCCCCGAAGAGAAGCTGAGCAAAGATATGATGGGAAGGAAGGAAGGAAGGAAAGTACACCCAAAATATAAGGAAAGAGGAAAATAAAGAGTTAAGTGATTGGATGTGCCCTCTGTGTAGGGAAATAACTTTTCAATATCACAACAAAGAATGGATGTGATTCGATATGCCTAGAACGAGAGCTTTGCAAATCAAAATTCATCGCCTCCGTCATCGAAGATGGACGGATGTTATCTTTTCACCCATCTGTTTGAAATTTGAAGAGGATTTACATATCGGCTAACTGAATTCAACAACCAAGTCTTTTTCAAATCAGCGTAGGCCAAAAGGTAAACACAGGCCAAAGGTCAACCACTTTTTTCAAATTTCTAAAATCCTCAATTTTCATCCGATTGAATTGGAATTTGAATGAGATTTTCATATCAGCGAACTGAATTCCACCACCAACTACTTTTGAGATCACCAAAGGCCAAAGGTCAACAACAATTTCAAATTTCTAAAATCCTCAATTTTCCTCCGATTGACTTGAAATTTGAATAGAATTTACATGTCGGCTTACTGAATTCAACCACCAACTATTTTCAAGATCAGCGTAGGCCAAAATGTCAACATAGGCCAAAGGTCCAGCACTTTTTTTTGAATACCTACAATCCTCAATTTCCATCAGGTTTACTTGAAATTTGAATAGGATTTACATATCAACTTACTGAAACCAACCACCAATTATTTTTAGGTCAACATAAGCCAAAAGGTCAACATAGGCCAAATTTCTAAAATTGTCAATTTTCATTCGATTAACTTGAACTTTGAAGACGATTTGCACATCAGGTCACTGTATTCAACCACTAATTATTTTTGAGGTCAAAAGGATGCTTTACTGAGTGCCATTCTACTTTGTTCTGTTTTGCCAAGTTTCACTCTATGAGTGATTTTTCATCCGTCTGTTTGCTACTCTGGTTTGTGTGCTTGTTTGTTTGTTTTTCTGTCCGCTCACTTATACTTGCATTCAGGTCACAATTTTAAACAGATCTTCACGAAACTTCACCAAATGGTAGAGTTCGTGGTCCGACAAAATCCTATATATTTTTTAGGTCAAAAGGTCAACATAGGCAGAAGGTCACCCACTCTTTTTCAAATTTCTAAAATCCTTAATTTTCATCCGATTGACTTGAAATTTGAATATAATTTACATATCGGCAAACTACATTCAACTCCCAATTATTTTGGAGATCAACATAGGCCAAAAGGTCAACACAGGCCAAAAAGTCAACATCCTTTTCAAATTTCTAAAATCCTCAATTTTCATCCGATTGACTTGAAATTTGAATAGAATTTACATATCGGCAAACTACATTCAACTACCAATTATTTTGGAGATCAACATAGGCCAAAAGGTCAACATAGGCCAAAAAGTCAACAACCTTTTCAAATTTCTAAAATCGTCAATTTTCATCCGATTGACTTGAAATTTGAAGAGGACTTGCATATCTGGTCACTGAATTCAACCACCAAATATTTTTGGTCAACATAGGTCGAATTTCTAAAATCCTCAATTTTCATCCGATTGACTTGAAATTTGAAGAGGACTTGCATATCGGGTCACTGAATTCACCCACAAATTATATTTTAGGTGAACTTAGGCCAAATTTCTAAAATAATCAATTTTCATCCGATTGACTTGAAAATTGAACAGCATTTGCACATCGAGTCACTAAATAGGGAAACTAA
Organism: Myxine glutinosa; assembly: GCF_964187855.1. Classification (NCBI taxonomy): domain Eukaryota; kingdom Metazoa; phylum Chordata; class Myxini; order Myxiniformes; family Myxinidae; genus Myxine; species Myxine glutinosa. The sequence goes on along the minus strand of NC_136264.1, from coordinate 128,121,982 downwards.
CTATTTTTGAGGTCAAAAGGTCAAAGGTCAACTCAAGGTCAACCTTCCAAAATCATCATTTTTCATATGAAAAATCGTCACTTTTCTTCCTATTGACCCGAGCTTTGATCAAGATTGTAAATTTTAATCTTGATGAAATGGACAATTTGCTGTATCAATGGAATTTTTCTCTTGGGGGGGGGGGGGGGCGACTTTGCAAGTATCGTGCTCCGCATGACGTCTTCTTGTTTGTTTATTTGTCTGTTTGTGAACAGCATGGCTCAAAATATTGTGGACGGATTCGGACGAAATTTGGTGGAGAGGTTGGCTATATGACACAAACGAAATTATTCAATTTTGGTGAAGTTCCGGATCTGGATCTGAGAATTTTTAAAGTGTTTCTTCACCTTTGGGAGATAGGACAGAAAAACGATATATAGTATAGCACGATATTTCAAAAGGTTGTGTACGGATTCGAACAAAACTTGGTGTATAGGTTTGCGTAAGTGAGAAGACCAATCCGATTAGCTTTTGGTTCATGTCTGGATCCAGATATGACCTATCAGTGGGACACAAAAGGTAAACTGTTCGGTCTGGTGAAGGTGAAGAAACACTTTTAAAAATTCTCAGATCCAGTATGCTCTCTACCGAGTGCCGTTCTAGTTTGTCTTGTGATGATAGTTTATGTTTTATGAGGAGGTGTTAACTAAAGCCTTTGAAAACATTGTTAGCATAAGCTTCACCTTCTGTTACTATTTCGTCTCATACATACTTTCATTTTTTTCTTGAACTTTAATCACAAACATTTTTGATTAATTAACGTTTTGCAGTTGCCTGAAAAATGGATGCTCTTCACAACCAGGGTGTTCATACCCAAACAGTCTTGAGATAAAGGACATGGGAAGTGTCTTTTCAACTCTTACTTTGTGTTTCCGAGCACGATCTACATTAGCTCTATTCGTGAATTTTAAATAACAGGCCCGAATCGTGATGGTAACCATACAAAGCTGATTGGTTAAATTGAACAGTCCATAATTGAACTTTCTGCCAATCTGTCTTGGAGAAACTGACGATTTTTGGAAAGATATTTGAAAAAAGATGCACGAAACAAACATCTTTTGGATGAAGTTAACTCTGTGCTTACATCTTTAGGTCCGCCATTTTTATCTGAATCTCCCTATTACTCGACCTGCAGAGCGCGCAGCAAACTTGATTGGTCGAGATGGTGAAACATTATGCCGAGTGCTACGAAACTGAAGGTTTTTGTAAATGTAAATAAGGTGATTTGTGTTTTGCAGTTCCCAAATATATAATTCAATTAAAATCAAATAAAAGTTTGAAAGGTTGTATAATCCACCCCCCTTCCCAAACCAAAACGAACCCCCCATTGAATCAGAAGTTTACCGCCGTTTCTGCAGCGTCTTTTACACCACCCTATTTAACAAATTACATTAGTTATTCGTGTCTGTTGTTTGTGTCCTGTATGACATCCCTAAAACAGCAAGTTTCCTGTTTAGAATAATTTTCAATTTTGTTTGACTGATCGAGGTGTAGACAGACTGAAGCAATTGCATGCACGCTCAGGACGAGACACCGAATCATTTATCAATTCAGAGCCAGTATTTGCTAAGCTGCAGGCCTGTATTCCGATGTGTGTTCTACAGTGGATGAATGAATGAATGAATGAATTAAGGCCATTTTTCTCCCGCTAGAGCGGGGGTTAGCCTTGCGGGCCCCATGACAATCATGGTTCCCTGTTTGAGGCAATGTTTTTATGGCCGGATGCCCTTCCTGACGCCAACCCTTAGTCACCTCTCGCGATGCGCAGGGATACGGTGTACCTATTCTAAATCGGGGTACACACCAAGATCATTCATCCCAGCAAGCTGGTACTCAATTTGCCGACCTCGGAAGGATGACAGGCTGAGTCAACCCCCCTGGCGTTAATACAGCGATCGACCCGCACCCTAACCTGCCGGCACCCTAACCGCTAAGCCAACACCAGGGAATTCGTGTTCTACAGTATTCAAAATATAAAATTCAATTGAAATTAGGTAGTTACTCGATCGGAGACCTACATCTGCCAGACAGACAGAGTGAACTACTTTCCGCCACCCCACCTTGCGTAACGCGTGCGGCGTAATACGTGCTTGTTTGTTTTCCGATACACCTTTGACTTTATTGATAATTTCCTTTTTTTGAAAGAGTCCCTGACTTGGGTAACCTTAAAAATTAGATGCTTATGGACTCGAGCAAGTTTTTCTTCAAAAAAGTATCCCTTTTATATACACAAAGAATTAAGTTAAGCACCCCTACACAACGAATTAAGGTAAGCACCCCCTAATATATATTCTTTGTGTATATGTATACATTGGCATATATTCTAAGGTATGTGAGATCAAATAATGATTGGTATGACATTAGCAATTATCCATTGATGAAATTGAGTGATCAAAGTGAAAAAAAGTGATTGGTTGAGTCAGTGATCCGATCACGTGGGTCCTACACACGTTATTGACGCAAAGATCGCTAGAGGTCTTCTCAGAACAATGACTGTACGTTAGAAAACATAAACGTCATCCACACTGTCCGTGATGGACCTATAGCTCCATACTTAAATTGAGGTGAGAATATGCCTAAAATTCCCAAAAAATTTCACCTTAAATTATTCAGAATAAAATATTGAAAACGGCATGATTGTTATGTTTTTATGTGACCATAATATCACTTCTCCAGAAAATATAGCAATATCATGGGTATATTACACTGTTTTGACGACAACAAACTTGTAATGTGTGAGGTTGTAAAAAAACGGGGGGGGGGGGGGGGTGCTTAACTTAATTCTTTGTGTATACAAAAATGAGCTTTACTTTACAAAACAGTTCATTCAAGACGAGAATGCTAATTTTGAAAAGGACAATCTTATTAATGGATGTTAAATAGTCACGAAACAGCGCGTGAGGTCCAGAAGGTTAATAAAAAATTTGAATCATAGGAGTAATAAAGTTATATTTTATTACTGTTCTTAATGTTATGGCATGATCATTGTGGAATCACTTTAGGGTTCGTATCAACCATGATCAAAGAGGCACCACCCTCAGGTCAAACAAAGAAATTAAGAAACAGTTCATCCTTTGAGTAACTACTTTTACCAGACATTTTCGTTAGTGAGAGTGGTAAATGGGTCTGGAAGTTATGGTGGTAGCCTGGGGGATGGCCGTGGCCTAAGTCTATCACCACTAGCTGGCTATAGTCCTGACGTTCGACAGAAGGTGGCAGGAATTTTCTGGGTAGAGTTGCCGGCGATGAACTCGTGCACCCTTCGCGAAAGACTCCATGGGGATCATTAATGGCCACCAGCGACCAGTGTTGACAGATGGCTCCTCCGCCTTTACTTCCTTCCGATGGGTGACGTACACAGTCATGTATCACCCTACATGAGACCGTTTATAGCTGGATCGAGATCCAAACCCTGGCTGGACAGTCAAAGGAGAGTGTGCATATCTCTATCTCGAAGCTATCTTGCAACCCCATAATCCCCACTATCCCTGGAGGAAGTACCTGTTGATGTCAACATGTCTGGCCATTTATATCAGGGGCTCTCCTGCAATAACTTCATAACTCACCGTTGTTCTGCAGGTTTTTTTGATATCTGACTTTAAAGAGCTAGTTTGCAGTCATCAGTACGATCACCTAATTCCGATGATACCATTATGTTTACCTCACAATTAACACGAGACAAATCACAATTAACACAATTAACATTATGGAGAACACGCAGCGCTTATATGGAACAATGACTCCCTGGTGATGTTTTCATTTCGTTGTTTTTACAATCACTTCTGTCTGTCTGTGTCTGTCCAGGTCGTATCTTTTTTAGCATTTGAGCTATTGTCATCAAATTTTCAAAAAAGCTTCATTATGATAATATGGAGAAAACAAAATAATAATTTTGTCAAAAGGTCAAAAGGTCAGCATCGCTAAAATAATCAATTTTCATCCAATTGACCTGAAATTTTAATAATTTGCATATTGGGTCATTGAATTGGTCTTCCAATCAAAAGCTAGAAGCTGATTGTTTTTGAGATTAAAAGGTCAAAGGTCAAGGTTGCGTAAAATCACCAATTTTCACCCGATTGACCTGAAATTTTAAGAATTTGCGTATTGGGCCACTGAATTGGTTCACCAATCAAAAGCTACAAGCCGATTGTTTTTTTTTTAGATAAAAGGTCAAAGTTCAAGGTTGTGTAAAATCACCAATGTTCACCCGATTGACCTGAAATTTTAAAAATTTGCGTGTTGGGTCACTGACTTGGTTCACCAATCAAAAGCTACAAGCCGAATGTTTTTTTTTAGATAAAAGGTTAAAGGTCAAGGTTGTGTAAAATCGCTAATTTTCACCCGATTGACTTGAAATTTTAAGAATTTGCATATTGGGTCAATGAATTGGTTCACCAATCAAAAGCTCCAAGCCGATTGTTTCTTTTTAGATAAAAAGGTCAAAGGTCAAGGTTGCATAAAATCACCAATTTTCACCCGATTGACCTGAACTATAAAGAATTTGCATATTGTGTCACAGAATAGATTCATTGTGTCACAGAATAGGCTCTGCGAAGTGACATCACTTTCCCAAACTCAGTGTCTGCCTTTGTCTGAAGTCTAAGTCCAGTGTTGTCTCGTGTATGTGTGTCGTTGGTTGTTATCTCCATGTACGGGTTTCAGAAGGTGGAATGGAATTCTCCCAAGTCTGGAAGTATCCACCTCCGTTTCTGTAAGGGATCATGATTCGTGGATTAATGTGAAGTTGTCTTGTTCTCAAAGTTTTGTTCCGAGGGCTCTTTTAAGGATCGTCACAGAACCTCGGACAGCTTCCAACTGTAATTCATTTGTCGTAATATTCCCTGTGATGGTTTTCAAGATCTCGGTGAGGTTCTTCTGTATTATTCCCAGTGCTACAATAATCACTGGTACAATTTCGGGATTCTTCAGCTTCCAGGATCTTTTCACTTCATTTTTGAGATTCAGGTATTTAGCCATTTTCCTGATTTCTGCATTGTTCAGGGAAAAATCGCTGAGTGCTGACACCTCAATTGTGTGTGTGCATGTGTTTGTGTATGTGTGCACTGTGCATGTGTGATAAGTGTTACACCTTCACCACGAGCCTCAGAACCTGCAGAAAAAAAACATTTGGAAGCATAAGCAAATTTGTAGAGCAAGTTGAAAAACGTTTCAAGTACTGATGTCATAATATGCAGAAGCGACTCATTACATGGTCAGGTATGTAGCGGAATGGAGCCCCCATTATTGCCGAGCGGTGAATGGCCAAATTCAAAGCTGTAGGCGGGCCCTCATTCCCGCTCAAGTCCAATGGCCGCTCCTATACTTGACAATCTTCCCACCTACTGATAGACAAGATTCCAACTTCACTCATGTAAACTAAAACCAAGCACAAACGTATTAAACAAAGAGAGTCCCTGCAGATCAGGGATCAGGGACGACTTCCGTTTCCGGTCCGGTCGTGAGAGGACGCTGGCGTCACTTGCTCGCCGCTTCTCTGACTGGACCATTGTCCGTATCTTGCTTTCCTGGTGGTCGTGGCGGATTTTTGGCCATTGAGTCTTCCTCTGCACGGTCTGCTCTGCTCTGCTGCTCCTGGCTTCACCTGCTCGGCTCCTTCGCTGTTTCCTCGGGCTCACTCTCGTGGGTTGTGCCGCCCATTGTTTGCAGCGGCGGTGGTGGCGGTTTGCCGCCGTGATCTTGATTAGCGGCGGCGGTCGTTTGCCGCTGCATTTGCCGCTTTGCCTCCTCAACCTTGGCCTCGTGCTCGTCTCTTCGCTCCTGTCTGCCCTCTGCATGGTCCCGGCTCTGCTCCTGGCTTCACCTGCTCGGCTCCTTCGCTGTTTCCTCGGGCCCACTCCCGTGGGTTGTGTCGATTGTTTCGCCTCCTCACCCATCCTGCTGGCATGGCTCTGCGGTACTCCGCCGCAAGGCTTCTCCTGCTTAAAACCCGCTCCACCCCATCATGCATCTCTGCAATCAAATCGAATGGACTCCTGCGTCGACCCAGGTACATTCACCGTGGCTCCGGTCGTAAGTTTGTTTATTTACAATCAGGTCACTCCATCCCCATCCTCTGGTCGGCTCAGCGCACTCCCACTCATCGTCCCAACACACCTGGTCACAACAACGCACAAAATCGCACCTCCTGTCTGCGAACCCTGGCCAAATCACCTGGATTCATACCCGCCGTACAAAACAACATCAAGCTCACCCTGTTCAACACCCGGTCCCTCAACAACAAATGCCTCATCCTGAACGACTACATCCTGGAAAATAAACTGGATTTTCTCTGTCTCACTGAGACCTGGCAACAACCACTGGACTACTACACGCTCAACCTCACCACACCCAATGGATATTCTTACATCAATAAACCACGCTCGGAGGGCCGAGGTGGTGGAATTGCCGTTATTCACCGACAAGACATCAAGACCAACCTCATCTCCATCTCATCTGCTCCATCATTTGAACACCTGGCTTTTAAACTCTCTGGTCACACACAGTCAGTCATGGCTGTTGTCTACCGCCCTCCCAAACCACACCCATCATTCCTGTCTGACTTCTCCTACTTTCTGACCCAGCTATGTTCCCTCTCCCCCTCAATCCTCCTCCTTGGTGATTTCAATATCCACATGGACTCCACTGACTCTACGCTAACCACTGACTTCACTGATTTACTCTCCTGCTTTAACCTCACTCAACATGTCAACTTTCCTACCCATAACCGTGGTCACATTTTGGACCTTGTCTGCTCAACTGGACTAATTTTGCACCATCTCTCTGGCTCCGACCTCACTCTCTCTGATCACCTAGCCATCACTCTGACCATCAACATCCCCACCCCAGCACCAAGGCATTATCGCACTATCAACTTCCGTAAGCTAAACGCTCTTTCACCTGCCTCATTCTCATCGACCCTCTCTGAAAAAATGTCCACTTCTCCCTTCGTTGACCTCCACACCCCTTCTGACCTCACTGACTACTACAACCACACTCTCTCCTCCTGCCTTGACCAACTTGCGCCTATAAAAACCAAAACAGTTTCTTTCACCCATTCTGCTCCCTGGTTTACCCCTGAACTCCGCCTGATGAAAACTCGTGCTCGCCAACTTGAAAGACTCCACAATAAAACAGGTCTCACAGTTCACTCCCAGGCCTACAAGGACCACATACAACACTATAAAGATGCCCTCTCCCGCGCCCGCTCCGCCTACTACTCTCAAATTATCCACTCTGGCTCCGGAAACCCAAAAGCACTCTTCTCTACAATAAACAAACTCCTCAGCCCCCTGAACACCACCACCCAGTCATTCACAATAGACAACTGCATCTCCTTCCTTTCATTCTTCCAACGCAAAATTGAAAACATCTACAACAGCTTGACCACCGCCGCACCCGCTCCCCCTCAAACCACCTGCCCCCCCTTATCCTGCCATCCCCTGTCTAAATTCTCCCCAGTCTCCCCTACTGACCTCTCTGAACTCCTCATCGGAATGAAAACTGCCACCTGCACTCTTGACCCCATCCCCTCCAGCTTTGTCAAGGCCTCCCTTCCTGCTCTCTCTCCACTTATCATTGCAACAATAAACTCCTCCCTGTCTACAGGCATCGTCCCACCATCCCTCAAAATTGCTGCTGTTACCCCCATTCTGAAAAAACCTGGACTAAGCCCTGACACCCTAAATAACTTCAGACCCATCTCCAACCTACCCTTTCTGTCAAAGGTTTTGGAACGCGCTGTAGCCACTCAACTCAAACATCACCTCTCTGCCAATAACCTGTATGAAACATTCCAATCCGGATTCCGCTCCAACCACAGTACTGAAACTGCTCTCCTCAAAATCACCAACGACCTTCTCCTCTCCTCTGACGCTGGCAACCTCAACATTCTCATCCTCCTCGACCTCAGCGCCGCCTTTGACACCATCGATCACACCATCCTCCTCACCCGACTTGAAACCACCTTTAACATTACCGGCACTGCCCTCTCTTGGATTAAATCATACCTCTCTGACAGACGTCAGTTCATCTCCATCAATAACTGCAAATCCCCCACTGCTCCCCTCCCCCAAGGTGTCCCCCAAGGTTCAGTTCTTGGCCCCCTCCTCTTCATCCTTTACCTGTCCCCCCTCGGTCACTTAATCCGCCGTCATGGTCTCCAATTCCACTGCTTCGCCGATGACATCCAGCTTTTCATCTCCACCAAGTCCATCTCCACCACCACCCACTCTATCCTGACAAACGGCATCACTGAAATAAAATCCTGGCTTCAAATCAACTTCCTCAAACTTAACTGTGATAAATCTGAAATAATCATCATTGGCCCAAAAACGCTCACCAAGTCCACCCATAACTTTGCCCTCAACATCGACGGTTTCCCAGTATCCACCTCCCCTCACATCCGGAATCTTGGCATCATCTTTGACCAAACCCTCTCCTTCGACAAATACACGAAACAGATCACAAAGACAGCCTTCTTTCACCTGAAAAACATCGCCCGTCTCGGTCCATCCCTCTCCTCCGTGGCTGCAGAAACCCTCATCCACGCCTTCATCACTTCCCGTCTGGACTACTGCAATAGCCTCCTTTATGGTTCACCCTCAACAATCACCAATAAACTCCAATACATTCAGAACTCCGCTGCCCGTCTACTCACCCATTCCCGGACCCGTGACCACATCACCCCCGTCCTTTACAAGCTTCACTGGCTCCCCATCTCCCAGAGAATCCAGTACAAAATCCTCCTCTTGACCTACAAAGCCCTCCATAACCTGGCCCCATCCTACCTGGCTGACCTCCTCTCCAGACACACTCCCACCCGCAACCTCCGCTCTGCTGGTACCAACCTCCTGACCCCCCCCCCCATCCGGACCAAATTTAGATCCTGGGGGGACAGGGCCTTCTCCATCGCTGCTCCCACCCTCTGGAACTCGCTACCTCACACCATCAGAGACTCCTCCTCACTCACCACATTCAAAACATCACTCAAGACCCACCTGTTCAACACTGCATTCAACATTTAACCCACAGCATCTAACCCCTGACTATCTCCTCTCCTTCTCCCTCCTTTGTGCTTTGAATATTTCCCTATTGATTCTTCTTTTTTTTTGCAATTGTCTTTATGTTTTGCTATGCATTATGTTTTGCACTCTGTCAAAGCGTCTTTGGGCTTCCTGAAAAGCGCTATATAAAATAAATGCATTATTATTATTATTATTAGATGTGCAGCATTCACAAAATACATATGCAGACATGACGTCTTATTTTACAATAGTCACAACAACAGTGTGTTCCCTTTCCTTCCACGTATGTTTCAACATTTTAACTTCCTTTATGGAACAAAAGTGTTTCCAGTCACGAACAGAGGAAATTGAATTTTTTGACATCTTTCAGTTACGTCTTTCTTTACCGCATTGGAAACATTTACAATCTGCAAGAAACAGGTAAAAGTGTTTTTTTTCCTGTATGCTGATCCCCCTGTATGCTTGCCCCACCTGGCACCAAGTCAGACATCCACCGTTTTCCAGGTACATAGGTACTTACATTACATATACAGTCGGTGGGAGCAAACACACTGGCCAAAACGATAACACTCGATTCAGGAAGAGGAATGAAGGAAGACTCGTTGGTTGGGGTTGGACTACTACTGTGGATTTGAAAAATTCAAGATCACGACACTACACTTGGCCATAGCGTGTAGAGCCATAGACAGATAAACCCTACTGATGGCATTGATTAGCAATCTCAAATGAAGTTAGAGCAATGCGACTGTGTCGCCAATATGCCTCCACGTCATCCCACAATGGACAGATGTCCTCGTTCACTGTAAAAATAAACAAGTTTGATTTAAATCCCTTCAGCTGTTTTCACGTATCACATTTTCACCAGCCATGACAGGTTTCACATCGATCGGTGAAGCAGTTTCAGAGAAGGGATTTTTTTTAAATATCGGCTTTCAAGCAAATATGGCTGCCATACCATGTAACTTATGACCTTAAAATGTACACTCTGCATATGTATGGGTAGGGGCACACGTTTGTGAAGTTTCATGCTGATCGGATAAGGTTTGTTTTTCTATCCAAGATGGATGCCAAACCACATGACCTACGACATCGTCATTTTCAAACTATATGCAACAGTGGTGTTAGATGATATTTGTAAAATTTCGCATCAATAGGGTAAGTGGTTTCAGGGATATGATTATTTAACATTTTCCTTCAATCCAATATGGCTGCCACACCATGTGACCAATGATGTTTTAGTGATCATCTTTTAATCGCCATGTCTAGTCAATGACACACGTAAAGTTTCGAATCAATCGATTTGGTGATTTGGGAGAAAAAAATTTTAAAAGGTTTTTGGTTCAATCCAATATGGCTGCCAAACCATGTGAGCTATGATGTCATATAGACGACGGATTTATGAAAAAAGGCCATGCATAAGCTTCTAGGTGCATTTTTGGGTAAAAGTTGGGAACCTCACTTTTTAACATAATTAGGGTATGGTGAATTCGATTAACCCGGTTCCCAAGCCGAATTTTGAGTTTTGAATTTTGAGAATTTTGAGGGTTCCTCTGTTGATTCAGCACGACAAATGTTGTTCTCCAAGACTGGTAAACCAGAAGCAATGTCACCGACAAGTGATGCTCTTCATTTCCATTTGATGCGAGTACACTATCAAGCCATAGTATGGAGAAATGCTCATTGTGCCATACCTGACCTTCCTGCAACTGTGGAATTGGGGTGGAAACGTGGTGATTCAGGACTAGAGCCTATTCTTATGTCACCGAGTCAAATCCCAGAAAGTTGCCTCGTCATGATTTGTTGTGCATTCCAGAAGCAATGCAAAACTCGACGCTGCAAATGTCGCTATTCAGAGTTGAGGTGCACATCAATGTGTGCCTGCAAGCAACAGAGAGATTAATCAGACCCCTTGTATGAATTTGATGTAGTTTGGCAAAGCAACATGTGTGACATTCCTGAATGTTTGTGCTTCATGGCCATGTATACTTAATTTTAGAATAAATGGTTGTATGAAACATTGTCGTATTAAAACCATTTCCCATTTTATAGTGTCCAATTTCAATATCAGTTTGAATGTCTCTTTCAATATGTCGCCAACCATAATATAGACCAGATGGATTTATGAAAAAGGCCATGTATAAGCTTCTAGGTGCATTTTGCGGTAAAAGTTGTAAAGTTAAAGTAAAAGAGCTGCATGTATATACATGATATATAAATGCTTGTTCAAAGAAATTCTCCAAAAATGGCAATTTGGCGGCCATTTTGTTTATGCTAATTCGAAGGTCAAAAACTCAAAATTCGGCTTGGGAACCGGGTTAATCGAATTCAGCATACCCTAATTATATTATTGTTATGAGTTTTGGGATAGGGGAATATCTAGATTTAGGTAGATCTGCATAGGTAGGTGTCTGGCTGTCGTGCTAGAGCCATGGTTCTTAACTTGGGTTCGACCGAACCCCAGGGGTTCAGTGAGCCAGTCTCAGGGGTTCGGCGGAGGTCCTCCGAAACGCATTGCAATTTCTTTTTTTCTTTTTTTAGTTTTGTATCAATTTTGAATCTATGTGTAATTACACTTATTATTAATATTATTATTATTTTGCTATGCATGTTACGAACGAATGGAAATGTTATTTGTAATTGTATTCCCATTCCATTCATGGTTTCTCTGGTCTGTGTTTAAGATAAGTTGTTTCACACTGACTGTAGTAAGTTGAATCAATGAGCAACTTGCTAATTATTCTGTTGATGGTGCTTACTTGCTTACTTACTTACTGGATTTTGGACTTTGCAGGTGTTCGGAAATTCCAGTGAATAGCCTCGATTAGCTTGCCATGTGCCGTGCGTCATTGGTCGCGCCTTACTTTGGAGTTACTACAAAAACAACAACAGGCATTTTATGGCCATTTTCCCTGCAAGAGCGGGGGTTAGCCTTGCGGTCCCCATGACAATCTTCTCCATTTTGCCCTATTTTCTGCATCTCACCTTGTTAACCCCCTTGCCCGCATTTCTTCTTCGACCATATTTTGCCAAGTCTTTCTCGGTCTTCCCCGTCCTCGACTTCCTTCTACATTCATTTCCATCACTCTTCTCAACCAGTCACTTTCATCCTTCCCCAACACATGACCAAACAATCTCAAACTGTTTATCTTCACAGCATCCATCACAGGCTCTATTCCCATCAGCTTTCGCAATTCATCATTTGTCTTCCTCTCTCTCAACGATACTCCACACATCCACCGAACCATTCGCATTTCCACCCTTTCCAGCCTTCGTTGCTGCTCTATGTTCATTACCCATGTCTCGCTCCCATAAATCACAACACTTCTCACACATGCAGCATACACCTTTCCCTTCAGCTTCAACGACACTCCCCTCCTCGTCAGCACGCCACTCAGTTCCCGAAACTTCTTCTATGCACATCTCACTCCAGCAACCGTTGCAGAGTCTGTTCCACCTTCTGCATTCAGCATGTCTCCTAGGTAACAAAATGTTTTCACACCTCCCAGCTTCATGCCGTCTCCAAGATCCAACTCATCATTTCCTCCACCTGCAGCTCCCTCTGTGCACACCTTACACTTGAATGTAGCTGCCACATTGGTTAATGACCCTCTCAAACCACTACATTTTTGATGAACCCACTCAGCGCACATTGTACATTGAATGGAATTCACTCCGACACCCTTCCTGCACACAGCACACGGCCACTTCCCAGTTCTTTCCACCTCACCACATGCTTTACCACTTGCCATCACCTTCGTTTTTCCGATATTCACCTTCAGGCCTTTTATCTCCATACATTCCTTCCACTTTGGAGTTACTGATTCATTGAAAAGTAAGTTGGAAATGTTTGTGGATATGCAGGGCGGGTTCAGAGTTATATTAAAGTCAAAAGTGGATGGTGATTATAAAATATGATTGAATTACTCAGAAAATTAGGTGGAGGTGATATAACTCCTTTGGTCGCAATTAAAAACTAACAATTCACAGTTTTTTATGTAATATTATAATGGGATTTGAGGTGACATAGAGTTGAGTAGGCAATAAATCCAGTCATCGTAACGATAAGTTGTTTTCTTCGTTAAAATTTCTCAGTTTTCAGAGGGGTACTGATTATATTTAAGCATGTTCCTTTTTTAATTTTTGTCATATAATTATTTGCCTGAACTCAATTAAGATCAGTTTGTTACTTTTTTTTTTTTTTTTTTGCAGTATGTCGAGCAAAAAAAGGAAGTGAACGGAGGATTACGTGTGGTACGGGTTCACGTGTTTGATGGAACGGGACGGAAGTCAGCGTCCTCAATGCAAGCTTTGCAATGTCAAGTTGAGCAACTCCAGCCTAGCACCAGCAAAACTACGGGAACACTTCAAAAAACTGCACGATGAGGGGCAGTACAAAGACGCAACGCTGGATGAATTCAAATTGAAGAGAGTCCGATTCGACGCAAGTGCTACCTTGCCCACTCTCGGCTTCGTTCCAATTGACAAACCGATCCTCACCGCGTCGTATGAAGTTGCATACCTGATCGCAAAGCAGGGCAAACCGCACACCGTTGGCGAGACACTCATCAAACTGGCCGCGTTCAAGATGGCCAACATCATGCTGGGAAAAGCTGCTGAAAACAAGTTGTCTCTCGGTCCACTCTCAAATGACACCATCAGATGCAGAATCGATGACATGAGCGACGACATCCTCGCCCAGGTAGTTGCAGATTTAGTCGCGAGCCCGACAAAATTCAGCCTTCAACTCGACGAGACCACCGACGTTTCGAATTTGAGCCAGCTCATCTTATTTGTGCATTATGTCAAAGGAGATGAGATCAAGGAAGACTTTCTGTTCTGCAAGCCTCTCACAACGACGAAGGCAGCTGACGTGAAGAAGCTTGTGGACGACTTCTTCAGAAGCAACGGCCTCTCATGGAACATGGTGTCTGCAGTTTGCTCGGACGGAGCTCCAGCCATGCTGGGATGCAACTCCGGTTTTGGAGCACTGGTGAAGGCCGATGCACCACACATCATCGTCACGCACTGCGTCCTGCACAGACACGCGCTGGCATCAAAAACCCTGCCTCCAAAACTGGCCAATGTTCTGAAAATCGTCGTTGAAACTGTGAATTACGTGCAAAGCCGTGCTCTGAATCATCGCATCTTCAAATAGCTGTGCAATGAAATTGGCTCTGAATTCGAAGTCCTTCTCTACCACTCTAACATTCGATGGTTATCACGAGGGAAGGTAGTGAGCCGTGTTTTTGCCTTGCATGTAGAATTAGCCCTGTTTTTGCGAGAACACCAGCATTGCCATGCAATGCACTTCCAAGAGTCAGAGTTCATCCTCGCCTTGGCGTACTTGGCTGACATCTTCGACGCACTCAATCATCTCAATTGCCAGATGCAGGGCGGTGGAGTGAATGTCATCGAATCTGAAGAAAAGCTGAGCGCTTTCCGAAAGAAGTTACCATTGTGGAGGCGGCGAACAGAGAACGACAACTTCGCGAACTTTTCGCTACTGGACGAGTGCGTGAGTGGGATCGAAGACGAATCTGAAGTTGGAGGTACTGCTGTACCGGGGGAGCTGAAGCAAGCGATTGCCACGCACTTGGATGAGCTGGGAAAGTCATTCGGTGGCTACTTCCCCGACCAAGAGCAATACCCAGCATGGGTGCGGCAGCTGTTTACTTTCGACGTTGCAACGGCAGATGTCAACGACCAATACCTGGACGACCTCATCGAACTTCAGCAGAGCCAGACTCAGCAACAACTCTTCAGCACAACAACGATCTCAACGTTTTGGTGCCGCCAAATGGAAGGGTATCCTCACATCGCTAAAATTGCCCTTGAGATCCTCACGCCGTTTGTTACAATGTATCTCTGCGAGCATGCGTTTTCGAAACTGGTAGACATTAAAACAAAGAAAAGGAGCAGGCTTGCATGTGAAAATGATTTGAGGGTGGCCCTTGCCAAAATAAAATGACGCATTTCCCAGATCGCCTCCCGAAAAGAAGAACAGAAAACGCATTAAGATGCAATTATTCTTAATTTTTTTGGTCAAATTTGAGGGGTTCCGCGAGTGTTCGGTGGGTTTCGTTAGGGTTCGGCGCCTTTAAAAAGGTTAAGAACCACTGTCAGCTAGAGAATCCCACCTGTAATAAGTTCTGTGTTTAGTCCGGTTTGTCAGATCAAGTGTGTACCTGTGGTCATACAAGGATAACCGTGTGATAAATAGTTGTAGGGACTAAGATAATTCCCCTGTGTGTCAGACCTGGTGATCGATCATACCTGTGTCCCTTATGGCAAAGCACTCTTGTAGACATTATATAGGCCCTTAGTGCACACACTAATTAAATCCCCCCCTTACAATGACTGACCATAATAACTGACCAGGAAGAAACAGGCAGGAAGCCATGACAAGGAGAACTAGTGATTGGCCGGGGGAGGGACGAGCAACAAACACCACACCGATTGGCAGAGTAGGGAGGACGTGCGATTGGTCAAAGGAAGGGCAAAGAGCTTCTATGTGATTGGGAGGTGAGAAAGGTAAAGGAGCGACATACTGATTGGCCACCAACCGATGAGTGCGGAAGGCGCGAACGAACGACCAACAAGCTACGCACAAGTTGGAGGGCAAGCACCAGTGACATAGAATGGCACGCAAGGCAAGAAGCAAACGAGGCACTGGTTGGGGGAGAGGAGGGCTGACGTGACACTGCGAGTGACAAAACGACTCGCTCACCGGAATTTTCCTCTCTTACCTTGGCCTCTTGCTCCGGACTGTGACTTTGGACTTTTGACCTGTGCTTGCCTTTGGACTGTGGTGGAGAGACCAGCGCCGACGATCATCCTCCCCTGTTGTTCGTGCTCCTGGTGCCTGCGTGCTGTGCTGTGTAGCGCAGGACAGACCGTGCAGAGAGGGGTGTTCGCGCCAACGCCCTCGCAGTTCGTACCAACCGGAGCCGCGTCCGGACGCGAGCTTGGGGCCTGGACGACAGAGACAGATAAGACGCACCACATTCCACAACACGACGAGATATTTATTTTATTCATCCTCGCCCATTGTTTTGTATTTGAAATCTGAGTGGGGACGTCCCAATTTAGAATATAGTTTCTTCCGTGGCGTTTCCTTGTTCTCGGGTCCGTAATAAATATTCCTTTTGTACATTCTAAATCCCGCTTTTGGTTTGATTTATTAATTTCCAGGGAGAAGACATTGTCGGGGCCGAAAAGGTGAGCCACGGCATTCTCCCCCGAACCCCGTCTCGTGTATTGTTCCGCCATCAATTGGATTGCATAAACTCCTCCAAGTAGCTCAAGTCCATCCGCGATCCCCCGGTTTTAACCAAGGGGCAATCGTGCGACATTATGTTAAAAAGTGAGGTTCCCAACTTTTACCCCAAAATGCACCTAACATTCACATTTCTCAGAAATCCGTCTCGTCTAATAAATTTAATATTTCAAAATGGGTCAGAGATCATATACATATGTATTGTCGCACAACTCCAATTAACACCAGAGTTGCGGATGCTGATCACGAAGGCTTTACTTCCGAGGCGGAAACTCAATGGCGGATTCCAAAACCAAAAGCCCCAAGCGTGCAGGATGGAGGGGAACGACGAGAGCCCTGCAGCCTTAACTGTGAAAATCAACCACCCAGAAAACTGCGTTCAGGAATATGTACAAAAATAATATAAGGGTTTATTGGGAAAAGCAAGGACAGGAAAAGCACGCGCCGGTAATAAATATCCTAAATCGGGATCCCGCACACCGACTTCAGAAACAAAACGAGGGATTATGAATTACGAAAGAAAAACGCCTTTTGTGCAAAATGTACGTGGAGCTCGGGCTTATCTGTCTCGTCATCTTCCTTGGCTGCTGTCCAACACCGCTCCGCCCGGCCCGACTGCACACCACAAGGTCCTTCGCTCCAAGTCCCACAAGGCCTCGCTCCAAGCCCCACGCGTCCCATGCAGGCTAGCGGCTCCACACAAGGTCGACTCGGACCAAAGTCCTGCCGCGTCTCAAACCCAACTGCTCAAAACGGACTCGGGCTCTGCACTGCACTGCCAGGAATCCAACTGCTCGGGATCAACTGCCAACTCTGCCCATGCGCACCTCAAACGAACTGCCTGGCGTTCTTCGATCCGACCTTCTCAATTGCGCAATGGCGTTCGGCAACTAACTCGTACGAACTGCACTCGTATCAACTCTCGATCACGTTCTCTCAACTCCGCGCCAGGAATGTCACTGCTCAACTGCACACGCCGAGCCTCAACTGCCCGAAATGGCATCCGGCCCTCGGTAATATCCCCGGCCGGTGACGTCAGCATTGGCGCACTCCAAACAATCAGAGCCTCCACCGACTCGCCGGCTCGCCCAGGGGCACACCCACTGCACCACGCTCACTCTCGTCCTCTGTTCCTTGTGTTGTAGCACATGCTATGTGAGGTGGATAGGCCTCTTGGAGGTGTAAATGGTGGCGGCCATTATCGGCGGTGTCCTGCCCTGATGTCTTCCTAGGTCATGTCAGGAGGGTGGGCGTTATTAGTGTTGTACTAAGGGATCCTAACCAAGTGTCTATGTGGTCTGCAGTGCCAAAAGGCACAAAGGTTTGGCTAACCAGGTGAGACATACAAGGGCTCTACTCATTAATCCCTACACTACTTAACACACAAATCTCCTGGTAGATTCACAATCATACATCTTAGCCGACAAAACGCATACACATGGACTTATTACAAGGTAGTTTTCCTTTCCGGGACACACAAAGCATGTTCCCTATTCAGCTCTATTCTGCTCTACATATCACTACCCAAATTCATAACAATATATATATAGTGCATTCAGAAAGTATTCAGACCCCTTCACTTTTTTCACATTTTGTTATGATGCAGCCTTATGCTGAAATCGTTTAAATTCATTTTTTCCCTCATCAATCTACACTCAATATCCCATAATGACAGAGAGCAAACAGGATTTTAGAAAGTTTTGCAAATTTATTAAAAAGAAAAAACTTAAATACCACATTTACATAAGTATTCATACCCTTTGCTATGACACTTGAAATTCAGCTCAGGTGCCTCTCATTTCTCTTGATCATCTTTGAGATGTTTCTACACCTTGATTGGAGTCCACGTGTCGTAAATTCAATTGATTGGACATGATTTGGAAAGGCACACACCTGTCTATATAAGGTCTCACAGCTGACAATGCATATCAGAGCAAAAACCAAGCCATGAGGTCGAAGGAACTGCCTGCGGAGCTCAGAGACAGGATTGTGTCAAGGCACAGATCTGGGGAAGCCTACAAAAAAATCTCTGCTGCATTGAAGGTTCCCAAGAGCACAGCGGCCTCCATAATTCTTAAATGGAAGAAGTTTTGAACAACCAGGATTCTTCCTAGAGCTGGCCGCCCGGCCAAACTGAGCAATCGGGGGAGAAGGGCCTTGATAATAGAGGAGACCAAGAACCCGATGGTCACTCTGACTGAGCTCCAGAGATCCTGTGTGGAGATGGGAGAAACTTCCAGAAGGACAACCATCACTGCAACCCTCCACCGATCTGGGCTTTATGGCAGAGTGGCCACACGGAAGCCTCTCCTCAGTGAAAGACACATGAAAGCCCACAGAATCTTGTTTCTCACAGTCTGAGTCCTTTAGGTGCTTTTTTGCAAACTCCAAGCGTGCTTTCAGTGGACAATTCTGTTTTTAATTACATGGTGGTGAAGTGTTTTGAATTACCTGGTGGTGAAGTGTTTTGAATTATGTGGTGGTGAGGTGTTTTGAATTTCGTGGTGGAGAGGTGTTTTGAATTTCGTGGTGGAGAGGTGTTTTAAATTTCGTGGTGGCGAGGTGTTTTAAATTACTTGGTGGTGAGGTGTTTTAAATTACTTGGTGGTGAGGTGTTTTAAATTACTTGGTGGTGAGGTGTTTTAAATTACGTGGTGGTGAGGTGTTTTAAATTACGTGGTGGTGAGGTGTTTTGAATTATGTGGTGGTGAAGTGTTTTGAATTACTTGGTGGTGAGGTGTTTTGAATTATGTGGTGGTGAGGTGTTTTAAATTACTTGGTGGTGAGGTGTTTTAAATTACTTGGTCGTGAGGTGTTTTAAATTACGTGGTGGTGAGGTGTTTTAAATACGTGGTAGTGAGGTGTTTTGAATTACGTGGTGGTGAAGTGTTTTGAATTACTTGGTGGTGAGGTGTTTTAAATTACTTGGTGGTGAGGTGTTTTAAATTACTTGGTGGTGAGGTGTTTTAAATTACTTGGTGGTGAGGTGTTTTAAATTACGTGGTGGTGAGGTGTTTTAAATTACGTGGTGGTGAGGTGTTTTGAATTACGTGGTGGTGAGGTGTTTTAAATTACGTGGTGGTGAGGTGTTTTTAATTAGATGGTGGTGAAGTGTTTTGAATTACCTGGTGGGGAAGTGTTTTGAATTATGTGGTGGTGAGGTGTTTTGAATTTCGTGGTGGCGAGGTGTTTTAAATTATGTGGTGGTGAGGTGTTTTAAATTACTTGGTGGTGAGGTGTTTTAAATTACTTGGTGGTGAGGTGTTTTAAATTACTTGGTGGTGAGGTGTTTTAAATTACTTGGTGGTGAGGTGTTTTAAATTACTTGGTGGTGAGGTGTTTTAAATTACTTGGTGGTGAGGTGTTTTAAATTACTTGGTGGTGAGGTGTTTTAAATTACTTGGTGGTGAGGTGTTTTAAATTACTTGGTGGTGAGGTGTTTTAAATTACGTGGTGGTGAGGTGTTTTAAATTACTTGGTGGTGAGGTGTTTAAAATTACTTGGTGGTGAGGTGTTTTAAATTACTTGGTGGTGAGGTGTTTTAAATTACGTGGTGGTGAGGTGTTTTAAATTACTTGGTGGTGAGGTGTTTAAAATTACGTGGTGTTGAGGTTTTAAATTACTTGGTGGTGAGGTGTTTTAAATTACTTGGTGGTGAGGTGTTTTAAATTACTTGGTGGTGAGGTTTTAAATTACGTGGTGGTGAGGTTTTAAATTACTTGTTGGTGAGGTGTTTTAAATTACTTGGTGGTGAGGTGTTTTTAATTACTTGGTGGTGAGGTGTTTTAAATTACTTGGTGGTGAGGTGTTTTAAATTACGTGGTGGTGAGGTGTTTTCAATTACTTGGTGGTGAGGTGTTTTGAATTACTTGGTGGTGAGGTGTTTTAAATTACTTGGTGGTGAGGTGTTTTAAATTACTTGGTGGTGAGGTGTTTTTAATTACTTGGTGGTGAGGTGTTTTAAATTACTTGGTGGTGAGGTGTTTTTAATTACTTGGTGGTGAGGTGTTTTAAATAACTTGGTGGTGAGGTTTTAAATTACGTGGAGGTGAGGTGTTTTAAATTACGTGGTGGTGAGGTGTTTTAAATTACGTGGTGGTGAGGTGTTTTAAATTACTTGGTGGTGAGGTGTTTTAAATTACTTGGTGGTGAGGTGTTTTAAATTACTTGGTGGTGAGGTGTTTTAAATTACGTGGTGGTAAGGTGTTTTAAATTACGTGGTGGTGAGGTGTTTTAAATTACTTGGTGGTGAGGTGTTTTAAATTACGTGGTGGTGAGGTGTTTTAAATTACTTGGTGGTGAGGTGTTTTAAATTACTTGGTGGTGAGGTGTTTTAAATTACTTGGTGGTGAGGTGTTTTAAATTACGTGGTGGTGAGGTGTTTTAAATTACTTGGTGGTGAGGTGTTTTAAATTACGTGGTGGTGAGGTGTTTTAAATTACTTGGTGGTGAGGTGTTTTAAATTACTTGGTGGTGAGGTGTTTTAAATTACTTGGTGGTGAGGTGTTTTAAATTACGTGGTGGTGAGGTGTTTTAAATTACGTGGTGGTGAGGTATTTTAAATTACGTGGTGGTGAGGTGTTTTAAATTACGTGGTGGTGAGGTGTTTTAAATTACGTGGTGGTGAGGTGTTTTAAATTACGTGGTGGTGAGGTGTTTTGAATTACTTGGTGGTGAGGTGTTATAAATTACTTGGTGGTGAGGTTTTTAATTACTTGGTGGTGAGGTTTTAAATAACTTGGTGGTGAGGTTTTAAATTACTTGGTGGTGAGGTGTTTTAAATTACTTGGTGGTGAGGTTTTAAATTACTTGGTGGTGAGGTTTTAAATAACTTGGTGGTGAGGTTTTAAATTACTTGGTGGTGAGGTGTTTTAAATTACTTGGTGGTGAGGTTTTAAATTACTTGGTGGTGAGGTTTTAAATAACTTGGTGGTGAGGTTTTAAATTACGTGGTGGTGAGGTGTTTTGAATTACTTGGTGGTGAGGTGTTATAAATTACGTGGTGGTGAGGTTTTAAGTTACTTGGTGGTGAGGTTTTAAATAACTTGGTGGTGAGGTTTTAAATTACTTGGTGGTGAGGTGTTTTAAATTACTTGGTGGTGAGGTTTTAAATTACTTGGTGGTGAGGTTTTAAATTACGTGGTGGTGAGGTTTTAAATTACTTGGTGGTGAGGTTTTAAATTACGTGGTGGTGAGGTTTTAAATTACGTGGTGGTGAGGTTTTAAATTACTTGGTGGTCAGGTTTTAAATTACGTGGTGGTGAGGTTTTAAATTACTTGGTGGTGAGGTTTTAAATTACTTGGTGGTGAGGTGTTATAAATTACGTGGTGGTGAGGTTTTAAATTACTTGGTGGTGAGGTTTTAAATTACTTGGTGGTGAGGTTTTAAATTACGTGGTGGTGAGGTTTTAAATTACTTGGTGGTGAGGTGTAATTGTCCCAAACTTTCAGTCTGCACCTCCCCCTCCCGTATGTGTGTGCTGAGGGGTTCTTCTTTGAAATTTGATATATTTTTTTGAACCTAAATCTTCAACCTAAATTGCCTATAAAAATGTAATATCACAAACACAACAAATACATTTGTGCAAAGTAATTGTTTGTATTATGATTGGTGAAAATCATGACAACACAGCAACTCAGGTACAGTCATTATCCTCAGCTAAAATAAGCCCGTTCCTCAGTAACGACGTGCGTAGCGAGCCGAGCCAAGCTAGTTGTAGTATATATATATACAAATGCAAGTTCCCTTCGCGTTCGCTTCGGTTAAATGTCGCAACGGAAATTTGTTTGTTTTTTTATGCTGAATTTTTTTCATTGTCTGTGTATCATTATCTGTTTCATTATGTCTTTCATTTTTCAAATTTTAGGGTGAATTTTTTTTATACTGAATACGTACAATGCTCAAATGATACCTCATTATGATACCTCAAATGATACCTCATTATGATACCTCAAATGATACCTCATTATGATACCTCAAATGATACCTCATTATGATACCTCAAATGATACCTCATTATGATACCTCATTATGATACCTCAAATGATACCTCATTATACCTCAAATGATACCTCATTATGATACCTCAAATGATACCTCATTATGATACCTCAAATGATACCTCATTATGATACCTCAATATGATATCTCATTATGATACCTCAAATGATACCTCATTATGATACCTCAAATGATACCTCATTATACCTCAAATGATACCTCATTATGATACCTCAAATGATACCTCATTATGATATCTCATTATGATACCTCAAATGATACCTCATTATGATACCTCAAATGATACCGCATTTATGGGTCCAGACAGTGCACGTGAAGGCTTTCAAATATTGTTGTCTCCATCGACGGAAGCATTATGTTTTCAGGTTGTCCGTCCGTCCAGCCGTCTGTGATAGGTTTTTGTACCGCGATAACTTGAGAACGGATGAAGGGATCTTAGTCAACCTTGGTGCAGGTATGCATAATGAGGCATAGATAAAATGATTAGATTTTGGGGTCACGAGGTCAAAGGCCAAAGGTCAGAGGTCATGTTAGGTAAAAATCCTGTTACCGTGATAACTTGTGAACCAGTGATGGGATTTTGACCAAATTTGGCACACATGTGTAGAATGATGTAAGGATGAACTGATTATAATTTGGAGCCAAGAGGTCAAAGGTCAAAGAGTTTTATAGGTCTATAACTTGAGAACAGCTAAAGGGATCTAATTCAAACTTGGTCCAGATATGTATGAATATGTAAAGATTAATTGATTATATTTTGGGGCGCTGAGGTCAAAGGTCATCTCAGGTAAAAATGCGCTAACTTTTGAACAGCTGAAGGGATTTCTATCAAACTTGGTACAAGTATTATCATGATGTTATAATGATGTAATAATGTGGGCGAAGGCATATCGGTCGACTTCGTGACGTCGAAGAGTGTCGTCCTAGTTACCTCCACCACCAAAGGTGGATGCAGGTTATGTTTTCACCCCTGTCTTTCCATTT
The DNA here is from genome assembly GCF_964187855.1 of Myxine glutinosa. Classification (NCBI taxonomy): domain Eukaryota; kingdom Metazoa; phylum Chordata; class Myxini; order Myxiniformes; family Myxinidae; genus Myxine; species Myxine glutinosa. The sequence goes on along the minus strand of NC_136264.1, from coordinate 128,098,638 downwards.
GTTTGTTTGTGAAGAAGATATCTCAAAAAGTTGTGGACGGATTCGGACGACATTTGGCAGATGTAGCGTATGTGACACGGAGGAAATGATTAGATTTTGGTGAACATCCGGATTCGGATCCGACTACGAGAATGTTATAAGTGATTCTTCCATAGATATATTATATATCTGCTCCGTTATAGATATATAACGTCCACTAACTGATGTGCTAGTGGGAAACGGATTGTTGCGTGCCCTGCATTGGCTATGGCTGTGCGCTCACAGATGGGGCACCCAGTTTAACTGTAAATCCAAGGGATGGCACACACATTAGGTGTAATGCCTGCCTCATTCTGCATGCAATATGCCAGGATGGTCGAGATTCGAACCCAGGGTAGACAGCTTCAAGTCGATTGCACATACCTCGATGCTACACTGACAGCCCATAGACAATGAACAAATTCATATAATATATAATGGGTTCAAAGCTGGGTTCTCACAATCATCACGAGCCATCGCTAGTCTAGGAAACTAAGGCGAAACAGGCAAATCCGCAATTTTTTATTGGGTTTATTTTCCCGCATAGACATAAGTAGGAGGCATTTCTTTTCTTTCTGATGCCTTCCATCACAGTGCCAAAATATCGGGTTTAAGCTGAAAAATTATGCGTCCACACTTGCACGCACACACTCCCCACAAGCAATACTGAAGGATGCATCGGACAAGCCTTGTATATTGTTTCTGGCGTGTACTGTGAATCACTTCGGAGATTGCATGTGCAGCAACCGTGAGGGTCAAAGGTTAGAAGGATGCACAGTCTTGAGCCTCAAGAACGAACTCGGTAAACCGGAGTTGAAAATATCAACTTACGGTGATGCCGCTGTCAGAGTATTAGTCCCAATATTGGTCTTAGTCAGAAACCGGGGCTTATGGATTGGGTCTCGTCCGTCCAGCCACCCAAAACCCTATCTCGGAGATGTATGGACCAATTGTGTTCCTATTTGGCATAAATACAATACATTATGATATACATATGCACATCGTTTTGTTTCGCAATGCGATCAAAGATGGCCGACTGGCGGCCATTATAGTTGTAAAACATCCGATGTTGAACACGTCCTCAACCATTTCTGGGACATGCATGGTCCGATTTTGTTCAAACCTGGCAAAAGCACAGAACATGATGGCCTACACGTGCACCTCACTTTATTTTGCGATCTGATTAAAGATGACCGACTGGTAGACTGGTGGCCATTTTCGTGGTTAAAAAAAACCCAATATTGAAAACGTCCTCAACCATTTATTGGACATGCATTTACCGATCTTGTTCAAATTTGTCACACAGATAATGAATGATGGGTTACATAAGGACGTTTAAAATTTTTTTTTTTAGATCAGATCCAAGATGGCTGAATGGTGGCCATTTTGTTACTTTACCATGTCCTCAACCATTTCTCGCACATGATTGAACCGGTTTTGTTCAAACTTGGCATAAAGACAATACATGAGAGTGTACATATGCAATATATTTGGTTTTTTAATCCGAATAAAGATGGCTGCCTGATGGCCTTTAACTCCGTACAGCAAAATTTCTAATACCACAGGTGCTATGGCATTTTATGTCTTTTTCTCCTTGTTATTTGATGTCTGTTATTCAATCAGCTTGACAGTTTACAGCTGAACTCACATTGAAACACGATGTCAGGAACATATAGGTTCAAATCCCACATATCATGTTTGCCAGTCCTTTGTATACGAGTATATTTGTGTAGTTCATGTAAAAGTACACACTGATAGCTACTAATTGCTTTGTACTACGGGCTTCCACCATGACCTTCATATTTACATATATATATATATATACAGTGTTATATATTGATTTTCTATACTATAAGTGGTCCTGCGTTCAAGCTGCTGTTAACCATTGAATTAACACCAGGTGGGTTGACTCAGCCTATCATCCTTCCGATGTCAGCAAAATGAGTAGCAGCTTACTATGAATGAGCCATTCGAGTATCCTGCGTCGAAGTGGCTACCTGTTCAGGATTGTGCCCAATAGCCTAGAAACTGCTTCGGCAGCCCTATGCATCTGAAGATGAAAATAGGAGTGGTCATACTCTAAGAGAACCGTGTGTGTGTGTGTGTGTGTGTGTGTGTGTGTGTGTGTGTGTCTGTCGCCAGCCGTTTGTGTGTCGCCATTTTTCTCAGATGGCTGAACGGATGACCATCTCAGATGGTCAAACTTTCAGAGGTTCATCAGTGTGTGGCTGGGAGTGTTTTAGGTTAAAAAAAAAAAAAATTGAAAAAAAAGTTGGATATTTTTGGATTAAAAAAAAATCTCTCTATCATGCCCAAGTCTTTGCAGCTATGTGAAAGGTAATATTTAATAACCCACAACCCCATTCCTTCGTGGGTGCAAGGAAGTGTTTCAGCCATGCACAAAAAATGGGGAAAAAATGTATTTCTTCAAAATACCAACAGGATTAGAACATCACCGGGCAAGGCCTGGCAACTGTGCTGTAGTTGTAAATAACAAGAAGAAACGACAAAATCTGTTATTTATTGAAGAATGCGAAGCCCAGAGTTACAGACAGCAGAGGGCGTGTACGAACCACAAGAATCCCTTTGATTCGTCATTTTTTTGTCGCTTTTAGGCTAAATACCATTTTACTTCACTCACATTGACTTTACTACACAGTTGTTTACTAATTTTGTTGTTGATGTAACCTCGACACAAACAAAAAAAGATGGGTGTTGCATCACCAGAAGAGCAGACACAAACGTATTTATTCCCTATACCTCTCTCACTGGAGATTTATATATATATATTTTAATTATGCTGTCCTGGAAAGAGGTAAAAATTCATGGAATCTTATTGATTTTATGTTTCAATAGTATTGTAGCTTATATCGAGATGTCTTTTCAAATGCAAGAATACAAGAAAATCAGCTACGATAAGCGGGGCGCCTGGACCTAATAATGTCAACCCTCATGGGGGTTGTTTTGGGATTTGGAGAGGGTGCTGGTCAAAATGCATCCACTTGCAAACAGTAATGTTGAATATCACTCGTACAGATGACTCATGCTGATGGAGTGATGTTTCTGGCATCTTGCTGTAGTATCATCTGGATTAATAGAATCCTTCACTTCCCCTTCCTCCCTGATTGACGTCACCCCCCTCTACTTACTCCAAGGCCACCTCATCTCTCCATAAGTTGCATGTTCTAAGATGCTGCTACCCACTTGCCAATACTACACCAGCCGACAGATCCACCAGGAAATGAACCCAGGACTGGATTTATTTCATCAACAATCTCACTTTGGAAAATCCTCTTTATCTATTTCCTGATGATTGTACGCTCTGCCGTGACATCCCTTATTCTTCAGACAGGAAGACTGCGGCCTCTTCCCTCTCTGCAGACCTTGATAACACCACAAGCTGGTCAAACACTTCGAATATGTTTTTCAATCCTGACAAAACTCACACTGTCACTCTCTCTCCAAAAGGACCGTCGAGCAAACCCTCCTACTTACATTCTTGACAATCATCTTGTGGAAGTTCAGTCACTCAAACTTCTGGGTCTCGCTATCAGCCATGATCTTTGTTGGGAAAACCACACTTCAAAGTTGGCCTCCAAAGCCAGCCGCCGACCGGGCATCCTCTCCGTTATACAAAGTCCTTCGTGGGCACTCCTGAACTACTATTCACCTACAAAGGCCTTCGTCTGCAGCTTGATGGAATACTGCTGTCCCCTCTGGTCTGCCTCCTCTGCCTCACACCTTTTGATCAGCTTGACGCCATGGAAACCAAGACCTTCAAGATCATTGGAATCTCCCACGATGAAGCTGAATCTACTTATCACTTTCCCATCGAAGACCGGTCAGTGGTCTCGCTGTCTTCCACTACCTCCCTTCTGGTCCAGCACCCTCTGCTCCTTCCATGCTTTGCCAACCCTGGGATTCTGCAGGGCACACGTGATCCACCAGCAACCCCCTTCTGGTGAAACTACCCCGATCCAGAATCCATGCTCAACTCGACGAATAGATGAATTTATAAAAATGGGTCGTGATGTCCGGATGTCTGACTGCACGGTCGTCCGCACATCTGTCCATTCGTTAACCGTTTATTATTTTTCCTACTCCTGCCTTATTTTCCAGCTGATTGTTTTGAAACTTGACACATGAATAAAAGACAGTAGTCTGCACAATCGCCCGGGCTTCGATTTTTCGACTTAGGATCAGGCAGCTCCAAGGGGGCTTCCCCCAAATCAGGAGATTTCTGAATTACCACCTCAAGAGATGACTGTCAGCCCACCTGGGGGTGCAGAGGGGGTGTTTGGGGGGGGGGGGGGGGGGAGAGGAGAGGAATTTGGGGTATTTGTTTTGTAAACACATCATTCCTCCCTCCATCCTTTATTTCTCCATCTCCCTCTATTTTGCCCCTCAACTCTGCTGCTGATGTGTCCCCTCTTCTCTTTCTACTATTCCTTTTGTTCTGTTGAATCCATTTTTGTGTTCTAGCTCTTCCACGAGCCTTGACTTTGTATATATGTATAAAAAAGGAAATCTATCAAACTTCTAAAAAAAAGCAACACAAGGAATTTAAAATTTCGACCTAGCATTTTGTTTCATATGTCCACACAGTATAAATTACATCCCAAAATTTTAGTCTGTGCTTCTTAAAAATAGGACATACAAATGGGTAAAAGCCGACAATGGTCACTGGTTTCCATCATGATGCCAGATTCCAGACTGAAAATGAATCACATCACGTATACTTGGAAGAGTGTGAGGATTCGGAAGAGCATATGGGTCTGAGTGTGAGGTTGGAAAACGTATTTTAATGTGATAACACATCGTTTGCCTTGTATCACGTTCAAACATTTTCAACCTTTGGCTCATATCCTGGCCCCACAACAATTTGCCTTTCTGATGAATTGAACAGAATGTACTTTATTAATCTCTTTCCATATCTCCAGCATTTTAATATGAACTGCCACACACGATCCATCTCCCTCTAATGAATGGAGCCATTTTAAAGGTTTGTTTATTTTTGTAGAAAAACTATACTGAAGTCAGGACCATGAAGGAATGGTTGTGTATTTACAGTTTACTCAAGCAAGTTATCTCTTGAACGTTTTGGCTTCATAAGTTGATTTTAAACACAAGTTTAGATATGAAGTTTGATGGCAATTTGATAGTTTTATAATACGAGGATGTGGTGCTTTATCAGTTACTCCCAAAAGAACAGATTGTTAGTCAGCACTGCTACAAAAATATCCTGCAATTTCTGAGTTTAAAGTTCAGAAACTGTTGCTCCGAATTGTGGTCACCTAATAAAAACACGTGATCGTGAATACCCAGGCAATGGACGCCGATGGGGAAACAGGAGACTGAGACTGCCCCTTTTTCACAGAATTTTTTAATACCTGGGATAGGGAAGAAGTGATGGGAGCACGGTATACATGTATCGGAGAATCTCCGGTAAACGGCTGAACGCCGCTGGTATGTTGCATTGGTGTAAAAAAGGATCACTATGTTTCTCGACGCATGGGGTGGAAGCACGTGACAAACAAACTAAAACAAGTCAGGAGACGACGATGGTTCACGAGCGAGCGGTATTCAATGACAAAGGACGGACTATAACCGAAACAGGCCCAGACAGGCCAGGCCCGGAAATGTCAAAACGAAGGTTACTGACCTTGAAAGGAGATAGAAAATAATGTACAATCAGTTATGAGGTTAGTTAGCTACACAATACCGAAAATTCGGTTCGATTCCGACAACTTTGAAACTTTGACCTTTGTGACCTTCAAAGGTCAAAGGTCAAGAATTCTGAAATTTGTCGGAAAACTTGTATTTCATTATGTATGTGATAATATAAGATCATGTACGACATTTCACCCTATCAGGAAGCGAACAATGTCATAAAACCATCAAAAATTGACTTTTCTAAATTTCGTGACCTTGTGACCTTGATCTTGGGGCGAAAATGAAAAATCGAGCTCCGTTGGGCTAGACAGATGACATTGGCCTAACCAAATACCGAAACCCCTGTCAGATTCCACCAAACCCCTCGGAGAAGATGTAGCTTGAAATCGATTACCCCCTAAAAAGACATCTTTTTCGGGCGTGGTTCCGCCCACAATGGGCGCAATACGCCCACTCTACGCAGGACACAACTAGATCATGATATCAACCTCCCACCCAAATTTCATCAAGATCGGATGATATCATCGGGTAGTTATGCTGCGGACAGACAGACACACACACAGACAGACGCACACACGACGAATATAGTGGTCACTCTGTTTGATAACTCGTGAACCAATATGCAATGTGGTGTCTATCTGTCTGATGATTTTTGACCGTGATACATTTGTCGTTACTTATCCAATCACAACAAAATTTGACGAGATGATTAAGGGTCACACAATGGAGGAGGCAGCAATTTAACTTCCCCGCCTCCCCCATGCCAATGGGGTTTTCCCTGCCAAGGGTGTTGCGTGTTGAGGTGTGTATGTGTGTTAAGACAGCTTTATCGTGGCGTTTTCCCAAAGCCGCTTCTAATAACAAAAGTAACAACAACAAAAATTATAATAGCATTATATTAATGTTATTACAAAACAATATTAATACTAACTAGAAACGGTACCCGCCCTACGGGCGGGGCTTCAATTGGGAGGCCCAAATGAAAAGGTAAAATATCACAAATTGAAGGCTTTTTAAAATTTTAAACGATTCATATAAACATCCGTTAAAGCATATCACACGCAAATCATCAAAATCTAAACAGTATCTATATTATAATAGCCGTAGATGATTCTGTCTGTCTGTTGGGCGTCTGTCCGGGGTGTGGCTTACTCGGTTTGCAGAGTAGCTCCACCCATAGCTCCACCCATTCTGGGAGAGCCTTCGCTTCATATAAACAAATATCCACCATTTTATTAACTCGCATAGCTTTGAGGCCTGTTTTGTAGGCCCGTGGTATCTTGCTCTCTCTCCCAGTTTTATTTCAAATCAAATTCGATATATCATTTCATTTTTCACAGTCGCTAACATAGTTTTAGACTCGGTTGAAAAAAAACGGGAAGAAAATCCGATTAAAGTTGCCGTTTATACTTATAGAACGAAATGAATTCTCAAACGCCTGTAACTTCAAGGCCATTGAGTCTCTCTCACGCCTTTATCTCCAATCTAACTCACCATATGATTTCATTTTTATCGATGGTTTTGGACTCGGTGTCAGCAACGCGGGAAAATGCAGAGATATATTTTTTAAAAATACACCATATCACCGCCCACCGCCCAACATGTATCATACACCGGCCAACATGTATCATACACCGGCCAACATGTATCATACACCGCCCAACATGACAGACGGCAACATGTCGACATTATCGTTTTTTTCTTTAAACCGAGTGAACCGAGCCGAACCGAATGAATTCACCGTTTACTTTTGATGACAGTCGTCACAAAACGACATATATTTCTTCGTTTTTATTCATTCAACATTATTAGCCGGAAGTAAAATGTGGTTCAGGAAATTACCGAGAGATATTTCTTCGTTTCTTTATTTATTAGTTATTTGCGCATACACTTTAAATAGGTTTATTTGAAATCTTTAATTTTCACAATGTAATATATTTGTCATTTGATGATGACAAGACACTTCCTCTTGACTCGTGACAATTCATTGGTTGCGTGGAAACTTCCATTTCCAAAATGAATGACACAGTCGATGAAGAACGACTCGGTGTCAGCAACGCGGGAAAATGCAGAGATATATATTTAAAAATACACCATATCACCGCCCAACAGCCAACAAGTATCATACACCGCCCAACATGACACAGACAGCAACATGTCGACATTATCGCTTTTTCTTTAAACCGAGTGAACCGAGCCGAACCGAATACACCGAGTGAATTCACCAAGCGAATTTCATCCAATTCCACCGAGTTTCATGAAATTACCGAGAGATATTTCTTCGTTTTTATTTCATTAGATACTCGCAGAAGTACCCAGCGTTTCCGGGCGGGGGAGGGGGGAAGAGCACGTACACTTTAAACATGTATATACATGTGGGATGTGGGATATATACATGTGGGACATGTGTACGTGTGTGTGTGTGTGTGTGTGTGTGTGTGCGTGCATGCATATGTGTGTGTATATATGTGTGTGTATGTAGGCTAAACCCCGCTCTAGCAGGGAAAATGGCCTTATAATGCATGTTGTTGTATGTGTATATATATGTCTGTGTGTGTGTATGTGTGTATATGTGTCTGTACGTGTGTGTGTGTCTGTTTTTGTGTATGTGTGTGTGTGGAGATGTATATGTGTATAATGTGCATATATGTGTATATGTGGATACATATGTGTATACATATTTGCATATGTGCACATGTGTCTGTACGTGTGTGTGTGTGTGTGCATGTGTGTCGATGTACGTGTGTGTATGTGTATATGTGTGTGTGTGTGTGTGTGTGTGTGTGTGTGTGTGTGTGTGTGTGTGTGTGTGTGTGTGTGTGTAAACATGGGCCGGTGTGTGTGTAAAGTGTGAGGAGGTATTGGAGAGGAAAATGCAGAGATATATTTTTTTAAATCGCGCCATGATGATAAACGAAAATACACCGCCTAAAATAACAGTCGACATCTATCTATAATTCCAGTAATATATTTAAAATTCGTCACACACATCCATGCCCGTGGGATTCCCACGATGTGTGTGACATTTCGGCATATTGAGTTAGATGCTGCGCCTGCACATTCAGTTATATAAAATGGTTACTGGCAATTGATCACATCCACAAATGATGTAATCCACACAATTTATGTACTTTACATAACGTTAATAAGAATACATGCCCGTGTAGATGGGAATGACATATAATTCACCGAAAACGTTGAAGCAACCGCATAATATTACGGTGATGTTTAACTCTGAGTGAGAATAGTTCTAAATTTTAAAAACTTTCTTCTGATATTTGTGATTTATTTCAAACAAACTGTATTTCCCATCTACACGGGCATGTATTCCTATTAACGTTATGTAAAGTACATAAATTGTGTGGATTACATCATTTGTGGATGTGATCAATTGCCAGTAACCATTTTATATAACTGAATGTGCAGGTGCAGCATCTAACTCAATATGTCGAAATGTCACACACATCCATGCCCATGGGATTCCCACGGGTGACCCCGCTAGTCTTACTATAATTCACCAAATGTCCCACAGTGATCGAAACACTATGATCGTGATCGTGAATCGTGATCGATAATCATGTGTTCACAATCGCTATGTCGTATGTACTCCCGATACATGTTTCGTTCAGTTGAAATGGGTTAGAATTCTCTCAGGCAGGGATTCAACCTGTGTCCTTATAAAAGGTCTTTGTCCGAGGTCAACATGTCCGATCGGTGCAGCTGTGCAGCGATCGGTGCAGCCGTTTGTGCGGCACCCGGGAAAGCAACATCGTCACAATGAGAACAATGAACATTATGCGAACGCGAATGTTATGCGGGAGTCTAAACCTGAGAATGCTGGAGACTAAAGCTGAAATTGGGAAAACTAAATAGCCTATTTTACTCCTGGAGATCCCAGGATTATCCACCCAAAATATCGTTGAGTTCGGTTCAGCAGTGTTTACGGTACCTTCGAACAGACAGACAGACAGACGGACGGATGGACATTTGGTGAATTATAGTAAGATAATATCCCCCTCCCCAAGGGGTTTTCCTCCTTGGATAAATGCCGTGTTAACATAGATAAATCGCTTATCGTGGGGCTAGCCTACCAGAAGTAAAAAAATATATAAACCACAAACATGTATGATTAGCTTTTTAAAGTCACTACTGCTATTTAACACTAAACTGAAAGAAATCTGAGGAATCCTGTTGTCGTTGAGGCATTCCATACATATCGCATCCACCACAGACTAACGGACCTGAGCCGAGATCTACTGTAATCTATATACCACAGAGAGGATAATAACATGCCCATTCATGCCACTCACTAAAAGAGTGGGTGTACTCGTTCTGTAAATTCATAATATACTCAAAGGCAAAAGTTATTGTGACACACAAACAACAAACAGAATCAGTGTTAAATTTTTACTGCCACGGATGAAATGTTATTACATGGAAAGACAAATGTTTCAAGATATGGGAACGATCAACAGTCCATAAGAACAGTGCACCTGGCATATGCAAATGAGCCACAACACAAGAGGGGGTTCACAAGCAAGTTCACACAGTCAGTAGCGAGTGTGTCCACCTTGTGCATTGATGCAGGCCTGGCACCTCCGCCTCATTGAGGCCACTAAACGTCGATGAAAGTCCTTGGGAAGATCATTCCATATCCGAGGAAGGATTTGGCGGAGTTCCTGCAGCGTTTTTGGAGGATTCGGATGATGTCGTAAACGTCGCTCCATTTCATCCCAGACGTGTTCAATGGGTGACAAATCAGGGGATCTTGCAGGCCAGGGTAACACATTAACATTGTTCTGATTAAGATACTGCTGTACAACTCGAGCAACGTGTGGTCTGGCGTCATTGTGTTGAAACGTCACTCTAGGGCCGTTCTGTTGCAAAAACGGTAAAGCGGCCATTTGCAAAATCTCGTCTCGGTACCTCACAGCATTCAAGTTCCCCTCAATCACAATCATTGGCGTTCTTGCTGCAGCTGTCATCCCACCCCAGATCATAACGCCCCCACCTCCAAAACGATCCCCTTCCAGAACACATGGCCTGATGTAACTTTCATCTGTGCACCTGTAGACACGTGTCCTACCGTCAGCTCGGTGAAGCTGTGCCAAATGGTGTTTCTATGGACGTTGAATCGACGAGCAACATCACGCTGCGAGGTACCAGACTGAAGCACACCTATAGCTCTCCATCTGTCATTTTCCCCAAGGCGTGGCATGTCGAACTTGTTCCAGAACGATGAATAGAGGTGTTTTTCTGACTTCTGCACTTCTTAAGATAGTCCTTGAGCCAACCGGCCATATTTTGAAGTGAATGCTCCGGCGGGGGGAGTAATTCTCATTATGATTTTCCATTAGACCAATGTCTCAAGTGTCAGAAAAGGTGTGATGGACATCTGAGAACGGTAGCTTAGTGCCCGGATGGACGCCATCTTTGAAACCACCCAGCTCGAAAATGCCCATTTGGTGGGGTACATTGTTGCACGTGTATCTGGACTTCTATACTAGCTATCGATGTGCGGTTGACGACTAAATATACGTCCGATGTGTACCGTCTAAATAAAAAATAATATGAAGCATTTTGTTTTAGATTAATTATTATAAAAATCAATTATCGAAAAAAAATCATATATTTTTCAATATTTTATTATTAGACTTGTACTTTTTTTAGTGAAACAACACTGGTATGATTTTCCAAATTATGCATTGTGCTACACCGTTTATCTGTCTATAAAAATAACTCAAAAACTAAAACATATCATCCACCACGAGTTTACAACAAAAAATATATGAAAAGGCATGCAATTTCCACAAACCGAAACTATGTCAGTTGGAATTTCCCGCCGATAATCAACCCACAGAACCCAGTGCCGAAAGTGACGTCAGTCTATTCTATATCTATATTCTATATTCTATATCTCAGAAAATTCTATATTCTATATCACATACAACTCTATTATAGAGTTGTATTGTGGCGCCATCTAACATGTTCACTGACTTGGATGAGTATGTCTATGTAAGCTGGCGAGCTTTTCGGATATCGGAGTAATCTAACGTCAGTCTTTTTGTTCTTTCAGCTGAGATGGCCGGTGTCGAGGCGAAACGGGCGAAGATTGAACCTGAGTCCGGAACGTGCATCCTGTGCAGCAAGAAGTCGCCACTCTCTGAACTAAGCAAGGCAGCGGGCAACAGTTCTTGGAAGACATTGTGTGACGCAGCCGCAGTTAGAAACTTTTATCCAATTCTAAAGCTAGTCCAAGAAGGCGCAGTTGAACTTCCTAATATTCCAATATTATACCATAGGGCTTGTAGATCAGACTTCACTCACAAAAACCACCTAGCTACTTTGACCAATGCAGCTAGAAGTTCTTCAGTTGATACTGGCGATGCGGTGCGACGTCGATCATCACGGGAAGAGACAGGATCAACTTCAACGGTCTACGATGATAAATGCATTTTTTGCCAGCGTGCTTCAAAATTCATAAAAGGCAGTCGTACCCGTGAAACAGTTGTCTTGGCTGTTGAACTTCGAGCAGATAAGACAATAAGAGATGCTGCGACAGCTCGCAATGATGAGAGAGTTTTGGCATTGACTACACGAGATATGGTTGCAGCTGAGGCTCACTACCACTTCTCCTGCTATAGAAACTACACACGGCCCCAAAAACCTCAAGTAGAAACTGACATTGAAGATAATATCGAGAAAAAAGAAATGATACGATGTATATTCAATTTCATTTGCACTGACTTGTTCTTGAACCCGAGGATTGTTCCAATAGTTGATGTTGCAACAGATATCCTGTCTTCAGATACATTTTCAGTTGATGTTCGTGACTCCATCAAGAAGAATCTGCAGCGCACATTACAAAGAGAGTTTGGAGAATCGCTCATCTTCTTCAATGTGAAACACCGTGTATACTTGATGCCCGATAATCTGACAAAGCGAGAGATTGCTGCAGAGTGCGTAAACCTGAAAGCAGAAGTGAAAGCATTTGAACGAACGGACGGTGAAAGTAACATTGTGCGTGCAGCTACTTCACTGTGACACCAGATCAAAGATGCTCATTACAATGAACGTTGGCCGCCTCAGCCAGCAGAACTCACTTCAGATTACGTGAAGATACCAGATTCTCTTCGTGTATTTCTGCATACTTTGATTTGCGGGAGTGGGGGTAGCTCTGCGCGTGCTGACACACTGGTATGGTCGATGGCTCAAGATATCATCAATGCTGTACACCGGGGTACCATCAGAACATCGAAGCATGTCCTACTTCCGTGGGTCATGAAAACGCTCACCGGTAATACAGAGGTCATCAGAATATTGAATCGACTCGGGCACGGATGTTCGTACACAGTACACAGGCTACTGCACTGAGGCAACTACGAGAAACTATCCTTGTGAATGGCAGCGACACATCTCACGCCAAGCACCCTGACTTGTCTACTTCTCGCATCAAACGTGATGAGTCTGGCGTCACAGCTATCTGTGATCTACTGGAAAATGACTGGACCAATCCATTCGCCGATGATCCGTCATGTCTTCTCAGTATATCTACCGGAGCGGCTGCGAGGGAGGACGTTTCTAATGACCTACTCAACACCCTGCAAAAGGGGGAAGCGGCGTATCAAAGCTTCCAGAAACGTCTTGAAGAGGGAACAGGCTTTCATGACACATTGAACAAGCTAAACTTGAAGACCTTTGGTAAGATCAAGCAGAAAGTTGTGAAGGGCACAAACAAGGAGATCGTCCTGAGAGCTGACAGACAACTGTTTGCCACCATGATACTCATCGCCAAGACAAGGAACCTCGACATGCAACTTGTCCTTTGTCACCCACTAGGGCCGTTACCATGGTCTTTGGCAAACGTTGATGGGTCAATGAAAAAAACGAACAAAGCTGCACTTGCGAAACACATGGAAGGTCTTGTGGAACCAGCCGAGAGCGTTGACAAGCGAAGTGCAACAATAAATTGATGCGATGGCTCTCATACAAAAGATGCATGGCGAGAACGACACGTTCGAAGAACTATCTGACCGCATCCTTGCTGCAGCGCTTCACGCTGGTCAAGGCAGTGAGCGCATCGATGTTGTCTTTGACACATACACAGAAGAATCCATCAAAGCAGCTGAGCGTGTGAACCGCGGTTCAAATGAAGGCATCAGTTTCAGCGAGATCAGACCCGCACACAAAATCATGAACTGGCGGCGTCTCCTTGCTTGCAGCCAGACAAAGGAGAAACTGGTTGTGTTTCTGGCGGAGTCGTGGAAACATGAAACAAATCGCGAAAAGCTAGGCAACAGAACACTGTATGTCACCTGTGGTGAAAAATGTCTGGTACTGACCCGCGATAGGTGGAAGTTGGTGCAAGCACTCGAATGTAGCCACGAGGAAGCAGACACGCGTATGTTTCTCCACGCAAAGCACGCCGCTACCCACTACAAGACGATCATCTTAGTGGCAGATGACACCGACGTTCTGATCATCAGTCTTCATCTCAGCAGAACCATCGATAGTCAGCTCTTCATCAGACGAGGAACAAAGGTTCGAGTCAGAATGATCGACGTTGGAAAGTTGGCTGCGGTATTGGGGTCTGGAGTTTGCAGTGCATTGCCAGGGCTTCATGCAAGGAGCGGGTGTGACACTGTGAGTGCTCTGGCTAGCCAAGGAAAGATAAAGGCTTTGAAGCTTGTGCAAGCGAATGAGCTGTATCTTCAAGCATTCACAGATCTGGGATCTTCGTGGAATGTACCAACAGACGTCTTCAATAGCATTCAGGCCTTCACGTGTCAGCTGTACGCCAAGAACACGAAGATCGTCGGTGTTAATTCGCTCCGTTATCACATGTTCTGTGCAAAGAAGGGCCAGATCGAATCTGGACAATTGCCGCCTTATGAAGACTCCTTGATGCAGCATACGTTTAGGGCCAACTATCAGGCGGCTATCTGGCGACGCAGCCTTGAAAACCTACCAGACGTCCCAACACCATCAGCAGGACATGGTTGGGAACTCGATGATGGCGGTTCGCTCACAATCCGATGGATGGCGGGTCTACCAGCTCCAGATGTCGTCTTGAATCTCATCTCATGCACATGCAGAAGGACGTGTCGACCGTCAGATTGCTCCTGCATACTGAATGGGTTGAAGTGCACTGTTGTGTGTAAGCTGCAGGGATGCTCCAACATGGTGCAGGATGATGCTATCGTGGCTCAGGATGCCAATGACTCTGATGGCGACTCTGATGATTAACTTTGTGTGCACTGTATATTGTATAGCATATGTTGTTCTCTATTATAATGCAGGCCAAATTGCCTGAAAATCTTTATAGACAGATAAACGGTTTAGCAAAATGTATAATTTGGAAGATCATACCGGTGTTATTTGACTAAAACATGACATGTTCAATGATACCTCCGCTTGCTTATTAGGAATATACATCGTATGGTGTTAAAATCAGCTCCATACGTCTTTCCAAACTCTAGTAATGAATAATTAATATAATTGGCGGCCATTTTGAAATCCAAGATGGCCACCAAAGTGCAGATTTCCTATGTAACAATTTCCGCCTGCTTATTAGATATCGTATGGTGTTAAAATCCTCTCCGTACGACATTCCTAACTTGCGTTATCGTCAGAATAGATAATGCCAGCGGCGGCCTAAGTCATTTTATGCCTCTTTACATTTATTTGTTGTAAACTCGTGGTGGATGATATGTTTTAGTTTTTGAGTTATTTTTATAGACAGATAAACGGTGTAGCACAATGCATAATTTGGAAAATCATACCAGTGTTGTTTCACTAAAAAAAGTACAAGTCTAATAATAAAATATTGAAAAATATATGATTTTTTTTCGATAATTGATTTTTATAATAATTAATCTAAAACAAAATGCTTCATATTATTTTTTATTTAGACGGTACACATCGGACGTATATTTAGTCGTCAACCGCACATCGATAGCTAGTATAGAAGTCCAGATACACGTGCAACAATGTACCCCACCAAATGGGCATTTTCGAGCTGGGTGGTTTCAAAGATGGCGTCCATCCGGGCACTAAGCTACCGTTCTCAGATGTCCATCACACCTTTTCTGACACTTGAGACATTGGTCTAATGGAAAATCATAATGAGAATTACTCCCCCCGCCGGAGCATTACTTTTGGTCTGGCTCAAGGACTAAGACTGCATTGAGTGGAAATGATAAGCGTCTGGTTGTCTGGCCTTTTAAAGTGAACATTGCTGGCCATTTTTCTCGAATATGTCATGCTTCTTGCAAATTTCGTGCAATTCGAACAACAACTGCTTGGTTGCGTTTCTTCGACCATTTTAACACACTCTTTCTCTGGTTCAAATCCAAAAATTCATTCACAAGATTACCAATGAAAAAATGCCATGTCACAATAACTTTTGCCTCTGAGTATATAATATCCCGGTCCTGGCTAAACATGGTCACTGGTCTATTTTTCAAAACCATGCTCCTGTGCAAAACAGGCTATATCAGTGCATTCATTTTTGTCAAAACATCAGGTGATACTTTGTGATACTCCTTCATATGTAGCTGATATCTTACCCCATGACCTGTTTCCTTAGCTGAGAAACGTGACCAAAGACCATCCATATGATGCCACTGAGCATATTTAAAGCTCTTTGATGACCACGCTACACAGTATTTGGAAGGAGGCCCTCCCAGAGCTGTTTCAAGCAACTACCAGAATGCCGGATGAAGGGTATTGCCTTAAAGGGTTCCTCTTTTGAAGTGGACAACGTCATTAATTACTCAGGTAAGAACAATGATTTTATCTGTACTATACACAAAGAATTAAGTTAAGCACCCCTACACAACGAATTAAGGTAAGCACCCCCTAATATATATTCTTTGTGTATATGTATACATTGGCATATATTCTAAGGTATGTGAGATCAAATAATGATTGGTATGACATTAGTTATTGACGTTATTGACGTTATTGACGTCACTTACATGTTATTGACATTACACGTTATTGACGTTATTGACGTTATTGACGTTATTGACGTTATTGACGCAAAGATCGCTAGAGGTCTTCTCAGAACAATGACTGTACGTTAGAAAACATAAACGTCATCCACACTGTCCGTGATGGACCTATAGCTCCATACTTAAATTGAGGTGAAAATATGCCTAAAATTCCCAAAAATTTTCACCTTAAATTATGCAGAATAAAATATTGTAAACGGCATGATTGTTATGTTTTTATGTGACCATAATATCACTTCTCCAGAAAATATAGCAATATCATGGGTATATTACACTGTTTTGACGACAACAAACTTGTAATGTGCGAGGTTGTAAAAAAACGGGGGGGGGGGGGGGGGTGCTTAACTTAATTCTTTGTGTATATAAGAGAGATACTTGTCTGTGTGTATGTTGCCATTTTTCTCAGAGATGGCCAAACGGACCTTCGTCAAATTTTCAGAGGTTCATCAGTGAGTGCCAGGGAGTGTTTTTAGGCAAAAGATTATGTCGATCAAGGTAGATCTGACAGCGTGTGAAACATCAAGGGAATAAACAAACAGGAAAAGAGGAAAGGGGGAGAGGGAAGAGAGGACGAAGAACCAAAACTAGCAAGTAAAATGGTTGAGTTATAAAAGGTCAATGGGTAATAAATATTGTGTGTCAGAATTGAGGACGACAAGAGATTGCAGAGCACTGGATGCTTGAAATACAGGAGGGAAGAGCTAGAGAGAACAGCCTCTGGAAGGTGGTTCTATAGATGGGAAAAGCTCGGAATAAAAGAGTTGAGCAGTACAGTCAGCCTTGCTGTCCAGCTAGCAGAGAGATGGGGGTAATGTACGACACAACGTGAGTCTGCAAAAAGGAAGAGAGAGTTTTCCAGAACATCGGAGAAGTCATTAATACAGATGAGGAACAAGACAGGTTTGTATAGAGAGGAAAAGCTTCGAGTATTAGCCTTTGGAGCTATGTGAAAGGTAATACGGATCCCCAATTCCATTCCATATTCACTTAGTGGGTGTAGGGAAGTGTTTAAAGCCCCCACAAAAAAATGGAGAAAAACCCAAAATTAGATTTCTTCAAAATGCCAACAGGATTAGAACAGCACCGGGCAATGTCGGGTACCCCTGCTAGTATTTAATAAGTGCAGTTCTGTAATTTGTTGCCTCACCAAGTACACGCGTTATATAAGGATCCTGGAGTTCTCATCATAAGTGATTTCTTTTCAAAATATGTCAACGTTTCATCAGAGCATATCAGGCAATGAATATTTCACCAACTATCTTGAATGCGATAATATAGAAAACATACCATACATATATCCAACCTCGATTTTATTCTCTGACAGTTGGGTGCCACTGAAAAATGCATCTGATGAAGTGGGGAATATGACCTGACTCATAAAAAGAATCATAGGACAACGCACCCTTCATAGTGATTTTCTTACAATAAATTAACAATACGAGCTCTTTAAACGAATGGCTCTCGTAAACGATCCCATCTTTTTTAACCTCACCGCATAGCTATTCGACTGGCTCATCCCAGGATATTCTGAGTCGATCTTCCCTGAACATTGGGAGAACCTTCTTCAAGGCTCATAAACGAGCTGATGAGGTACAGAGCCTTTCTATCGCACAAAGACGTGCAGTAGGAAATCATCAATTCCTTCTTGCTTTCACATTGCAGTAACTGGAGCTGAGTCGCAAGGATATTAAAGCGTTAAAATAATATTTTCTGGTTCTGTGATTTTTACGATCAAAAACTCAAATTACCAAGTCCTCCTTTTTACGATGTTTTTTTATTTACCCATCCCCAACTTTTAGCCCTATCATGATGATATTCTCAAGATGGTTAATGTGTGTGAGTGTGTGTATGTATGTATGTATGTATGTATGTATGTGTATATATATATATATATATATATATATATATATATATATATATATACAGTATATATATATATATATATATATATTGTTACGGTTCGCGGTTAAAGATGGTATGTTTGCCGAGCGGAGGCTCCGCGAACCGAACAGTGCTTCCCTGACTAAAACCCGATTCACCCCAAACTTCAAAAAAAAACAAAAGAAAACCACAGCTCACCTGACCCGGATCAATTGCCAGCTGGTCTCTCACCACTCCCTTGCCTGGGACCGCGTCCCGGACTGCCCAGACTGATCCCACCGCTGCCACCAGTTGTCGGATTCGTATTTAGGACTTGGGACTCAGAAGAACTCAGAAGAAAGGAGCAACGGATATATTTATTGGAACTCGAGTACTCAAGCTTGAGGACAGCAAAGTTGCATTGAAACTCACAAGGAATGACCAACATATATACAGTATATATATATATATATATATATTGTTACGGTTCGCGGTTAAAGATGGTATGTTTGCCGAGCGGAGGCTCCGCGAACCGAACAGTGCTTCCCTGACTAAAACCCGATTCACCCCAAACTTTGGCCGAATCGCGCCGCAGCTACTCAATATGGAAACCTCTAAAGCGACCAAACGAGAATGAAGAAGAAGAAGAAGTACGGAGGAATAACAGGATTTATTAAGTATTTTCACAAGCCAAAGCAACGAGAGCAGTCGGTTATATACAGAAAATGGAAGGAGCAGACACACAGTGAAATCATTAGCTTACCTATTCAAGCTTAATTAATAAACCCCAGGACAACATTAAAGACAGATGGACGATCACACTTACACGGGGAAATGCAGGCAGGAAGGAATGGCTTGGAGATGGGTGGCTTTTAGAGGCAAGGAAGGTTCAGCGGGTACTGAGCACGGTCGGGCCAGAAGGCACCGCTGTCAAGAAGCCGAGCTTTGGTCCCAAACTGCGCGGGCGAAGTTCCTTTCTCCGTACTGCCTCGTGCGCTCCTTGCGTTGCCCCGGTCCGTTTCTCCTGCAGCGCGGCACGTCTCACGGCGGTTCGGTCACACCTGCTCGTCTCCAGCGCATCTCCTGGACCCAGAACTCATCCCTCCTCTCAGCTCATCTCTTTTTGGGAGCATCCCGCAGCGGGTTATATAGGCCCCGCCCTTCACCCTTTTCGAACCTTCCCCAAACGTTCTCTCTCCGCCCTCTCAAGCCAAACCCCTCGTTCTGGGTTGGATGAGCGGGGCCGACTTACTCCTCCCCTCTATGACGAGGTGGAGACCCGCCTTTCTTCTTCGGCGTTACCTCGTGCGTAATGGAGTCAACTGCTGCAAAGTGGACGCCAGATGAAAATGCAGCAAAGTGCATACCTGGCACTTGGAAGCTGCCATGGGGCGTCGGAGGGCCTACTCTTATTTAATTCGGTGCAATGAAGAGTCAAACTAGTGGGAAACACATCCTTAGCCTACACAGAAAATAAGGGACTAACTATTTAAAAGGATATATCGTGTCCTGTGTGTAGGTTTATGGAATTAACTAAGAGGACGAGCTGCGACCATTCTTTACATTACGAGGGTGTTACACACAACAAAACCATACTTTTCACATTCGTTACACTTTCTCAAAATTGTTACACTTCTCAAATCCGTTACAATATATATATATATATATATATATATATATATATATATAAATATATATATATATATATATACAGACTTGGCATTTAATATGGAATATTTTTTTTGTGGGGGTGAACTTACTTTTCAAGATGTCTTAGAACCAAAAGTTCATTGGAATTATGTTGAAATTATTCTAGATTTTGTTAATGTGACCTTTAAAAGAAACAAAAACCACATTTGACATTTCGAAACAAATAAATTGATCCTTGAAAGTGATGTAAACTGATATCGAACTCAATTCACGGACAGTACTGTGTTAAACTTCTGTACGTTTTCCAGAAGTATCTCTTTATTTTGCACATTAGCCAAAAATTTTTTAAACAAAAACAAAAGTTAAATTACGACTGGGATTACGGACAGTAAAATTACAGTTCAGTACTTCGTGTAACCCCCACGAGCATTCAGGAGAGCACGTACACGTTGAGGCATGCTGTTCACAAGATTTGCCAAGGTTTGGACAGGAATCGCTTGCCATGCAGTGACAATAGCCTGCTGCAATTCACGCACAGAGGTCGGCTGCTGGTTCAAGTGGTCGATTCGACGCGTTAATTCTGCCCACAAGTTCTCTATCAGATTCATATCCGGGGACATGGCAGGCCACTCCATATGCTCTACACCACGGTCAGCAAGAAAGTGTTGGATTATGCGAGCACGATGAGGCCGTGCATTGTCATCTTGGAAGACAAAGTTTCCTCGAAAGGCTGCACGAGCAAATGGAAGCAATGTTTCTTCCAGAATGGCCCTGTACTTGAACTGGTTCAGGTTTCCATTCAGAACAACCAGGTCAGTTTTTCCCCCTGCATGAAAAGCAGCCCAAACGGTCACCCCACCACCTCCAGCTTGGACTCTTGGCACTATACAATCTTTGTTGTAGGCTTCATGCACTTGTCTGCACACTCGGACGCGGCCATCTTGACGATAGACCAGAAATCTAGACTCGTCACTGAAGATCACGTGATTCCAGTGTCCTGGCTGCCATTGACAGTGCTCTCTGGCCCACTGCAATCGGCGCTGGCGGTGTTGTCTGGTCAGGCGTGGCTTTCTCAGGGGACGCCTGGCACGATAGCCTGCTTGAACCAGTCGTTGGTTGACTAGCCTTCTGGATACAGGCACATTTGTCAGTTGCTGCCACTCAGCCCTAAGCCGATTAGCTCACTTGGTACGGCCATTGTGGACTAACCGGTGCAGCTGGCGATCATCCCTCCTTGTGGTTCTGCAGGGACGTCCTGGCCTCAGTATTGGAGTAGGGACACCCCTCTGAGCATTTCGTTTCAGGATCTTTGACACATGACCTTGAGTGACGCCATACTGCCGAGCAATAGCACGCTGTTTCATGCCGTAATTTCGTAAAGCCACCACTCCATGACAAACAGCATTGTCGAGTTGACGGACCATCTCCAGAGCGGCAATAACTTTTGGAGACGTGCAGCAGTTGTTTTCCACTAATACAGAACGCAACAACCCTTGTATACCTGACTGTGAACCCAATCATCAAATGCACCTGTCCGTACATTTTGCCACGCCACCTGTGATATAATCCTGGTGTTGACTTCTTGCTGCGACAGACAGTGACATGGTTCTTTTAACAAATAAATCACCAAAGTGTAAAAGAAACTCACCAGATTGATATACTGAGTTAAGAAAGTAAACCCAAGTCAAGAAAAAAAATATATTCCATATTAAATGCCAAGTCTGTATATATATATATATATATATATATATATATATATATATATATATATATATATATATATATATATATATATAAACACACACACACACACACACACACACACACACACACCCACCATTACCTCCACCACATAAGGTATATCAAACATCAAACTGGAGGTATGTAGGACAAACTAGCAAAATGTTTTCACCCCTGTCTGTCTCTCTCTCTGTGAAGAGGATATCTCAAAAAGTTGTGGACAGACAAGGACAAAATGATTACATTTCGGTGAAAATCCGGATCAGGATACTATAATTTTTTGCAGTGATTCCTCACCATTGAGAGATAGGGCCAAAAACGATATGTATATCATATCGAATATATGATATTGTAGCGACCCATGGGTCCCCCAAGCGAGACCAGCAACAGAATCTCCTTGCTCCAGCCGGTGACGTAACCGGTGGGCAAACCACGGCGCCGGGGTGGCCGGTCACGTGACCACCAAAGCGTGCCGCGCGTGCAGTTATAATCTTTGCACCTGTCAGTCACGTGACCACCAAAGCGCGCCTCGCCTAAGAGGCGTGGCTTTCGGTTTCGGTTGTGCTTTCTGGTTTTGATATATATGCAGCCCGATAAACGGGCTTTTCATAGTTCCCGAGTTGGTTTTTACAAGAAACATCTTCTCGGAGGAGTCTGTGTCTTGCCCGTCACTTCATCCGTCTCAAGCAAGGGCCCTGCTCTTCACTGGTGACCCCGAATTTACGACACACGATGGACACCGCAGTGTCCCTCAAATTGCGCACCTTCTGGGAAGCACATGCCGCCATCTGGTTCGCGCAGGCGGACTCCCAGTTCGCCCTGCGTAGCATAACGGAGGACGCCACGCGATACCATTACGTGGTCGCCGCGCTTGGCTCCGCCACCGTCGCCCGCTGCCTGAGCTTCCTCCAGAACCCGCCCGCTGACGGCAAGTACGACGCCATCAAGGCACTTCTTCTGGGCGCTTTCGCCCTCTCCCCGGCTGAGCACGCACGACGCCTGCTTGACCTTCCTGAGCTCGGCGATACGCGCCCGTCCGAACGCATGGACTACATGCTCGCGTTGCTCGGCGAGCACCCCTCGGATTTCCTGTTTCGGGAGCTTTTTCTTCGCCAGCTCCCGGCCCAGGTACGGGTCGCCCTGGCAGGCACGACCATCGTGAACCCCCGCGACCTCGCCAAGGAGGCCGACAAGATCGATTCGGCAAGCCAGCTTGCCGGAGCAGCGAGCCAGCTCGTCGGGGTGGCGGCCGGGAGCCCTCCCGCCCACCCGCCCGGCGTCCGCGATGCAGTTTCCTTCCCGGAGGCCGCCGGGCCGGCGCGACTGGCAGTGGCGACGCCGCGTCACCCGGTCCCGACGCGTCGACCGTAGCCCCCGCCGGACCCGGCCTGGTGTTATTTCCACGCCAGGTTCTGGCGGCAGGCCCAATCATGTCGACCCCCGTGCACGTTCGGCAGGTCGGGAAACGGGCGGGCCGGCGTTCCCTACCAGCAATGAACGCCGGCCGTTCTGGAAACCTGCTATTCATCGCGGACCAAGCGTCGGGGCGGCACTCTCTCTGCGACACCGGCGCCCAGCTGAGTGTCATTCCCGTTTCGGCGGAGGACAGGCGGGCCGCCGTTGGCGGCCCCTCCTTAATCGCTGCCAACGGCTCCGCCATCCGCACCTTCGGCCCACGCACTGTCGCCCTCCGCTTCGGCAGCCAGCTCTTTCACTGGGAGTTCGTGACGGCGGACGTCCCCATGGCTTTGCTCGGGGCCGATTTTCTGTGCGCCCACGGGCTACTGGTCGACGTGAAACGCCGGTGTCTCGTCAACGCCGAAACTTTCAGCTCCCTGGCATGCGCTTCGAGCCGTTCCGCGCCCACCGAGTTTTCCTGCGTCCTCCCATTGGCAGACGACTTCGCACGTCTCCTCGCGGAGTTCCCGGCCCTCACGCGACCGACGTTTTTGGCCATCGC
Source organism: Myxine glutinosa (assembly GCF_964187855.1). NCBI lineage: Eukaryota > Metazoa > Chordata > Myxini > Myxiniformes > Myxinidae > Myxine > Myxine glutinosa. Next base: position 128,074,722 of record NC_136264.1, on the reverse strand, counting down.
GGTGCGTCACGACATCGAGCATCACATCCCCACTACGGGCCCGCCGGTGTACGCCCGGGCTCGCCGTCCCGATCCCGCCAAACTCGCCATCGCCAAGGCCGAGTTCGCCGCGCTGGAGCGCCTCGGCATCGTGCGGGGCTCCGACAGTGCCTGGGCCTCGCCGCTGCAC